>NW_008236761.1:1444660-1502865 GCF_000691975.1 Corvus brachyrhynchos | reverse complement strand
GGCGTATCCTCCCCCTGCCGCCGCGCCCCATTGGCTCGCCGCTTTCACGTGGGCGCACAGCGGGGCCGGATGGGAGATGTAGTCTTTGCCACGTGGCCATGTTGGGCAGGGCCGAGCCCTGTGGATGCCCTAAACCAGCGCTAAATGGGCTCTAAATTCCGTGGAAACGGACACGAGAGTCAGCAGTGTGTACAGTAAAACACACAAATGATAATTCACCCCGGGCTTATACCTAGAAACCTGCTCTGCTGCCCAGTCGTTGCTGTCAGAGGATGCTCTGCTTAACAGGAAACACAGCATGGCTTGGTTGGGAAGTGACCTTAAAGCTCATCCCGTTCCACCCCCTGCCATAGGCAGCAGGGACACCTTCCACCATCCCAGGCTGCTCCAAGCCACTGGCCTTGGCCACTTCCAGGGATCCAGGCACAGCCACAGCTGCTCTGGGCACCCTGTGCCAGGGCCTCCCCACCCTCACAGGGAACAATTCCTTCCCAATATCCCATCTAGCCCTGCCCTCTGTCAGTGGGAAGCCATTCTCCCCCTTGTTCTGTCACAACACTATTTTTTTAATGGTTTAGGGATTGTAGGGGATTACAAAAATAATAACGATAATGGGTACAGCTGACGCACAGCCTCTAGGAAGCGGAGATTTAAACTGCATTTTATCATGGATGTTATTGTGGTTTGCAGCTGGACGCGATGATCTCAAGGCCTTTTCCAACCTAAATGATCCTGTGAAAAAGCCCACAGTGCTCCTGACTACAACCACAGCAGGAACAGCAGCAGGACCGGTAAAGCACCGGGATCCCCACCCATCCCCCGGAGGATCCCGCTCTGCTCTTTTCCAGGGAAAAGCCTGGTTTGCCACTAGATGTCAGTGCAGACGGTTTCCAGAGCGGGAAAAGCCTCTTCCCGGGGGTTCATTTATCCAGAATTTGAGGGATGGCCGAGCATCTCACGGTGCACTTGGCAGAGACAGGTGGCGGTGGCGGTGAGGAATTGCGTCCCCTCCTGTCACCAGACACCTTTGTCTCTCTCTGCTGTGCCCAGCCATCCTGCCCGTCCCTCAGCCAGCTCCCTCTGCTCTCCCTTAGCCTAGGATTCTCTTTCCCACGCGGAACAGCAGGCTTCAGAGAAGCGTCCAGCAGCTGGGGATGTCTCTGTACAGAGATTTGAGCCCTATCAACCAGGGTCTCAAATAATTTTTCAGGAAAGACCCTCCCAAGCTGCACAAACCCCATTCTGCTGTTTTCCAACGTGGGACCACCATACTTTCAGAGCACGAAATATCTGCCCAAGATCATCGTTTTTTCAGGCTGAGCTTACCCAGGAGGGGCTCACCCAGTGTATTCCTGAATCACACACAGACAGGGAAAGGCACAGCACGAGCAAAAAGCCTGACCCTGATGCGTGTCCCCTTTTCCATGCCCTATTAAGGACAAACTATGTGTTGTGTCAGCATTTCAGGTCAGCACCGAGGGCTGGAGCCAGGCACAAAGCAGGGGCCTGGGTGGTGTTTGGCACCAAGGGAATGTCCCCTGTCCCCCCAGACATGGCCTGGCTAAGCCAGCAGGGTCCGAACCATGGCCTTCACAGCTGGGGCCATTTCAGTCCCTTCCCCAAATAGCAATGTGGGATTCCTCCCTCAGCTCCAGCTGCAGCCCAAACCAGCCCTGGGTGATGCTCCCAGGTGCTGGGAATGGATTCTGGGCTAGCTGGAGATGTCCCTGCTCACTGCAGGAGGGTTGGATTAGACGACCTTTAAAGGTCCCTTCCAAGAGAGCCATTCCGTGGTTCTGTGAATTCATCTCTGCTCCATCCCTGCTGAAATGGAGGCTGGCAACATTCCAAAACAGCTGTGACATGCCTGCACCCCTCTGCAGAGACCTCAGGTGTGGTCCAGCAGGTCCCAGTGGCTTCCCAGTCCAAGCAGTGGCTTGGATTTGCAGCAGGCCTGGGATTATCCATAAATCCCATGACAGACCCTCAGGTTTCTGGGTCCCCACCCTCGGGGACTGCACCTCCGCTGTTCCCCATTTCCCACGTTTTTGTGGAGCCACAGGCACAGGAGCTCCCTTTGTCCCCAAAGGACATCCAGGGGGATGGAAAAAACTTCAGGGTTGCTGCAGCAAAAGCTAAAGGTTCCTGACTGACCTCCTGGCTCCCTCCCTCCTTCTCTGGGAGCACCAGGCAGTCCCCTGGGATGAAGTGGGGTGTTCAGGAATGTGCCAGTGATGCCAGCTCTGCTGCAGAACCCGACCTCACTCCACTGCCCAGGAGCTGGGATTAGCGTCCATAGGCTGCCACACAGATGGAGCCACCTGCTCTGGCTCCAGCCATGGCCCTCCCTGGCTCCGGGCACAGGACAGGCACCCCTCACATCCCACCTGCCCCCAGCCGGCACTAAACCCTGGGCTGCAGCCCCTGCTCTGGCAGCAACGCTGGGATCTCCTCCTGGGCCGTGCAGCCACAGGCAGGAGCCAAAGCAGGGCTGCAGGGGAAGGATGTCAGCCCGGCTGCAGCATTCGGCAGCAAAGGAACCCCCGCGCCCGCAGGGACAGCCCCGGCAGGTGCCAGGGGTGACGCCAGCTTCCCTCGCTGTGGGGGATGCAGCTCGGAGCAGGTTTGGGAATCGGGAGCTGTCCTGCCCCCCCCCAGCTCCATTCACTGCCCAGACAGCAACATGGTTTATGGCAGCTGAAGGCCATTGCACGGGCTCAATTAATCCAGTATCCCAGCGTTTTCTCCCCGGGAAGCTGGCTCCTGTTCAGAGCAGGCAGGAGGGGCTGCCTGCCCTTTGCAGGGAAGAGGCCAGGACAGCCAGCAGCTTTCCCAGCTTGCAGGCACACTGGATTTTGGGATACCTCCTGCTTTCTGTGGGTCATGACAAAAGGTGGCATTGGGAGCGAGTGTCCTGCCTGGGAAAGTCCCTGACTGCCATTGCTGCTCCCAAAATAAGGGAGATCTGCAGGCACCAGGGACTGTGCTGGCTCTGCAAAGGAAGGATCAGGGAACAGCCTTGGGGGCATCAAAAATACAAACTGGTACAGGCAGAAGCACAGGGTCTGCCCATTCCTGCTGGGGTCCCTCCAGCTCGGACACCTGCAGGATTTGGGGTGACACGCTGGGGTCCCACTCATGCCAGGCCCCATCACCTTTCTCGATGTGCCTGAGGAATTCAGGCATCTCCCTGGCTGGAGCCTGTTCCTTATGATTTCCCTCTGGGCAAACACAAGCCATGGTGCTCCAGGGGGATTGGGACAGCCCCATCCCAACCTACATCCCACCACCTTTTAGTGCAGGAACCAGCAGCCAAGGACAGAAAACCTCCCAAATCACCTTCCCTAAAACCATCAGAGGCACTGCAGAGCTACTGAATTTTCCCAGGGAGTAGCTGTGGAAAATGAAACCCAGGGTGGAGATGGACAAGATGAGATAGTTTGCATTAAATGAATGGAGATGGGTCCTGGAAGGTAATTCAGCAGAGATAAGATGAACTGCAAGCAGCAGTTGTAAAGCATTTGTAAAGTCTGACTCAGACAGGAATTTTACTGCAGGAGATGCAGTATTAGAGTTTACTGCTGCAGCTGGAGCAGCTGCTACTGCCCAAGCTATATAACCCCCTCACTGAGTTACTCACCGCTCCCTGGAAATCTTCCTGGGAAACGTGTTCTGCCTTCCCACATGGAGCAGCCCCTCAGAGCAGGGAGAGATGGAGGGAACAGGGCTGGGAGGAGCAGGGGTCAGGGCCACATTTACAGGCCTTCTGTAAACATTTCACACCCAGGAGGATTTACTGGTTCTGGCAAGAACACGGGGAATAAGTCCAGCAAACCTTCCGGCAGTATGGGAAGGTGGCGGGATCCTGCAGGACAGGGATGGAAGAGGGCACCGTGTTTCCAGGCAGAGACAGCTCTCAGCTGCCCCAGTCCCATCCCCTTCCCTGCAGCTGGAAGAGCAGGATTGAAATGGGGGCAGCACCAGCTCAGCTCCAGGCTAAGGACGAATAACTGCTCCGGAAAGGTGTGTGTGACCCTCCAGGAGAACTCACACCTCTGAGGACACGCTAAAGCTTGAAAATCAACACCCCTCAATTGCCAAATGGGTAAAACAGAAGCTGTGCACCAGAAGTCCTCTGGATTTAATCCAGGAATTGCAGCACTCAGCAAAGCGTCAGTGAAGCACAGAGCCTGACCCAGCAGCCAACTCGATTGTAATCCCAGCCTGTTACCTCCAGTACATCCCATAAGTCGTTGGCAGTGTTTTAGTGGCTGTTCCCAAACAGCTCCATCACTCCGACACTTTCCTTTGGGCACCTGCCCCGCTAAACAAGATTTTGCTTTGCTGCCTGGATTCACTTTAAGGACTTCAAGCAGACTAGTACATAATTTATACTTCCTTTAGAAACAGGAAATGGAATAAGGATGCTCGGTGTGCTGTTTAGCTGGGAATCCTTGGGCTTGTTACTATTTAATGAACCGAGCAGCTGCTGGGAGAGGTCATTCCAGCAGCTCACACCTGGCCCCGCGGCTCTGGGTGAGGGATGTAAATTGAAACTTTAATGGGCATTTCCAGTAGAGCAGTTTGCCCTGGCACTGTCACCCGAGACCCAGCAGCTTCAGCAAGTGATTCTTAATCAGTTTCCAAGCCCCAGGAAATAGGCTGAGGGCAGGAGGGGCTGGTTTGCCCCAGCACCACATTTTGTGATGATTTACAGCTGCACTGAGATAAGGCTGGTGACAAAGGCCATTCCCTGCTCTTCGTGGTGGAACTGCCGATGTGACACACGAGGATGGGCCTGGAAGGACAGGACAAGGGGGAATGGCTTCCCACTGCCAGAGAAATCCATGGAGCCATCCATGTGAGAGGACAACACCCTCAAACAGTTGCAGAGCACTGGAGGCAGTAAAGCTAAAAGGACTTGCTGAGGCTGCAGCAGGAGCCAGCAGGGCTCAGGTCCCAAATCCCAGACCCTCAGTCTCAGAGCTCCCAGGATTCCAGCTCCCCGTTTGGACAAGGGGAAGCAGAGCTGCTCTGCCAAGCTGTTCCCAGGCACTGCAGCAGCAGGGAGGGAGGTGCTGGTCCAGGAGCAGCCTGGCAATACCCAGCTTCGTGCTTTCCCTGCTTTCCCGTGTCTCCTCTCCACCCCGGAGACACAGCCAGGGAGCAGCAGTGATAAACTGGCTGTTGGTCCAAGCACAAGGTTATTTTCTAGGACATTAAGCAGAACCCTCGGATGCCAGCTTGCAGGAGAGCCACGAAGAGTGACAAGACACCTGACCAGAATGCAAAAGCAGACCTGCAAACTTAACACCTTTCCCCCGTCCCCCCCCTTATCTGTTAAAAATAGCTTTAGAGGGGGAGCTCAAAGCAGTGTGAGGGGCAGCTAGCTTTAGAAAATGAGCAGTTTCAGCAGAAATATCCAGTGACCACCACCCAGAGAGCTCTGATTTTTGGTATCTCAGCCATACACATCTCAAATTAAACATTCAAGCTGCAATGCAGCCCAATTGTTTGGCAGGGGCTAATAAAAACCTGAAAATCTTTACCCAGCCTGCTTTTCTGCAGGAATAATACCACTAACATCCCAGAATTATCTCCATCTACGCCTGGCTAGGACTCCAAATCAATAAATTGTCTCCTCTCCCTCAGATTAGCTCGGTCAGGTAATTTTGAAAGCAGCAGCAGCAGTTCCCCACTGATAGGCAGAGCAGCTCTGCCAGCTGAATTAGCACAGGATCCCTCGTTATCCCTGAGCAATCCCACTCCAACAGTGTCCTTGGGGAATAATTTGCACTGACCTCAACAATACTTTGTGGCAGTCCAGGAATCAGGAGTGCTGTGTTTATTATTACCCACAGTTATGGAATTTAATACTTGGATTAATATTTGGAATTAAATTTCTGTTTGAAAAAAGAAAAAACAGAAAAAAATAACCCCCCCACCTGTTTCTCTGGCAAAAAAAGAAAAAAAACCAAGCCCACCCTTTTTAGAAAAACATTACATTTTGGTTTTCCCTCCTGCCACTTTCTTTCCTGGCTCAGCCTCAGCTCCGATGTCCCAAGCACCCCAGGAGTGCTCAGATCCTTTCACAGAAATTCCTGGGAAGTCCAAGCACTCACTGCTTCCAAAGCCTTTCCTGCAAAGCTCTGCCCAAAGGAGCATCCTGTCACTGGCATCCTGTCACTGGCTTTGTCACCTCCCCCTATCACTGATGTTCTCAGAACCACACAAGTCCTTCAGCCACAGTTCCCTCTCTGTCCCTTCTCTTGATGCCACACAAAGCAGCCCTTCCTCCTTTTTAAGGAGCACCAATGATTTCTGCCATCAAATTACCAAGAAAATTGCCAATTCTCTTTTAAACACCCCAGCAAAACCTGCAGCAGGAGACCCTGGGACCATGAACAATGTGACGGATCAGAGCTCCCTCCTCAGAAACCAAGATGTTCTTATGAAGGAAGATGTGGGATTAATACCAGAATATCCTTTTTTTTTTTTTAAATCCTGTAAACCTTATTTTTAAACCATCAGCTTCTCATGTCTCTTCATGCAGGTTTACTCCAGGAGTTAATCCAGGGTTGCTGCTGTTTTCCAGACAGTGCCCTCCCTCCATCCCTTCCCTCTGCTAAGCAAGGAGGCCCCAGTCTCAGAGAAATTAATTAGTGCAGTAATTTGCACGGGACACAGAGGAGAAGCCGAATTTGTCCCACTCCGCAGGATCCAGCTGAATAAAAAAGACAAATAGCTGTGCTGTGGGATTTAAAAAAGCTGCTGTCAGCATTCCCAATGCAACCAGACCTGGAAATTCATTCGTCTTTCACTAAACAATGGCAAAAGGAGAAGCAATTACAGTAGACAAAACTAATTACAGCAGAGCTGAAGCACAGCTCACAGCGCTCACTCTTCAATCTGCATTCAAAAAGAAAAATCCAACCCCAAAACCACTCCATCAAAAGAAGGTGAAAATCTGGGAGTGCAATAAAAGCAATTTTGAAATAGAAGGGGCACTTCAGCATGGCACAGATTGTACGGGGAAACCTTCAGGTGATGCTGGCAGTGCTTGGCAAACAGGACACAGGGGTTGGGAGGATTTGTCCAGGGGTGATGCTGGAGTGGGGGCAAGAAACGAGCTCCCAGCTCCTTCTCCGTGGGGCCCATTCCAGGTTCACCTCGCAGCCCCGTGAGTTTTGGGGGGATGTGTTTAGCTGCCGAAGAACTGGAGCACGGTGTTAATAATGCCAAGGCCTGGGGTTAGATCCCCAAGAGCTGCACTCCATGAGCCTTGGGGGTCCCTTCCAACTCAGAATATCCTGGGATCCTTGTGGAGCTCAACTTGCACACTCGTGGCTGAACAGCTTCTCCTTCCATAATGAAGACAAAGCACTCCAAAGGCAAGCTCATCCCTGTTTCCTGATCCTCACAGCCAGCCCTGCCTGATCCAGAACACTCCAGGGATATTCACATCTTTGGGTGAAATGATCTAAGAGAATCCAAAGCCTTCTGTGAAGCCCATTTAATCCTTGGCCATGCTCCAGGCTGGCAAGGGGCAGTGACAGGTTCTGTGAGAGGCAATTCCTGATCCCCAGAGCTGGATGTCCTTCCAAGCCTGGCTCCTGCTCGCTTTGGATACCAGCTGTGAAATCCAGCAGACAGCAAAAGGAATTTTGAACAAAGTGGCAGAAGAACCGCTGCTTAACACACTCGAGACAGACTGGAAAATGGATTGCAGGGAGAAAACTTGAAGTGGGAAGAGCAGGAGGAATGGGATTGGGCCGCGGATGGATGTGACAGACACCACCTCAGGCCTCACTCCCTGGGGATGTGGGCCAGACTCTGGGGATTTGAAAGCCTCCACAAGCCATTTCCAACACACATACGTGCCACTGGCTACAGCACATGCTTTATTCCAAAGGATTTCTGGGAGCAGACACAAGGCCATGGCAGAATGCTGTTTTTTTCCATGGATCCTTAAGGAGGTACAGTCTGAAGCCTCAATCCTGGAACCCCATTCCTGAGTCTCCGTGGCCACTGCACAGCACCCAGCCCAACACTGTTTAGCACAGCAGTTCCCCAGAGAATCATTCAGGAAAATCCTTTCAGATCATGGAGTCCAGTAACTCCCCCAGCATTGCCAGGGCCACCACTGATCTGTGCCCCCAAGTGCCACATCCAAAGGGCTTTAAATCCCTCCAGGTACTGGGACTCACCAGTGCTCTGGGCAGCCATGCCAATGCCTGACCACCCGTTCAGCAAAGGTTTTTTCCCTGATATCCACCCTAAGCCTCCCTTGGCACAACTTGAGGCCGTTTCCTCGTGTCCTCTGGTTCTGTTCTAGGATTCTCTACATTTTCAGCCCGGAGAGAAAAAGGCTGGGGAGAACTCTTTAATGTGCAGCAATGCTGGAAGGGAGGATGCCAAGAGGATGGAGCCAGGCTCTCCCCAGCAGTGCCAGGATCTGAGCAGATGCACAGGTACCTGTCAGACCCACTCTCCCCCTCCTCCCTGTGCTGCTCCCGCAAGCAGAGGGATTTCCCACCTCTCCATTCTGGTATCACTGCAGTGCTTTCTTTCCTTTTCTGGCTGAAATGACCTGCAATGCAGAGGCGCACTTGCTGCACTGATCCTGCTGCCAGATCCGTAATCCTCAATCCCCCTGGGGAATGCCTGGAGTAGGAAACCACTTGGCATGGCAAGCACGTCAGCGTTTTCCTGGCTGCATTTTTTATTGTCTCTTTGCTGCATCCCTGACTTCAGTTAAGTTTTCTTCCCTTTCATCCTTCACTTTCTGCAGCCTCCCCCTGTGCCGTGCACTGAGGTCTCAATATCCCTGAGCTCCCCCCTCTTGGAGACACCTGTCCAGGTGTAGGGGGACAGCACATTTACTCCCATCCATCCCATGATTTTCATGCAGGGCAACAGATCTGCAAATGGAAAAAATCTGGGGAGACAGAACTCTTCCCTTTACAGAGGCATCCCCTCCTTCCTGGGAGGCTCTGAAGGCTGACTGAGGTAGATTCCCTGCTAATCCTGCCCCTGCTGTGCTGGGATTTACAAGGTATTAATTATAGGGACCTTGCTGGAAGAGCAAGCAGGGAAACAGTGCAAGCTGCAGAGCAGCCAGGCTTCCAAGAAGCAGAAGATGCTTTATATAGAGAAGACGGTGCAGTTTTTGTTTTCTTTTTTAATTACTATCAGCAGTGAGAGACATTTGTGCTGTATGGGAAAGAGAACTCGCCCACTTGCTTTGGTTCCTTTTAATATTTCCATAAAACAAACAAAAAGAAACCCTGGCACAATTTGTAGTGAACATCACATCGTTCACCCCATCTCTTCTACCCTCCTACCCATCTGAGTCCTATTATTCTTTTTGAAAATCACTGAATCCCAGACTGGTTTGGAATGGAAGCGATCTTAGATCACCTCTCCCACCCCCTGCCATGGGCAGGGACACCTTCCACTGTCCCAGGCTGCTCCAAGCCCCAGTGTCCAGCCTGGCCTTGGACACTGCCAGGGATCCAGGGGCAGCCACAGCTGCTCTGGGCACCCTGTGCCAGGGCCTGCCCACCCTCCCAGGGAACAATTCCTTCCGAATACCCAATCCATACCTACATTCTTTCAGTTTAAAGCCAAAATCTGGGAACCAAAGCAATCAGAGGAAACCTCGGCTCGAACAGATCCTGCTGCCAACTTCCAGGGACCCACATTTCACCCTCTGTACTGGGTAAGTTCCCCAGACTCCTTCTCTTAACCATCCCAGGCAGGAAATAGAGCCCTGGAGCCTTTGTGGTTCCTTAGCACCTCTTTTTACCTCTAAGTGGTCGCTGTGTGCTGCTCACACCGTGCTCATCTCTCACTGGCAGGAAGGCACTTCAGGGAGAAGAGGTTTTCACGGAAGTCAGTCAGTGGCAAGAACGATGGGATCACAGCACAGCTGCTGCTGGCTCTGTTTTGGGAAGGAGGAAAACTAAAGGCATGAAGGGGGTCTGTTAAAAATGGAAGAAAGGAAAAGTGGCTCCGCTGGTGGATTTGAGGATTAAAATAGTTTTTAAGTCGTAGTGGTGGTGAAAAGGACCCCAAGTAACAAGAAATGAAAAGAAAAGGACAAAGCTGTCAGAGCAGCAAGGCAGGACAATAATTCTTAGAGGAGCACCGTGAATCCATATAAAAAGCAGGTAAGAAGGAATTTCTCAAAGGAAGAGGCTGCAGGAGCTCAGGGGAAAAAAGTGAAGGCCTCTGCAACAGCTCTGTGGGAGGAGCGGAAGCCTGAAGATCCACCCCAACCCCACGGTAAAGTCCTGTGTTCCACGCGGGAACGAGAGGCTGCATTTTTTTTCAAAACCAGGAACCACATGGAAATGATGAATCATTTGGCACCTTCCACCTGTAGGAAAGTGGGATTAGCCCAGCAAGGAGATGGTCCCTGGTGGGCAGCTTCTGAGTGCAGGAAGAAAATCCAACGTGGAAACGCAGCTCACAGAGGGATCCCAGAGCTGGAGAGGCTTGGGATGCAGTGGGAATACTCCTGGCACAATTAGGCAAATCGAGCCTATTAAAGGACAATCACTCTGAAGGGTTGTTATCAATCACTCCCCTCGCTTTCTTTAGGCAATTATCCTAATTGCATCAGGGCTATTAAGCAATTATTTTGATAACTGGAGCTTTGTTGCTGGCTCTTCATTTTTGGCAACGTTTTGTCCCTGTATAAATGCCCCCTCTGAAAGATGTTTAAAGCTGATTTTAAGGATGTGCTTTTCCCGAAGCACAAGATTCAAATTTCCGTGTAAAAGCACAAAACCCCTCTCAAGAAAACGCTGATTTTTATCCCTGGGTTTTCCCTCAACCCCTCCACCCCCCAAATCTCCCAGGGCACCAGGGATTTAGTTCCACTTTTTTATTATTCAACTTTTTATACATAATAAATACAAACTTTTTACAGCCAATATAAAGAAAGCATTTGCACTGATGCTTTCAGGGTGTACTGAGCTGTACACGATGCGACGGCCGATACATGCCCTGTATGAAGAAATCATAAGTAAAAAGGAGGCATCTTTTTACAACTTTTCTTCCTTTTTTTGCCTTTTTTTTTTTGCTTTTTTTTCCACTTTTGTTTTTTAAATAAAATTAGCAGCTCTTACAGAAAATATTTTAAAATACAACTAAAGAGACTTTTAAATAAAAATTTTCTGGATTTTTGAAAGTCCGAGTGTGAAGGACACAGAAAAACTGGCCAAAGGAATTGAACACGAACATTATGGCAAAAACTTGGTTTTCTTCTGCGTTGTGAAGATCTCAAAAGATTTGCGAACAGTTAAATCTTTTTTTTTTTTTAAACTTTTCTTTTTAAACTTAAGAATAAGTTTGATAAACACATAAAAAGACCTCAAACAGATCAACAGGACAAGAGGTGCAAAAGAAGGTATAAAATGGAAAAGACTTCATTGGACAGTCACTGATTCCACAACTGATCCATGAATCGTTGTCCTCAGACAGCCCCACTCTTGGTTAAGGATCCCACTGGGAAAGGAGACTGGCAAGCACTGGATGTCTCAGAGACCCAGCCTGGGTTGGGACTTACAAGTATGTGCAAAGTTTATGATAAAATCTTGTTAGATGAGTTGTTGGGTTTTTGTTGTAAATGCAGCCTCAAAAAATAGCCCTTGTTAGTAAACTAAAGGTAGAAAACTTACTGGCTTTGAAAAAAAACCATGAAGACACAAGAGAACCCACAAACAGCTCCAAATCCGACCTCGGGATGCCTTTGATCCGAAGTTTTCATCTGATGGAGAATGCTGACAATATTTTAGTCAGTACCCAAAGAAAAACCTGTTTTCATCCAGTTTTTCCCTCTCCTCCAACCATTCCGCTCCACCTTCAACCTCAGAATATTCTTTGCCCTTTTCTGTCAAAAAGCCAAAATCCAAGCTCCCTTTACAGAGCTCTCTGAGGGAAATGTGAAACTCTTTTCCTCCCAGTTTCTTTCCTGAGAGGAACTGGACACATCTCGGGCACGAAGGTGGTGTGAAGGCAGAACCCGGAGCTGCTCCTGGCTCCCTGGCTTTGGCTGGTTACTGGGACTGGGGTGGGAAAAGGCTACAGGACCATCCAATGCAACAACTAAATGCATGTAAATACTCTAAATGGAACTGCTAACTCTAGAACTCAGGTGGCTTGATGACAAAGATACACTGCTAATGTTGGATAATAAAGTACACGGCAATAACTGGGATAAGAGTGACCCAAATGCTTTAAAAAAATAAAACAAACCCAACAAAAAAAACCAAAATCCCCAAAATCTGCTAAGGAAAAAAAAAAAAGAAAAAGCAGCTCAATTTCCAGATCTATACAAAATCTCACTTGCTTTTTTGCTTGTCTACCTGTTGGTTTCTGCTTTGGAAGAAGATGTTGCTGCTGGTTCAGCACCTCCATGTTAGATCCTCTATGAGTAAATGCACTGAGTAAACACAAAAATCCAAGGCAGAATGTTCATCTGTGAACCACTGACGAGGGGAGCACCCATGGAATGAACACTTCTGCTTCTCTGGGAGATCATTTCCCATTTCTTCCTTTCTGCAGGGGGATTCAAGAGGAGCCAGCCTCTCCTTTAGACTTCTTTTTCCATTCCCTTTTTCATTCATCTGATGAATACCTGATCAGGCAGGTGATGCTACTGGAAGGATCCACAATCTTTAACACATTCCTATGGCAACAGTAATATACTGTACTAATGCACAGGAGCAAAGGATGCTAAGACTAAGCTGCATGAACAAGGCTCTTTCTTTGTCTCCACATAAAAATGGAGCATCTTCTGCCAAGAAAAAAAGCCAATCTTGGCCTGTCTTGGTTTGTGCTACGAGAGGAAGAATGATGTAGAGAAATCCAAACAAACAGACAAAAAACAAAAGGCACAAAATATTCATAACTGTGGGAAGGAATCCGCCGGGTCACTGCCACATAAAATCCTCCCTACCACTCGCTCTAGTCCAAGTCTTCATCATGCAAAGGTGCCTAAAAACGAGATCGACCAAAAGCTGTGTTTGGCCTTGATTGTAGCACTACTAATTAGCCAGTCCCCTCGTTACACCAGAGTGATTTCCACGTCCTCGATCTTCTCCGCAGGCCGGCGGTGGTGCTGTGTCGGGGGGGGTGGAGCTGCTCGCACCTGCAACAGCCAGAACCAGCCTGTGACTACCACGAAATGGCCAAATTCCATCAGAAACCCCTCACATTTCCTGCACAGACCTCCAGGCTCACCCCTGCAGATGGTGCAAACAAGCAGGTTGTGTATCCAGCGGGATTCAGCTCCAGGGCTCCCCAGCTGAGCCATCAGGGATTTTCCTTATGGCCTGTCACAGATTCTCTCCAGGGTGCAATCCCACATCTATTCTGCCTGTGTCCAGGGATAAGCCAGGATGCAAAGCTGGGAAAGACTCATCGCATGCTGAATCTGATGATGCTTTTGCCTGGAACTTCTGTGCAGTGGGAACTACCAGAACATTTGGCTGCATCTGACTCACTGGTATTTCATCAATCACCAACCTCAACAATACACACCCAAAATCTGATGTTGTTTTCACACTCTGCCACATCAGTCAAGTTATTCTTGTTCCTGACAGAGATCACCTTTAGTGCCTTTAGAAGGGTTTTTAGGACACCATTTCAGAATACACCAGACTTGCTACGGAAAACATGAACTGTGGAGCAATCCTGCACCAAACTGCCCAATACTACTGGAATATTCAGAATGTATTTTTTGAACATCCCAAATTGCTCTTTTTCTGCAAGCTCATTCACTAAGAAGGCCAGGAAAAGACAAATGTTATATTTTAGTATGACTTGGTTTAGGGCTTTGGAACCCCCCAAAACTTGATATCAAAGTTAATTGTAGGAGATGGATTTTGTCAAGTTCTAAGTGATTAAATTGTTCCTTTCCTTTTCTAGCAAAACTCCTTTTTCTAGGCAGCAAAGACAACACAAAATCCTCATCATTAAGAATCGTGAATCCAAACCCCTCAAACCAAAGGGGCTGGAAATAAATATAATCCCAAATGTGCAGGACACTGCTGGAAAGCAGGAACTGTATAAACCATAGGACTAACCTCTTCTGGCATTTACTCCCCACCTCTTTTTCAGCTCTGTTTAGGGGCTGTTACCCCTTGAACATCAACCAAAACCAGAGGATTTGCTGGTCACTTACAGGCCGCAGTTTGCCATAGGAACTTTCCGGAGGAATTCGTGGAGGTTGGGAGAATCCGGTGGACTCGGAACCAAAGCTGTTTTCTGAGGGAATAAGCAACACCCCATCACAAAGAAGGCCCTCAGTATGTTGCAAAAAATGTTGCAAAAATGCTCTTTTCCTCTTTTTTGGCCCCTCTGAAAGGCTTCTAAATGAAGCCTTTACCCGAAATGTTTACAAGTTTCTCACCATTCGTCGATGGAGATCTGGGGAAAAATTGGGATCCTCTTTTATCCGGGCTGGGATAGGGACTGGTGGGAGGCTGGTCATACAGAGGCAGTGGTGGCAGGGAGTTGTTGGCCTTTGGAGTTGGGGATACCTGTGCCAAAACCAGGGAGAGGCTGCGGCAAATCCTCCTCAGCATGTTTGACACACCCACACCCCCCCCACCAGTTTTCCAACCCATCCCTACTCCAGCAAGTTCCCTCCACAGCTGGCAGGAAAGTTTGGAAAGCAAAGTCAAGGCATCCAACAGGGATGCAATTTTTTTAAATCTGAGGTTGCCACTGAGCAGAAATTTTCAGCCTCTCCCAGGTAACTAAGAGAGGCTCTTTGCAGGTTATTTGAAACAAACAGCTCGTTTGGCCGAGCTGGGTTCACACAAAAGTGTTGGGACCAGGAGCTTTATCCCTACCCAAATGCACTTAAATGTTCATTTTCACGGTCTTCTTAAATCAAGGAATAAAAATACTGAAAAATTCCTTTGTAGAAAACATGGAAGTGCAGTTTCTAGCCCCAATCTCCACATGGGAATGTGTCTGATTTTCTAATACGATAGAAGTATTATAGAACTACGCTGTAGAAATTAGGACATTTATGCAAAAGTTTCTGTAATCCAAAACTTGGCAGTACCCTGCCCCTCAAAAATGAGAGGATCCAGAAGAGATTTAAGTATGAAAACATTAAATTAGGGCTGAAAGAGCCTGTAATTCTCTTTTTGCCAGGTTGTGTCTGACATCTCAGTCTCTCATAAATTAATGACAGGAAGTAAACTGTGAGTCTTCTCCTTTGATTCATTTCTACCCAAATACCTGCCTTCATTCACAAATCTGTTCTATCTGCAAAAATACATCCGTTGATAATTACTAGGCTGGGTAAGAAACTCAAATGCAAGCACTGAGGACTTGGCTGGGCTTTTTTTCCTTAAACTGGTTCTGATTTTTTTCCCCTGAAGAAGTGACAGATCTTTGCAAACTGCCCAAATAATAAACCAAGCCAACACCTCTTTCCATACCTGGGTATCCCCAATCTTCTGAGTCTCTCCATTCTCCGAGGCCGTGAGCTCTTCGACCAACACCGAGGGGAAGACCCCGACGCGGCCGTTGAACTCTCCTTCCCAAAAGCCATCGTCATCCTGGTTTTCCTTGTTCAGGATGCGGATGATGGCTCCCTCAGGGAAGGACAGCTCGTCATCCGTCTGCCCCTCATAATCATAAAGTGCTTTCACAAAACAGACTGCAAAATGGAAAAGGAAAAACCCAATGAGCCAAGACAAAAATGTCAAGGATACACAAAGTTTTATAGCTGGAGCTGGTGATTTTGAAGTTCGTGTCAAGATTCTGTTATTGCTGAGCCAGATTATTTTGGTTTGCCTTAATTTTAATCTCAGCTGTACGAGCTAAGGAGGTGAATTATGCAGATTTGACATGAGAGAGGTAATTACTGAGCTAATTACTGAGAATGGTTGTGCTCAGATACAGGTCAGTCTCTCTCTGCAACTCCCTGAAAGGAGGTTGGGGCCAGGTGGGGCCTTTTCTCCCAGGAATCCAAAGATAAGACAAGAGGAAATGGCCTCAAATTGCACCAGGGGGGGTTAAGGTTGGATGTTAGAGAATATGTCTTCCCTGGAATAGTAGGTAAACACTGGAACAAGCTGGGAAATGGTGGAGTTCCACCATGGTGGAAGTGTTAAAAAATGAGCAGACTTTGCAATATGGCGGGATTTGGTCAAAGGCTGGATTTCACGACCTTGGAGGTCTTCTTCAACCTTAATGATTCTGTGATTCCATGAAATCTGGGATAGTCTCCCAGCCTTGATGTCCAGACTGTTTTCAAGAGCCAGCTCAATACTTAAGCATTTCTAACTGGAATTTACCACTGGAGTCTCCATTGAGGCTGCCCGGGACCAGGTCAGCCTCCGTGGAGTTGTTGGAGGTGTGGGATCGGGCGTCCAGCGCAGCCAGGGACTGCAGCATGCTCAGGAGGCTGCTGGAGGTTGGGAACTGCAGGTACTTCTCCGGCACATATCCCACCTGTCCCGCCTTGTTCCGTGCCTGTGAACGAACAACAGGAGCCATTCCCTGCTTGTGAACTCTGCTCTGCAAAGAACCCCACAATTTCCTCCCATCCCAGCTTCTATCCTGAAAGCATTGAGGCAAACAAGCTCAGAAAATCCTACCTTTACCCAGTCTTCCATATCTCCATCTTCAATGACCTCCAACACCTCGTGTTCCTCTATGGTCAGTTCATCTGGCTGAGAAGCCTGGAGTGTGGGACAGGAAGGATGGAAAAGGGAAGTGGCTTTAAGGGCAAGGCATGGGCAGTGGGAAGAACATTCCCATCTAGACTTTTATTAAAACGGATGTTCTTTAAAAACCTGAAAGCTTTAATAAACTACAACATCCCAATAAAGGTTCTGCCATTCACAAGAGCCACTCTCCCTCCAAAGGGCAGATGGAAGCTCCCTGAATCCCACCCTACCAGCAAAGCAAACCTCAAGCTCCCACAGGCACATTTATTATTTTTAATAGAACTCATTTTTCTAATTAAAAAAAAAAAAAATCACTAACCTTATAGGAATAAACAACTTTGCAGGTGAGAGGGTAATTTCTCAGAGTACCAGAAGGACTAGAACTGCTGTCATCAAAAACATCCAGGCTGTCTTCAAACTCTTCACCCTCTTCCTTTTCTGCATCAGCATTGACCTGGTAAAACAAATTGCAATTGGCATTACAGAAGCTGCTAAAAATCGGTGAAGAAGTAACAGTAAAAATGAGCTGGTTAATATTTTTCAGTCTGTGTTTTTTATGACTTATTGTTATTGAAAGTAACTCAGCTGGATTTCTTTGTTCAAGCACAAGCATGTGGACTTTAAAAAGAACTGCTGAAGATCTTGGAAGCTCTAACGCAACTGCTGGACAGTTATAAAATCTGTTTTCCATATAAGCTGTGACTAAAGTACTTTGGAGATGCCATTGCAGAGGCACAGAAAACAGTTTAATGGTAAAAAGAGAATTTATGCTACTAAAAGATTAATGTACCAGTGACCACGAGTTATAAAATAAATCTGCAGTGGAAATATTTAAAGTTTAAAAAAAATAAACCCCCATATCAACCTTCTAGCTGGTGTATTCTCCGCAACATATTTGCTGCAGTTTATTACAAAAATTCTTAGAGAAAGGAAGATTTGTAAAAACTTGCTATGAAAGTTTAAATAAAACCTGAAGTCAATATACTGGAAAAATACAAGTTTGGGTAAGACTACCATGAGCTGTGCTTTGGCCTCGTGCCTGGGTTATGTTTTGAATAAATATGTTATCTCACATGAAAATGATGAATTACTCTGAGAAAACAGTCCTTTGAATCAAAGGCAACACTGCTATGTAGTTCCATCTTCCCTGTGCTTATTCCTGTTAATTTGGGAATGAATTTGGTGCTCCCCGTGAAAAGTGAGAGGCTGATAAATAAAAAAAGTTAAGCTGAGCCTACAAATTTCCTGTGAAATTTCCCTAAAGTAGGTCTCTGACAGCTTTGCTCTTCTAGGCCTGGACTACAAGAGTACAAAGCTTCATCATTTTGTGACTTAATTAGTTTCTATGTTACTATTTCCAAACCAAATCCTTGCAATCCTGGTGATTTTTTCTTCCTCACTAACTCTCATTCCAGAGCAGTCTGCCTCCATCTCTCCTTTGGTGTATTCCTGGATGTTGGGATAACCAAAAACTGTCCTACAGCTGGGTAATGCTTTGGGACATCAGCAACCAACTGAAAATTGTGGCAAATTGGAGGTTTCCCCTCCTGTGTCTGCCTTTTGCTGTGCATGGTCCCAGCAGCCAGTGCTGACATCCAGCTGGGACATCATGGAAATCAGCAAATCATGTCTAGAAAGTCTGGGCAGCATCTGCTCCTGGCTTTCTACCACGAGCAGGAAAAACACGCCTTCATTTTCAGCACGTGGGCTGCTCTAACTCCTTGGCTGGAATCATCTGGGAAGCAGGCACCAAGAGGGAAAACAGGAAACTGAGAGGTTGGCTTGAGAAAGCTCATCCTTCTGCAGAGCCTGGGATGGAAGATGGCAGCAGCAAGGAATAAATGCACGGGACAGAATGACACTTAAAGGGGTGGGACAGGCAGCAAACACAGGAAGAAATGCAGGGCTGGTGATGAGAAAGTGGATTACACACATGAAAAAAACGACAGAAATGTATTTCTGTATAAAAATCTGTCTTGGGTTGTTGCACATATACACAGAAGGGTCCTGTCCCTGTTCCCTGGGAGCAGAGCCCGACCCCCCCGGCTGCCCCCTCCTGTCAGGGAGTTGAGCAGAGCCACAAGGTCCCCCCTGAGCCTCCTTCGCTCCAGGCTGAGCCCCTTTCCCAGCTCCCTCAGCCGCTCCTGGGGCTCCAGCCCCTTCCCAGCTCTGTTAAACACTGCCCACTCCTCCAGGCTGGAGTGAAAGTGCTGCTTGTTACAAACTGCAGTAATTCCTCTGAATTCTGGTGTAATTTTGGTCCCAGCTCTAAGAATTCCATCTCTGGGCTGTCCCTGTCTGGCCTGCCAAGGTCAACAGAGCCTTTTTTAAATACAGGAGCCTACGTAAGTGTAAAAGGGGAAAATGAGACTCAGAGCTGAACCTCCCAGGCTGTGGCATCGCCTGGGACCAGCACGGGGGGCTCAGCTCCAGGGCAAACTGTGCCTTGTCTGGGGAGACTGGGAATGAGGGCTTGGGAGCAGCCCAACAGGCACACAGGGGAGTTAAAGGAGGTGGAGTACAAGAAGAAATGGAATAAAATCACTGTTTACCACAGCTACGCAACAAATCCTCACCTACTGTGACCAGAGAGCATCTGAAGTGAAACCAGAACAGGATTTCCTTTGGGATTCGGGAGGGCTGACACTCAGATCTGCACACTCCAACTCTAATTCCTAATTATATTAATGATGACAATAAAGCCTGCAACAACCTTCAGTGCAAATCACCACCACGAGCTGGGTGTGACATCCGAGGAGAAACTTCCCAACAGCCTGAAGGAAGCAAAGAGGGAATTGGGGAAGCATCTGCTGAGATTCCAGTCAGTGCTCTCTTCTCCAAACTGAAGTTACCACAGAGGGAAACATCTGTGCCTCCAAAAAAACCCTCTCCCTCTAAGGGTTTGCTACCACTACCAAGAAAACCTATTAAAAAAAAAGAAGGAAAAAACATATGAAGAGCACAAAGAAATATGGGAATGAGCAAAAAACCCTAAAAGATCTTTTAGCAGTTCCTCTTTTCTGAACAGCGTTTCTTTGATTCAGCCATCACTACTGATTCTGAAATATTTCATCCTTCCTGGGGAAAAGGGGAGGAAAATGAGAGTTTGCTTTTTATTCGTCCTTGAATTACCTAAAAATATGCTTTCTTCCAAGCTAAACAAGTGTACAGACACTACAAATGCAATTAGTCTTATGTACAACTCAATTAAAAACATCATAACCAACCTTCCACTGATCAAAGCTGCTTTTTAGATCAGTTTTGATGATATTGGATGAAATTTTCCAAAGAGTTAGCTTGGAATCACAGCATCACTTTGGCTGGAAAAGGCCTCCAAGATCACCGAGTCCAACCATTCCCCAGCCCTGTCTACTGTACCTCAAATAATCCATGAAAGATCTTTGAGGGAAAACATCTAACCCTGGTCACAGGAAAGGAAAGTCTGTTTTCCAAGCCACGCACTGACTGTTTTAATGAATTAAGGTTTTTTACCTCAAAATATCAGAATCAATTTGGAAAACAGGCTTTGGTCTCCTGATGACTTTCCCCACAATCTCCACATAAATGATTCTTTAAGGAATGATGTAGAACTTTGTTTTCTAAGGAAGAATAAAGACCTTATCTGGAAGAAGAAAGTCTCTAATTCAGGGATCTCAAGATAACAACCTCAACTATTAATGAAACTTTAGACAAACACACAGACATTTTTCTTCTCAGGAAATGGCAAATAAATATTATGGCACTTACCCAAGGTCAGAAAAATCAATTTAAAGTAAACCCAGCAAAGAAACCCAAAAATCCTTTTTTTTGAGCTTTTTTATTTTTTTAGTTCCTGTTAAATTCAGCCATGTAAAACCACAAGATTTTCCCTGTTGGTTAACAACCAACCAACCATTTTCAGGTTTTTTTTTTTCTTATGGAATGCTTTGGGTTGGGAGGGAACTTCAAAATCATCCCATTCCAACCCCCTGCCATGGGCAGGGACACCTTCCACTATCCCAGGCTGCTCCAGCCCCAGCTGCTCTGGGCACCCTGTGCCAGGGCCTGCCCACCCTCCCAGGGAACAATTCCTTCCCAATCTCCCATCCAGCCCTCCCCTCTGAGAGGGGAAAGCCATTCCTTGTGTCCTGTCCCTCCATGCCTTGTCCCCAGTCCCTCTCCAGCTCTCCTGGAGCCCCTCTAGGCCCTGCAAGGGGCTCTGAGCTCTCCCTGGAGCCTTCTCCTCTCCAGGTGAGCACTCCCAGCTCTCCCAGGCTGGCTCCAGAGCAGAGGGGCTCCAGCCCTGGAGCAGCTGCGGGGCCTCCTCTGGAAGGGCTGTATTCCAGGAGCAGCCCCTGGAGAGGCCCCCAGGCCCTGGGGGAGGTTTCCCCCCGGATCCGTACCAGGTGCGCGGAGCCGTTGTTGGTGACCGAGGGCAGGTTGGCCCAGCGCTCGTTCTCCAGCTCCTCCATCACCTGGTTCATGGCGCTCTTCAGCCACGTGTCCACGGACACCCCGATCTGCTTCAGCAGCTCCAGCCGCGCTTCTGCCTTCAGCTTGATGATCTGGGGACACAAACACACACGGCTCAGAATTCCTCAGGATTCCACCTCGCCCTGCGGGATCTTCCCATCCAGGAATGACCCAGGTGGCTGCCATTCCTCATTTCCTTGCCTGCAGGAGCGTGGTGTGAGCCAAGACACAGGGAATGGTTTTCTGGAGGCCCAGCCAATCTCACCAGTTGGTGTTTTTAAAATAACACCTCTGAGTTTATGCTCGCTCCCAATTCATACCCTTAAGCAGTTCAGTGTAGCTTTAAAGTCCAACAACCCAGCGCTTCCCAGGATTTTAAAAATTAGGAACATCCACAGAGCAGACCCTTCCAGGTGGTGACTGAACTGGATTTGAAACACAAATAAATCTCGTAGGATACACACACACACACCAACCCACCAACTCCCACACGAGGCTCTTTTCCACCAGCACGTGCCAGAGATCACAGGAAACTCATTTGTTATGGAAGCAGAGTATGTTAATCATCTCAAAATTAAATACGTATCGCACTCCAACAAACAGTTTCAGGGTTTTTGTCTTCAGAACAGCATGAAAATGGAGGTTTTCTGACAGCTGGGTTCACTTCAGCATCCTGGCATACTCGCTGGGCAATGGAGCCAAAGATTTAACAAATTCATGGCAAAGCACCACCCTGATCCAAATTAGCTCACAGTCTAAACAGGAGGGATGGGAAGAGAAGCGTGAAGAAACTCAGGACTTCAAAAAAAGCAGATTTGCATCAAGAAGCGCAGGGCAAACCCAGGGATAAAACTGAGGATATTTTTGTCCAGTCCAGCCCTGTCAACACCCTCCTGCTGCCCTTGCTCATCAGAGAAACAAAAATCAAGTGATTTCCCAAAAATCCTTCAGTGAGTCACTGATGGAGGCAACAACAGAAACCCACTGAACCAGCCTGGAATTTCTCCTGCATTCCCTTTCGTAGCATTCGTCATTTTTAGCAAGTAGCAAAGCTTCATCTCCTTTCTCTCCCCTCCAGCCCTTCCCACAGGGATCAGAAGCACCTCACTGCAGCATCCCTGACACACCAAGCTCCCAGCAGCACTGGGAATCCAAGCAAAACGAGCAAAAACAGATGGGTTCAGGCATAAATTAGAGGGAACTTCCCTTTCCAGTAATGGCTGAAGCACAGTAGGCTATGGAGAATACGTGTACAGTGAATTACAATGCCATGTAGGTTTTTCTCTCTTACACACATCCTTACTCTACAGAAAACTTCGTGTTGAGCTGAAGTGATACAGGTATTTTGCTCATTTCTGACAGGCTGCTGCACTTACAGAATCAGAGAATCATCTCTTTCTACTAAGAAAATAAACCAGAAAAGAAATGACTGTTAACTTTATGAAGCTGAACCCCCAAACACGTCTCCATTTTCACTTTATTTGTGAAGGTGACTTTAAACCTGTCTAAATCAAACCACTTTTGAGAGGCATTATTTTAAATTCTGCATAGAAGAAATGTGACTTTAAAGAGTAGGTAAGTTGTAAAAGGAAAATTTATGATGTCAGATGTATCTTCGTGTGGCTACAGCTGCACGCACATGGTCTCCTCCTTCATCAGGGATGGAGAAAGGAGGATGGGACAGCTTTCAGAGGTATTTCCCATGGGAAAAGCCAAAGCCACTGAGCAAAGGGAAGTTTCCACTTCTTCACGCAAGGGGTCTCCAAGTGAATGATTAACAGGTACTCTAAACAGTGTTCAGAGAGCTGAGAAAAGGAGGAAACATTAAATACGTTCATGTGCATCCCCTCTCTCCTGCTCCTAAGCATTCAAGATTTTGAACAAAGCCACTTCAGCCACAGAGCTGCACAGGAACATGCAGGGCAGGGAGAACAACCTTGTCAAAGGCAACTCAGTCACAGAATCCCAGAATGGTTTGGGTTGGAAGGACATTAAAATCATCCAGTCCCAACCCCTGCCAGGGGCAGGGACACCTCCCACTATCCCAGGTCGCTCCAAGCCCCGTCCAACCTGGCCTTGAATACATAAATATATACATATTAATGTATGTATTTACTTGTGGAGTGAAGCAGCTTTCCCCTTATTTGTCTTTACATCCTGACACCGATTTACAAGGACTTTCCCTGTGCCTCCACCACGGAATTGCCCAGCCCCGTTGTTTTGCTGTTTACCTCGTTATGCAATTTCCAATTAGGCTGAGTTATGCTACAGCAATAAACATTGGTCCAGGCTGCTACAAACATCTGCAGTTGCTTTTTGTCCTCACTCTGCCATAGTTTGTTTGTACAAATTGTGAGCTAAAATAAACAAGCTGCTCCAGAATTCTTGAGTGTACTTGACAAGAGGTTTTAATTCAACGTACCCAGCAAATCCCATGGAGTTCCCCCTCCCTATTTACACCCAGGAGCCTTAACAGTCAACAAATGTTTGTTCCAAACCACAAATGGTTTGAGTTTCACTCCATTGCAGACAAGCCATAAAAGCACCAAGAGCACTAGGTCAGGCCTGCACTTGAAAGTCATTTACAAGCTGAGAATATATTTTTACCTAAATAATTATGCTGGTAGACCAGAGTTAACAGCTTCCCACCTATAGGAAAAATACAAATAAAATACCACTCAGGAATGTAACTTTATTCTGCTTCTCACACAGAAACAGCTACACATTTAAACATGGTTTAGTGGTGGCCTTGGCAGTGCTGGGGTGGACTCGATGATCTCAGAGTGCTTTTCCAACCTCAATGACTCTGTGATTCTATGAAGATACAAACACTTCATTCAAATACCACTACACCTAAATTAGCTGGGGTTTGATGCTTTCATTATCCCAAAATAAAACGTTAAGTAAGAAGGAAAGAGGGCAATACTGTTGATTTCACCAGCACCATGTTGCGTCACAAGCTTTTCTGAAAGCCTTGTTCCCTTGCAAAGATCATCCCATTTAAAACTAAACAAGGCTTTAACCACTGGTTTTCCCTCTCTCCCAACGGATGCTCCCCAGGGACACTCGTGCTGTGCCCCAGCTAAGTGACCTCCACTGACAGACCTGAAAATATCTTAAATCAAGTGACCCCTGGCATTCCCAGCAACACTGAGCATCTCCAGGAAGGCAGCTGAGCTTCCAAAGCCCAGGAATGCTGGAATCCAGCACTGGCTCTGAAATCTGGGTGCTGCCCAAATTTCATTGTTAGGAAGTCTCATTGCAGGACAAACATTTTCCTGTGTTACAGTGAAATTGCTGTTTACAGTCACCAATTACTGGTTAATAGCTCAGGACTGGGGTATTTTTACACCGATTAAAAAACCATCAGCCACCCACCACATATACAAACTCTTCTGGGGGGTTCCTGCTTCTCTGAGCTGTTCTTCCTGCTGGGAGGTTCTAGGAAGATGAAAGGAAAAACCACCCAAGTTTTAGAAAATATAAACACTGTTATCTATTCCTCACATACCTGACATTGCTCCACGTGGGAGATGGAATAGTTTTGTTTATTTACTGTTCCACTCTTAATTAAACAGTGGTTTTAGACCCACAGTTTACTCAAGATGAAGATGCACAACTGCTCTGCAAGGCATGGAAATGAAACCCAGCAGGAACATTACAGAGCTGCTCCCTGTTCCCAGGAGGAAAAGGGCTGGAAAGAAACCCAGAGTTCCTTCACATCCCACAAACACCTTGGATCCAAGTCCTTCAAAGCCATTTATAAAGGTGCTGGGCTAAAAACCGCACAGAAATGCAGCAAATGAGGCCCCTTCAATATTCTGGTTTAGGATTGTTAAAACCAGTTTTAAATGGATTTTCCTGAAAACAGAGCTGCTTTACCTGCCATGGCTTTTTAAGGTGCAGAAGAAACCCTGGGCCGTGTCCAGATTTTTTTCTCCTGAAGAATTCAGAATTATTTATTCTACACAAGAGTTGTACTTAGGAGCTTGGTCAGATACTAAAATCAGATTAAAATAGGATTATGAGGATACCCAAACCACCTTTTGTGAGAAATGTTTTATTCCAGTGCAATATTTTTTTAGCGGCAGGAACAAAATCATAGAATCATAGAATCACAGAATCCTGCAATCATTTAGGGTGGAAAATCCCTCTAAGACCATTCCCCCAGCACTACCAAGGCCACCACTGACCATGTCCCCAAGTGGTTGAACACTCTCATTTGGCAAATTCTTTTAGCCAGGAAGAAATCAATGTGGAAAGATTCTGGCAAAACATTCTGGAAAGCCATTATCTTTATTTCTGTCCCCATTAAGAAACACTTACTGTTGAAATTCCAGGCCTTTTAATTGGAAAAGTTTTTAAAATGAAATAATTCTCTTCAGGAAAAGTTACATTTTGGGCCACTGGAATCATGATACAGTGATAGGCAGACATGACTATAAATCAATTTGATTTATAATTAAGTCTTGGAATGACCTAAACTTCTCAAAACCCAAAGTGAGTCTTATTCCATGCAGTTCAGTTTTAAATCACAGCCCACTGTCTTAAAGTAGGGGTGTATGAGGAAATAAACCAAAAAATTCAACTTTCACTGCCTTGCTGGGGTTTGGAGTGGAAAACCCACGACTGTGGCAAAACCACCCCAACCAAAAAGATAAATCCTGTCCAACACAACTCACCCAAAATCTGGATCCTTTTTCTGCACTAGGTGGGGAATTAGCTCATAAATGACATTTCCCACCACAACATGGAGTGGGTTTCTTTTCTAAGTGGGAGGCTGGGCAGGAGGTTTGTACAGCTATTTCCAGGAGTTCATTTACAGGCTAAATAATCTGCATGGACTGAAATCCAACGAGGCTGCTGGGGTGAAGCAAACAGGAAATGAGGGACTGGCACAGAGAACACCTCTCCCAAGGGAATTCCAAGGTGAAGGAAACAAGAGGGGAAGCTACTCATGGAGAAGAATCCACAGCTCCAGCCCAACTGGCAGATGGATTCTTCCCAAGCTTAGGCACATGAAGCATTAAAGATCCCTACAGACTGAATTTGTAGAGTTTAAAAAGGGGCTCCCAGGCTGCTGGGAACAGGGCTGAATGGAAATCACTCAAATTCTGTAAGGAGATAATTAAATGGATATAAAATAAATGAATGCAAACATCTATTAACACATTTCTCTGTGGTCCTGGGGTGAACATTGGTTCTTCATATGGTGAAAAATGTTATGGACACTTCATAACCAAAAAATTCAGTGAGGTTTAGGCAGAGGCTGGACTAGAAACATCTCAAAGCTCATCCCCTTCCACTGTCCCAGGCTGCTCCAAGCTCCATCCAGCCTGGCCTTGGACACTGCCAGGGATCCAGGCACAGCCACAGCTGCTCTGGGCACCCTGTGCCAGGGCCTCCCCACCCTCACAGGGAGCAATTCCTTCCCACCCACCCTGCCCTTGGACCCTGCCAGGGTCCCAGGCACAGCCACAGCTGCTCTGGGCACCCTGTGCCAGGGCCTCCCCACCCTCACAGGGAGCAATTCCTTCCCAATATCCCACCTAACCCTGCCCTCTGGCAGTGGGAAGCCATTCCCCTTGTCCTGGCACTACCCACCACGAAAAAAGTCACTCTCCCCCTCACTAAACTGCTTTTCACCAAGGGAGTTTGAAATTCCTGCTCTGTGGATGTCCCTGGCATTTTCCCAGGCCAGTCCTCAATCTGCTGACCTGGAAAGAGCAACAGCTCCTACACATGTCCTGCAGGGATGGCACCTGGCTCCCTGCACAGCTCTCCCAGCCTTTGCTTCCTGAGCTCAACCAGAGCTGGAAGCAAATGGCATTTTACAAATTCCCCTTTTCTTTGGATTAGGAGCCTTATTCCCTGGAAGTGCTCCAGGCCAGGTTGCACAGAGCTTGGAGCAAGCTGCTCTTGTGGAAGGTGTCTCTGCCCACGGCAGGGGGTGGAACTAAATGATCCTGAAGGTCCCTTCCAACCCAAACCATCCTCTGATTCTGCGACTCCATTTCATTTATTTTCCTGAAGCATATGGAATTTGCTTTGTTCCCACTGTGACACAACACAGCAATAAATATCCACAGCCAAATACAAGGAGAGGGGTAAATCAGCCCTCCACGTACAATTAAAAATAGCCCCACATCTCCGAGCTGATCAAACCAAGCCAACAGCACCGCAATGAGCCTTAACCAGATCTAATCTGGTACAAACACTCTCTGGAGAGCTGTACATATCCTGATGAGGAGATAAAATGCATCCCCTTATAATTAAGTGGGAACAGGATTAATTGCTGTGGAGGCCCAAAGACCTGAGAGCAAAGGGGAAACCTCCCACCATCCCAGCGAAAAATCACGTCAGCCCTGGGACAACTCAACTGCTCGGGGAGACCCACAATGGGGTCTTTGGTCTGAGAGAGGAAAAGTAAGATGAGAAGAAATCTCCCCTGCTGGCACTGCTGAGGCACCTCCAGTCCTGGGGGCAGTTTCGGGATCCTCATGACAAGAAGGACCTGGAGGGGCTGGAGCGTGTCCAGGGAAGAGAACGAAGCTGGGAAGGGGCCGGAGCCCCAGGAGCGGCTGAGGGAGCTGGGAAAGGGGCTCAGGCTGGAGCAAAGGAGGCTCAGGGGGGACCTTGTGGCTCTGCACAACTCCCTGACAGGAGGGGGCAGCCGGGGGGGGATTGAGCTCTGCTCCCAGTAAATTTCTGTCTCCAGTCATTGAAAGATAAAGGGATTCCAGCACTGGGAAAATGGAAAGCTCAATTCCTTCCTTCCTTCCTTCCTGCTGTTACAGAAATCAAAGCTTAAAACACAGAAGTTCTACTTCAATTACCTGAATTGGCTGAGTCAGTAGAGAGGAGCTCCAAGAAGGGTTTATTTTCACAAATTATCAGTTTTCAGTATCAATTCCCAATTTTTTCATTGATCTCCTTTGCAGCTGATGCCTGATCTGTGCCACTTTCAATTTGAAGGAGCACCTTGTGCTCTAAGAGCTTGTCTTTACCAAAGTGGTTCAATGCTGCTGGGACAAGGATGGAATCCCTCTGGATCTGAACTCCACAGTGTGTCATTCACTACAGTCAATTTTACTTCTTTTCCAGTGCCAGAGGTATTATCACTCAAAATGTAACATTATTTTAACATTTCCTTTTAAAACAAGCAATCAAACAAACAAAAAAATGCTTCAACAAACCCCAAATTTTCCAATTTCAACACAAAAATGTGTGTTCTGGTTATCAGTTACAGTCACATCTGCCATGTATCACCTGCAGGCAGCACTCTGCTGGAATTCCTAATTTCCTCCCAATTCTAATCAAGGCGTTTGCTCCCTGAAAACATCACAAGGAAAAATAGCTGTTATCCCAGGGAGAAAAAGATGAGAAATAACCCACTGAGCTGTGGATGCGCCAATCTGAGGGTTTACAGTCATCTTGTGGAAGTCAAAAACCTTGGGATTCTCCAGTATTTCCTGATCCTGACCACATTTTTACTCAATTCCTTTGCTGTACTTTCAATTTACACCTGTTTCCACATCCCTGTGCTTGTTAAATCCAGTTATCCATATGGAACAGCTCCTCAGTTCCTCCTGGGGCTTAGATTTCCCTGGATTCAGGGTCTCCAAGGAAGAGGGCAGTGAGATGAGCACATCTATGCCCAATATGCCCTGGAAAAAAAAAACCTTTACCCAAAAGAATCCTCTCTAAAAGGCCCTGACTCAGCCCCTCCTGCTTTGTAAGGCACACTGAGACTGGCACTGGAGCAATCTGTCAGGGATATAAAATTCCCTGAGGAGAAACAGGCAACTGGAAGATCACCAAACCAGAAAAAATTAATCCCAATCTGTCTGTGAAGTTGTCTTCCCCTTCAGGAATGATGAGGACAGAAAAGAAGGAAGGAAGTGGATTTGCAAAGGAAAAGGAATGATTCAAGAAACCAAAATGGCACAGAACAAGTATAAAAATTTCCATAAAAATAACAAGCATTTCAAGAGAAAAATAAAATAAAAATCAAACCTCTGTGTCATCCTCACACACCTCCAGATGTGATACCAAAACAAACTCCACAGCCTCCCTACAACCTAAATAACTTCTTGCACAAATACCACACCCCAACCCAACCCTCAGTAATTCCAACTCAATCAGTTGCACCTAAATATGCAGGAATGTTTGGTTTTCACACACTGGAAGGAATTATAATTGCATTCCCAAAGAAAAGGTTTTAGCTCAAAGCTTAGGTTGTTCTTCTCCAGGATTTTATGTGTGCAAAAACCTCTTGTCTAATTAGTGGGCTTGAGCTCCGTCTTAGAGGAGTGGGGACTAACAGGGCTAAAAGAAAAAGCCATTCCTAGGTGGAAATAAAAGCTCCCTGAATTCACTTACTGGCTTATCATAAACAAATAAACAATGCTATGCTATAAACAGCTTTGGTGGCAGTACAGACAAGTCCCACAAAGTGGTTTCCACACCATTCCAAAAACTCAGGGATAACTTCATGCCTTTAAAATATGCAGCAGAAGAGAAGCAAGTTGGCAAAAATCCCTCAGTCACTGAGTTTTATCCTCCAGTACTTGGCATTGGCACCACATTCCCTTGTAAAACAGGGCACGTGTTAGATATTGGAAAGATAAGGGATGGTTTAACTCCAACACACTGGAAAACCAGGAAAATATTGTATTAGCTGAAACTATTTGTATTAGCTAAAACACATCTTGAAGAAAATAATTCATGTTTATGTATAAAACTTCCACTTTTTGGAACCTTCCCTCTATCCTCAGTCACTTAAGTTCCAGACTGATTTAATTTGTAATTGATTCTAATTTTATAATATTTTGTTGTGAGATCTTTCTTTTTGGCAGCTTCTTATCCTGATTTTATTTCTTGCTGCTGCTGCCTTTATCTTTTATTCTTATGCTCTCTGTCCTTGCAGATTTAATCATTAACTACACATGCATATACACAAGTATTTTGGAGTATGGTCTGTTGGAAATAATTTACTCAAAACAGGTTTTCAAACCTCTTTCTGTAAGAATTAGGTTTTAAAAAACCATATCCTGCATTTGCTTTAAAAAGGGAGCCTGACAGTTCTCCCACCAGGAGGAGGAATAATTTTGCTCTGTATTTTCTAACCCCTTTACCTGTAAATCACATTCCTAATTACATCAGGTACTCTGAGGTATGAGAAGCACTTCACTGCAACAATTAAGTTTGTTCTACAGTTTTAATTAAGCAACCCACTCATCTGTTCCTGCTGCCTGCAGTGGGGTTTTTCAGTCAGTGGCCATGAAAACAGTTCACTTTTACCAACCCAACACTGGCAGCCAAATAAGAGGTTAATTTTTTCACGAGTCTTAATCCACAACAGGTCTCATAAACCTCTGTAACCCTTTGAAAGCAGCTCACAGTAAAATCAGAGATACAAGGATTATTTCCAATGTTTTCCCATCAACAGCCAGAATCAGTTTGTGTATCAAAACCCACTACAACAGCACATGGCAGTCTCTTCTAGAACCTAAAAATATGAAGACAGAGATAAAATCGCCATTTTCTGGTATTAATTCCTTCAAGCAGAAGGCAATTAGTACACCTGAGATTCTTTTTCAATCTGTTTCAGATAAAGCCCAAGTAGAGAGATTCTCACTCTTCATCAGGAGGTGTCTTTAATATCACTCTTCTGATCTGGACTTTCATGAAGTTGATTCAGTGATTTGACAAATACCAAATGAAGGGGGAAAAAATAATATCTTAAAATGCCCTGGCTTTTGATGCTGAAAATAGGCATTTCCATCAACCAAATGCAACAGCTGTAACAAAGATGTCCCTGTGGTAAGGAACTGAAAATGCCAAAAGAATTTCCTCCTTACCTCAGCCTTGCGAATGCTCTCTCTGGCTTCATCTATTTTCTGCTCCAGTTCCGCTCGGGTTTGCTCGGACATCACGGGCCCGTGGCATTCCAGCTCTTCCAGGGTCTGCCAGGAACAAGGAAACACAGCACAGATGAACTAAATGCCAAAGACAAGTATTTGTGACAATCAGGGAAGTTACTGTTTGACTGGGTGCTGGGGATGACCAACAAAGGTCCACCCCAGGAAAAAAATGGTGATGACTCTATCCCTGCCCTCTGGCAGTGGGAAGCCATTCCCTGTGTCCTGTCCCTCCATCTCTTGTCCAAAATCCCTCTGCAGCTGTCTTGGAGCCCCTTTAGGCACTGGAACAGGCTCTCAGGTCTCCCTGGAGCTCTCCCAGAGACAACAGAGCGTTCTGGATGTCACTTTTCCCCAGCTGATGCTGTGCTTGAGGGTTGGAATAGTAGGGATGACAGGGAAACTGGGCAGGATGTGGTGAAAGCACAGCAGACTCCTCCATGGCTGGCTTCTTTGGGAAGAGCAAGGAACTTCTGGTTTTATTCTCACTCCTAATAGACACATTCCAAAATCCAGCTGCCTGATGCCCAAACACAGCCCTTGGCTCTTCTGAGCTGAGGCGCAGACATAAAATTACCAATTCACATCTAATTTTATATCTTGATGTTAGACTTAATAGCAAATTCCTCATGGATTTTCCTAGTGCTGAGCAGACTTTTGACACCCACGTGAACACAGGCCCCAGACAATTCCCTGGTGCTTGCAGCAGCTCCTCTTCCAAGAAATGTGCTTTTCCCAGACCTACCCGCTGGCTGTGGACGATGTTCTTGTGCTCGCGGGCCACCCGGGTCGCCCATTTCCGCGCCTCCTTGTTGAGGCTGTGCTCCTCAGTCGTTCCCGTCTCCGACTCCAGCTGTCGGCTCTGGAACAGGGAACAAGGAATGAGTCGTGGCCCAGACCCTGGGTTACCTCTGTGTTTACCTACAGGGTGATTCTGTATTACATTTATCAGCCTGGGATCTTGTTTCTTAGGAAACAAGGAAGACAGGACAAGAACTTCCTTCTCAGCTTTGGGACCGGGTTGTGGGAAGACAACTCCAGAAGCCAGAAGATCACAAGAATTCAATTCCCAAAGTAAACAGGCATTATAGGAAGCAAAGATCATGGAATCATGGAATGGTTTGGGATGCAAGGGACTTTAAAAGCCCATCCAGTCCCACCCCCTGCCATGGACACCTTCTACTATCCACCCTGTGCCAGGGCCTCCCCACCCTCCCAGCGAACAATTCCTTCCTAAAGATGAAAGGTTTAGTGTGACCATTCTTTGTAATTTGTGATCAAACACAAAGCCATAAAATATTTTAGTATAGCATGGGAATTTCTGTCCAAAAATGTTTGTGTCTGCAAAACAGAGGCTGAAATTTCCAATCACATTTTTGATATTGTTCCATCTTATTCCTGCTTTTGTCATGTCAATGACAAAAAGTAAACTTCTCCCCCTCAAGAAGTTCCAACTAAAGCAAGATGAAATAGTTCTCTGCTGTCTACAGGCTGAACAGAACAGACACATTTCCCAGCATGGAATTACTGAAATCATTCCCAATCTTCCTATCATTTCCTTTTGTAACAGAGTCACAGAATCATTTGGGATAGGTCCCATCTTCGAAGATATCCAAAAGACACCTGGATACAACCAGTCCTGAACAACAAGCTCTGGACCAGACAACCTCCAGAGATCCCTTCCAACTTCAACCAGTCCCTATGATTTTTTATCCTGAGTCAGCCACTGCAATCCACAACCCCCCAGCACTCCTTTTTATCACAAGTCCTGACATAATCCTGCACAGCCTCTGAGATCAACCAAAAACAATCCCTTATAAACTATGACCCAAGAAGAGAGAATACGCACAGAGCTGTTGAAGTGTGAAAGAAATGCCCGAGTCACAAATTTCTCACTCTGTATGGTTCAAAAGACACCATTTTTCTTCATCAGGTGGAGTTTGAAACTAGAGAAGAAGCCCACAAGGATGAAAAGGTTGTTTAGGCAGGAGAAATCCAAGGTTAGTCAGGAAAGGGTAAGAGAGCAGAAAGACATGGAATTATTTTCAGGGTAGCTGGGAAGCCTCCAGCTGTTACAGAAGAAGAGATGCTGTTATCAGGTATTTTAGCAGGAAAAGTGGAATGATTTGTGTCAAGGAAGGATGACAGTTCAATGATCTACACCAGCACTTGGCACAGACCGGAGTAAAACCAACAGACACCAGGAGGCAAATGGAAGTCATTCTGAAAACAAGATTTTTCTGGCCTTTAGACTGCACTGTCCTCATGGAAGAGGCAAAAAACACTATCTTAGGTTGACATCCTATCAGGGGATCTAACTGAAAAAGAGGCAAAATTGGTTCAGCTTGTTACTTTGTTCAATGAAGTTCTTGCCATCAAAACTGAACCTGGCCTTTATTCTTAGTGTCTGAAATGCCCATTTCAGTGTTATTTTCCAAGCACAAGGAATTGTCAGACAAGGTGTGGAGCAGCCCAGAAGAGGAGGAGGAGAGGTACACGCACAGGGCTGGCTCTGGGATGAACAGGGAGGAAGGTGAAGCTTCAGGCGAGGATCTCTTCACCCATCCCCTCAGTTTAATTGGTAAATTGGCTTTTACTGAGGTGGATTTATAGAATCATATTCCTTCATTACTGACTTCTTTAATTACCTCTATTAAGCTACTCCATTGTAAACTTGAAGAGGACAACACGTGGATTTATTTAGGCACATCCGATCCTTAAAATAACGTTTCACCTCAGTTTTTTCCTAGCTTATCACACAGCTTCTTCCACAGCTTCCACCTGTGTTTTAACCTGAGCAAAATCTTTGACATTCCCTCTTCCCTATTAAACATCTCAGAGTGAAAACAGCCCATAACATATTTTCAGTGTTCCCACTGCTCTTGCTCCTACTCAGCAGCTCATTTTCATATGGAAAGAACCCAGACTTTTCAGTCACTTGATAATCATTTTCATTATCCCAAGTGTGATTTTGGGTTTTAGTCTATTTATCAAAAGCACTTGACTAGAAAAATGAATGCTGACTTCATGGCTACTCTTAAGGGCCTACTAAAAAAGAAAGGAATTTTGTTGGATCAGATTATTGCACATAATATAAGAACTTGTATTAGTTACTTATAAAACAGTATTGCACCCAGGCAGACCTCACCCTTGCTTCAAGGTCTAAAAATAAAACAGAACAAAACTGGGGCAATGAAAAGCCTTAATTCTGTACCCTCAGGGAAAGACAGACTGGAGGGGAACGTCAAGAAAATGAAAACCCAGCTGCCATTAGAATAGGTGAGAAGAAAGGAGCTAAACCAGATTGATCTGATGTGGACATCGAAGTCCAAATTGTAGGGAAGAAGGCGGAGGAACTGAAGGGTCTGATGCTGACCTGAAGTGTTTTCAGGACTGGAATCTGGTGGTGCCAAGACGTCCAATGACTCAATTTAACCTCTTCCAAAAAGAGAGGGAAACCAAACCCACTCTTCGTGGCCAAGAAATGAAGGGAAAGCCAAAAAACCTGAGCTAAACATAGATGGACACTCTGCTGTTCCCTCACGGCTTGGATTACAATGAAAACAGTGTTTAGTGCTAAAAATTCGATCAGTAAACCAACAGAAAGTTCTGGATGGCTCCAAGCAGCTAAAAAGCTTAGGGGCAGCAACGCTGTTTCTTAAATTAACAAAAGCATTCAGGCTGCAGACAAATGTCACTTCTCCATTTTGGGCTGAAATGTTGGTGCAGGTGCAGGATTTGCCTCCCAACAGGACTAAACTCAGCCTGTATTCTTATTTATCCAGTTATATCTGGAAGCAGATGGCACAGCCCTGTCTTGAAAGCAAGAAAACATTGGCTCTTGAGCCTCAACGTTCCTTATTTTTGTGGCTGAGGCCTAAAAAACTTCACTTCAACCAAGGCACAAAGCAGGGAACATTTATTGCATGCAAAGCACTGACATGAAACACATCTGAAAACCGGGCATTTGTCTTAAAGAGGTGAAAACAAGAAGTTTCCATGCCAATGCTGCAGAGCAACACTTTGGGGAGGAGGAAGGAACACACATGACATTTTTCACACGACTCACTGCTAAACTCAGCAGTTCTGAGAAAATCGTGAGCCAAGTTTGGGGCTCCTTTTAGTCTGTTACTGCTGAACTCATTTGATTTTAATTTAGCCAAGAGTGAGCTGGGGCTGACTCATATTTCAGTCAATTTCCAACATTTCAAACTGGACACTCCACATCTTTAAAAATTACGATTTTTTAGGGTTTTTTCCCCCTCAGAATAATAAAAAAGGACTTCAATCCACTATTATTATAACCTGTATGTTACAATAAGGCTAAATCCAAGCCAACCTATTATTGCTGCTTTACAGAACCACATTCTGCTTTTTAAATGAACAAATCAGTAATATATTATTAGTACTGAACAATATTATATTAATCTAATAAATGAAGAACTGATGGGGCTGCCAAAGGAAAAGGAACATCCAACTGGGCAGGGCTGGTTTGGTTTGGTTTGCTTGCTTCGGGGTTTTTTTGGTTTGGTTTGGGTTTTGTGGGTTTTTTGTTTGTTTCAGTTTGGGTTTTGGGATTTTTTTGTTTGTTTCGGGTTTTTTTGTTTGGGTTTTTTTTTCTCTGTAAGTATTGATTTTTATTAAATATCATTGATCAACACAACTTTGTTATTCCTAGGCCTTGATGTTTCTGTATCAAGAACTTCTGTTACAGAGAAGAGATGAAAAGCCACATCCCATTTTTAAAATTAATTCGAATCTTATTTATTTTTAAAGGTTTTTACTGTTCTCACTGCAATTAATATTGAAATTAGAGTGCAGAGTATTTTTGTTAATTTACTTCCATTCTCACCCTCATAATTATCCTCATTTGCCTCAGCCCTCACACCAGCTGCATTCCCAGCCAACTTTTTCAAAAATCTATTAGAAATACAGAAAAATTGCCCTCACTAAGTAACCAAAGGCAAAAAAAGGGACTTTTAAAATCAAGTTTGACACAGAAAAAATTGAATTTGTAGCTACTTTCAATGAAATAGAAACAAATTTCTAGTTTTTAAGTGGCCACTTCTTTCAAGTGTAACTTCTGCTCTCTGATCTTCACTGTTAGAAATCACCCAGAGCTTTGCTTAAACTGCGTTTCCTGAGTGCAAAAACCCCAAGAATTCTAACTGTATGCTCTCTAAATTAAGATTAGGTGGTGAAAATTAAAATAAAGTCAACTAGGCAGTGAAAATTAAAATAAAATCCATTAGGGTGGGAGCCAATTTCAGCTCATTATACTTAGAGAACATGACACTCACATTCAACCTAAGCTAAGTCCCAAAGTAGATCCAAAACTTTCATTTTCTTCAGTATCAACCTCAAATATAAATATTAGATCTCAGCTCTTATTTTAAGCACAACTGTGGCAGGAGGGATTAAATAAAATCAGTTTTAGACAGGCACAAGACAGGTCAAGTCACAGAGGGAAGGCAGAGCTTTGCCCACTTGCACCCACTGATCATTTCTTGACCTGAATGGTTTTAACTCTCCTCAAAAAGAATTCCTAATGCTGAATAAAATTAAATAATAAGCTCTTTTTAATATATATGTAGCTTCAAAAAGGTTATACTTAAAACCAGTCTGTTCTGGCATTAAACGGTTGATAAAATTAAATAGTAACTTAAATCTTTTTTTTATGTTTAGGTTCAAAAAAGTTATACTTAAACCCAGTCTGTTCTGGTATTAAAACAAGAGACCACTGTAAATACAGAAATATGGGGCCCCTTTGTACTTGTTTATGTAACTTATATAAAATTCCTTCATAGAAGATTCTGAGAAACTCCAAGATGTATCTTCTGAGAGTGAAGGGAAATTCATCCTTATTTTCACAATCTACCCGTAAAACAGCCAAGTTACTTGGAGGGAAACTGCAAATCTTTCCACTGAACTTCCTGAGGTGTTTTTGTGCAAGTTAAGAGGGAAAAAGAAGATTATTTTCATGTCAAGAAGCTGTGGGACAAATCAGCTGGGCCACAGCTCTTCCTCATGCTCTGAGGAAACAGTGAATGAAAAACAGGAAGAAGACCCCAAAAATGAAGTGTCAGCTTTTCAGGGCCCTTCTCCTCTTGCTCCAGGGACACTTTTGTGTCACCTGGCTCCCTCTCTCAAGTGATAACCCCAGGATCAAGGAAAAAGAAGTTTTTCCAAATAGGAAACAGAGAAAAGCTGGCGAATTTCCTCTTTCTTTTTTGCCCTGTTCTCGTGGCTTATCTGTGAGCATGGGGACAGTGCGTTTTCCACACACTGGATTTTTGTGGAATTAATAAATATCCCTTTCCTCGTGGGAGGATTGGGGGTGATTAAACTGTGGAGTCTCACAGCAGCCTCTGTGGAAGGCCAAGATGTGCTGACTGGGTTTCCTTGGGAGGATAAAGGTATTTTAAAAGACTGTTTTCCATTCTCCACTTTGCTGTCTATAAACCCACGTTGGGAATTCATTTCTGGAGAGGATTAAAGGTTGTTAGGAACTGATCAATCATTTCTTTCTGAATATTTTTAAAACAAACCATTTCTTTAAGGCTAAGTGGTTTGTTTTAGGGGTTTTTTTGAAAACTTTCTTTTTTAAAAGTAAGAATGTCCATCAAAATGAACCAAGACAGTGAAAGAATCTAAATAATTTAGTAACATGAAAAACTGCCTCAATTCAAGCTCAAAGCAAAGTTCTTAGACAATGGAAAATACCTGATTCATGTAAAACATTTTGAAGAGGTTTTCTCTTTGTGGGCACTCAAGAGGGTACATTTCACCTAGTGCAACTGGGATATTTGGCATCAAAAATCCTGGCAGTTGCTGGAAAATTGTTTCATTCCTTCCTTTCTCAGGAACAGATCCTTTTGGAGGCTCTGGCTGTGCACTCTGGGATCATTTTGAAAGCAAACTGACGTGTCCCTGACTCAAGGACTGCACAGAAATCCTGGGAACAGCTCTTGTCTTATAAAACCAAAGTTTGGGATGGACCATGTAAAAGTGGAATTTACACCACAAATCAGAGCTCTCCATTCAGAGCTCCATATCCATATGGTTTATAACATTCTTCCTGCCTACAGCACTCACAGCTCCATTCCAGTAATACTAAAATACTCCAAATTTTGAGCCCAGTCCCAGTGGATCAGCCCAAAGAGAGCCCACAATTTGTTCTTGGAAAAGGTTAATATGAAACTTTTGATGAGATCTATTTATGACTCTACTTGGTTCTTTCAGTCCTTGGTGTGAAAATCATCATGCACAACCCACAGAAACTAAAAGCCAACTGATAACCAGAACTCTGATAAACTCTGCAGAACATCCACAAACAGAACACGTGGCAAAAGAATGCTTGGTGATTGTTCTCCTGCAATTAAATGTTGCTCCATCAGTTAGGACACACCCAATTTCTGACCAATTCAAAGCCTGAGCAAGAGCCTTCATTCTCATGTACTCATTGATTAAAAATGGGATTGCCCAGGCAGGATCCTGTTAGCTGAGCAGAATCATATGGATCGTAAAGAAGCATAATTTCATTATTTTGGGGAAAACTGGTACAGCCTAAGCAGCTGAAGCTTTAGAAGCTGCAGTGCACTGAGGAAATGCAGGAATTCTGCAGCCCAAGTGGGTTAACCAAGCAAAGGAGTCGCTGCATGTGAGGAACTGAGACATGAACGACCCATTCATCGCTTCTTAAAATTTCCTGGAGTGAGGCTGCACCAGCAGTACACGTGGACCCTGTGAGCCCACCCAAGAACCACTGCACAGAATCCTGGCATTTCTCACACTGAGGAGTTTAATGGGAGTGGCTTACAGCTCTACTGGCCATGGGGATGGCCCTGTGGAAAAGGAGCAAAATTAAATCAGCAATAGGGCTGCATTTCATCAGTGCACACCAAGAGCCTGCAGTTGTCAGACACCTTTCCCCTCTCACAGTGCAGCAGCAACCAATTACACACAGCACTGTCTTGAGCTGAGAAATTTTAATTCATGCCCCCAAAAGATTACAATATCAATTACAAACCCTGTGCAAGAGCACAGGAAAAGTGTGAAGCTGCCCCCCACAAATAACACCCTTAAATTCATTTTTCCTCCTTGAAGTCTTATTGTGAAAAATGATTTTTTTTTCCCTTTTTTTCTGTTTTATATATCTAGAGATCGTGCATTCTGTTGCCACCTCTCCAGAGTGTAAATTCAGCATCCCACATGCACAGGGATAACACAAGGCTGACCAGAAACACCCCCAGGTACCTCTGCTATGGTCATTCTCATAGCACTGACAGGTGAGGGCTCAATCTCCACCAGCTGAACTGCATTAAAACTCTGGATGCAGGGAGTGCACAGGGACGAAAACACACAGCAGCAAATGTTAGAGAGGCAGAGCAAAGACACTCAGAAAGATTCTGCTCACTGTTATCAAGAACAACCTCAAACTTTATCACAGAATATCCTGAGCTGGAAGGGACCCATCAGCAGCATCGAGTCCAGCTCCTGGCCCTGCACAGGACACCCCAACAATCCCACCCAAGAGAATGCTCCAAACGTTTATTTATGAGAATAACCGACTCTTTCTGGAAGAAAAATCAAAATCAGAGATTGTTAAAAGGGAAATTCAAAGGAAGCCCTGGCAGACATATCAGGGTGACTGGGAAAATCACTCCTATACAAGTCTTGATCCGAGTCACCTGAACTGCGGATCAAGACTGCCCAAGTCACTTCACTAATGAATTCAAGTAAAAAGAGGTTTATATTTTTTAAAGATCCAAACTTATTTTAAACAGCTGATTCTTAAAATAACATTAATAATGTCAATGGGACATCAAGAACCCACTTTAATCAAGGTGCTGTTTGGAAACGCACTTACATGCTCTGATTCACTCAATTTTAATGTCATTAATGATTGCTTTGGAAGCAACACAGAAACCAAGACAAGATTCTTGGATATTACTTTGGAAAGCAGTGTTTTAACAGTATTATTTTTAGTAATTCTCTACATGTATCTCTAAGTATTCCTTGAGCAATTGAGGTGTGTAGGGACACTTTATTTGGCACAGTTGTAACCCAGTATTAGTGAGTATTATGAGAACCTTGCAGCAGGATAAAAAGGCAGCAAAATTTAGTAGGAATTAGGTTGAAAGCAGTGAAACACAGGACTGTTAGTCACAATCTGGATGCCAAAAAAAGATTCTGCTCTTTTGTGGATGATGTAGAGCCTGTTTGATGCTTTTTTTACCATCACCCACCTCCTGCAACCAAGGCCACTCGCCCTTTCTCTCCCAAAAATACAGCACTGGGTTAAACCAGATTGGGATACCAGTGATTCTCTCCCCATTTATAACAATCTGCTTTAAAATAGAGCAAGCCCAAGCAACTGCAGGGATTCACAGGGCTCTTACAGTGTCACTGTCACTTGGCTGGAACTGGAAAGGCTGAGGTTTGTGGAACGCGGAGTTCTCCTGTAAGAACAGCTGGAGATTGTAATCCCGCACCACCTGAGGAAAGAAAAAGGTTTATTTAGACTCCTTGCTTTGTGAACTGAAAAGCAGCTGGAGAGCAAAACCAGCAGAGAGTTTCCAACTGAGATTAAACCTGCAGCAGGAGCTTGGGTGCACCAGCAGGGAACTGAGGACCTGAGTTGGCCAGAGGTACTGGCAGGACACACACCGGGTGACAAGGACCTAAAATATCCCTGCCATCCACCTACAAAATGGGGGGAAAAGCACCAACTATTAAACAGACACTCTGTGGCGTCGCTGCCATAAATATTTTTCTCTCCTCTTGTGGGTAATTTCCTGTGCACTGCTCTTTCTTAAGCTGAAAAGTCTTAATTTGGCAGAAATTATTAGTTGTGGGAGCTGAAAGGACTATTTGGAATAATGCATCCAAAATCAGTAACAAACTTCGTCTCTCTTTATTAAATTGCTTTCAGAGAAACTCTCCAAGCTTGCATTTTGCTGAAGCAAAACTCCTTCAGCTCCTAAATTTGTTTAATGATACGTTTCAGGCAGCATGACACAGATCCCTAAACAAACCTCTTATGTCACAATTTACACAGATTTACAAAGAAATACCCAGTGATTGCAAGATGAAAAAAATAGGATCACTGCTTGAAGAACTCTTACAGAGCATTCACTGCCTCAATTGATGACAATGCATCAAAATTATATCAATCTATTACCAAACTGAGGGTTTACATGTACAAAGGAGATAATAAAGATGGTATTTATCCAGAAATAGCAGCATTGTGCATGACCGAGAACTCTGTGCTGGGTGGACAATGGGAAATAAAACTTGTTCTCTAATGCAGCAAAATGTTGATGCTTGTGTTGCTGAAATACTGAACTGTAAAAAATTAATCTCCAGTTAAAGAAAGTAAATAGTCCTCCAGGGCCAATAATACACTCATCTAAACCAGGAAAGTACATAATTACTGCTCCAATTTGAGCAGTTGAACATAAACACACTCAAATGGGGAGAAAACAGACAGGGATTTGCATCACGAATTCCCAGAAACAGAAATTCAGAAAATATTAAAGAAGGAAACATCTGCAGCTTCAGAGGATGCTCAGCACTGATCTGGCATCAAAATCATTTCATTTAACCAGCTATTCCACTGAATTGTCCCTTACATCCACACTGACCGTAGCACACAACCCTGGCCAAATATGTGGAACTATTTTAACTTCAATTAGGAAAAAAAACCCAAAACGAAGTTACTGAGGACGTGAAAACCTGCATGGATATTTTAATACACTCTCCCCACAGAAATCTGACTCCCAAGCAACTCAGTTCAAAGAGAAAAGTCATTTTTCCAACAGCACTCCTAAGAGACTTCCCCTCAAAGCCACAATAAGTGGTTAAAAATGGAAACAACTGTTATCAGAACAGGAGGCTCGGGAGAATGTGCAAGCCCAGCACATGAAATCCTGCATTTGCAAAAAATAATGGACAATTGATAAAAAGAAAATAAAAATACTCCAAAGCAACACTGTATCCTTGGGATTAAAGTGCAACTTTTCCAAATAGATTTCCTGTTACTCGGTAATTAAATCAATGTCCTTACACAGTTTCTTTCTGAAGTCAATGTCAATTGACAGGTCAAAACAGACCTGAAATCGAACAGGAAATGTATCCCATATGCAGAAACAAGGCACAGCCAGAGATGTGCAGAAAGGAAATTACTTGCCCTCTTACCAGAAACCTCACAGAAATGTTACTCGAAACAGCAAATGGAATTTCAGAAAATGCTCCAAAGAAAACCAGCTTTTTTCCAAAAGAGAAGTGCAAGAAGTACAAGTCTTGAGTAAGACTGTTCAAGCGAAACGGAACTTAAATTACATTTTCACAGAATCACAGTCCCAGACCGGTTTGGGTTGGAAGGGACCTTAAAAATCATCTCATGCCCCCCCTGCCATGGGCAGGGACACCTTCCACTATCCCAGGCTGTTCCAAGCCCTGTCCAGCCTGGCCTTGGACACTGCCAGGGATCCAGGGGCAGCCACAGCTGCTCTGGGCTGTGCCAGGGCCTGCCCACCCTCCCAGGGAACAATTCCTTTCCAATATCCTTTACCCTCTTTGGGGTCAGTGTTCCTATTCCAGTGTCAAAGGAATGACAGGAGCCACCCTGACCCAGGAGCAATAAAAGAGAGCTCCAACAAACATTGTTGTGATAAAACTATGGAAAATCTGCATTTTATACAGAAAATCTGGTTTTTAGCAGTTTCCCTCAATCTGCATCACGTGAGGAGACCGCCAGCCCTGCCCAGCCAAGGAGCCATCCCTGGCACTTGTGGGAAGCAGCTTGTGTCCTTCTGAAGCAAATACAATTTAATTCCATCCCACAAACAGAAATACAGTTCAGATGGAACAGCTGAAGTATTCCTCCCAATGAACTGAAGTGTCTCTTCTAAGCAGAGCCTGCCCAGCTTGTACTGCAAACTAACAAAGAACAGGTGAAGCATTCAAAACCTCCAATAAATATTTAAAACCTTTGCTTTGATGACAGGTTTATTCTAAATTGCTAACAAATTTATTACATGTTTAACAACTCAAGCTGCTTTTGAAAGACATGGGTGGGTTTTGGTGGAGAGAAAATGTTTTTTTTCTGGATTCACCTCTCCTTTTTTTTGGGCTGATTACTGCAACCTGGACCTGTCACGGAAAGAAAGGATAAGCAAAGCCTGTGGAAAAATCCACCAGTCAATATATTCAGAGCAAGACACACGTTTTCACTAGCAAAGCAACACAATTTTTTCTCCTCTGCATTCCTGAAGCACAAGGAGAGAAGCAAATCGAGTTGTAAAAAGCAGTTGTAAAAGCCCTGTTCAGACCTGCCAGCTGGATTTACATTTCTGTCCCCTCTCCAGGCATTGTGCCCACGGACTGAAGCAGAAACACAACTGCCTCCCTCACACACACAGCCTGACTTGGTTATTGTGTAAAATAAGCCAGACCTGGAGCTCTCCAGCCTGGGTAACGCAAACTCAGGGCACACAAATGTCCAAGGAAAGGATTTCTACTCCAACAAACTGTTTGGATGTGACAGTTTAGAATTGGATCAAAGTCCCAACCAGGCAGCTCTCCAAGTATTTTGAACACAAAGGATCTGATACAACAGTGAAAAATTAATTATGCAGACATTACACAGAAGCCTGTTTAGCTAAAAGATTCCAAGCCAGCATTTTTGGGGAAGGTATTTGAAGCCGACCTGAATGATACACCCCAAGGTAAATTACTGGAAGTCCTTCTACAACTGAAAAGAAAATGGTATTTTGATTATTTTTACAGTTGCTGCCAAGTAAATTCAAAGCTGAGGGTGAAGCCCATTTTTCATGCCCTCACTTTAGATCTGTGAAGGTGTGAGATCACTTGCTTGGAGGTAAATAAGGAACGTGTTAAATAAGCTTTTGCTCCACATCTCTGTGTGAATGAGCTCTGTTTCTGGGTGGGTGGGTAAGGTAAATGTATAAAGGAATATTATGACTGCACCAAAGCAGCTTTTCTGAGCTCAATGGCAATTATTTTTTTTTTAGCCCAGCAGATGAATTATTTAAGTATCAAAATTACCCTGGAAGCGATCACGCCTCTCTGAGTCTGGCTGCTCGACAAAGCAAACAAACCACGTCTATGACAAGGCTCTAATTTGTTTGCTGTGTTTGCCACTCTTAATTCCAGGGAGAAAACAGCGTAATAGTTTGGATTTTAAGTTGACAGACAATTATTAAGAAACGATCCAAGCAGTTACCCAGGGCTCTGCTGCAGATTACACCGTGCAGAGCCCTCAGCTGCAATTTCCGCCCCCAACCACGCAGGGTGAGGAGAACTGAGCATCTCTGGATGCAAATGCACTCAGGGGAAGGCAGTTTGGGTGCTGGAGGAAAAATTCTCCCCAAGAAAACTGTCTGGTGTCTTCTAACTTAATACCACTCAGGAGTAACCAAAAATAACAACCCTTCAGTTTTGTCATGATTTTGGAAGCAAATCTTAAGCCATGGGGATTTGTCCATGCTGTAAGGATTCAGTTACAAAGGATCATTCAGTTCAAACTTACCTTGCTGGAAGTCTCCAGTAAAAACTGGAATGTGTTTTGTACAGCTTGGCATGTCTCTAGTTCAGTCCTGCTGACTGCCATTAAATAATCCTTAAGGTGATCATATACATTTCCATCAAGAGCCTGTACGAGGGAAAGAAAGAAAGAAAAGAAAGAAAGAAAATCAGGAAAAGCAGGAAGTAGCTCTGTACACAATTTATCAGTGTCCATGTTGAGATCTGCAAGATGCTCACACCATTTTTTTCCAGCAGATTTACACCTGCGTCGAGTGGACAGAGCCCGGTGGCCGTCCCTCCCTCCTGGCAGAAGGAATGACAGTGCTTGGCTCCCATTAGATGGCAGCACACAGCACTGCAACAACATCCCGGTGATTCCCATCCAGCTGTTTCCATGGCCAGAGCAGCTCTGGAGAAGGGAATATGCTCAGGGAGACGCCACTGAGGTCAAGGAAGATGGCCCAGGAACTGCGAGGCCATGGGGTGCTGCCAACCAGAGTATTCCTCAGGGAATGGTGCCAGGACACTCAACATCTGGATGTGACACGTCCCCAGCTGTTTGCTTATCAAAAACAGCTGAGAAATAGCTGCCTCTTCACTTTCTTTTGTGCACAGAAATACCAAATAAGTAACAAAAATTCATCCTAAACGTAGCAGTGACAGCAAAGTTCAACCCCCAAAGCTCTGTTGTAAGCAGAGCTTTAACATCACATCACACAGAGTAGGCTACACAAGTTCTGTGATAAATTTGACCTTGCAAGTGACTGAAAATGTCATTTAAATATTTAACTCAGGATGTATTTAAATATATATCATACAGATTTTTAAATAGGTCGTATTTCACAGGTACCCATTTAAAGTGTACTCATGGAAACTGTGCACACTCCATTCCAACAAACTCAACAGTGTGTTTCTGTAGAAAATTAGATTTGATAATTTAAATAATTTTGAAAATCTGGGAGGGAAAAAAAGAGTGAAACTGTGCAAAACTTAGGAAATTATTTCTGCCCCAGAAAAATCAAGCCCAGTGTTTAAGGTGAGGCGAACAGACAACAAATCAGACACAAATCCTGGAAGTGCCCAAGGCCAGGCTGGATGGGGCTTGGAGCACCCTGGGATAGTGGAAGATGTCCTCGCCCACGGCAGGGCTGGAACTGGGTGAGCTTTTAGGTCCCTTCCAACCCAAACCATTCCACGGTTTTATGAAATCACTCAGAACTTAGGAAGAACAGAAGAGATTTTCCTTCTGCAAAGCTCTCCCAGGTACAACCACCCTCAGCACACAGCCACCCTCAGTGAGGGATGCTTTGAGGGGATAATCAAATTGTGCAACTGGAATTCTCATGTCCAAACTCTGATATCCCAAATCCACTTCACGCTACACTATTTGCTTCATCCTCCACCTACCAAGTGTCAAGAAATTTTTAGCAGAGGCTGATTCTTTTCTTCAACCTCACGCATTAAACCGGCCTCAAACTTAATAGTTCCATGGCCATCAGAAAGCCATTATGCCAAACCAGTAGCAAACTGGGAATTTCTTCCAAGCCCCCACACTGTAGCTAGCTCTCTCAGCTGATCGAAGGCCGGGCTCGAGGGGTCAGCAGCCAGGGCAGCTCCTGGAGGCCCTGCCATGGGAAGGACTTCCCAGAACGGCTGGGGAAGAGCTACAGGATAACTGCTCCAGGCTCTGGAAGTGATGTCAGCTCCACCAAACACTCTGTTAAACAGAATTTTTAAAAATTCTTATTAAAAGAGTTATGTAATATGAGCTTAGAGCTGGGATGTTCAATTGAGGGAAACATCAGGAATCCCCAGCAGCAAATCCACAGAAAGCAGGCAGCCATACACAGACACAGGTTCAGTTCTTGCCTGTGCTGGTGCGGGCACAGCCTTGCTGGGATTCACCCTGAGCTGGCTCAGGAGGCTCAGTCCCAGGCCAGCAGCAGGATTGGAACATTCCCTGTGCTTTTACCCCAAAAGGGACGAGTCCTCAGTGTCACACGAGCGCCGGAGTCACCATCCCATTCCAAGGGCACTCACTTTCACATCAAATACAGGCAGCCCCAACAGCAGCTCAGCCCTGTGCTCACAGAGAATACAAATGATGGATAAAATTGCCAAGACTGCCTGTGCTCTCCCTGGGGGACCACGGGAAGCCTGAAACTCCCCCAAAATGGAATTGCTGACTTTTATCTGTTCCTAGAGCTTCTCAGCTCAAACACCAGGGCTGGAGTGCAACTCTGCTAAGAAATGTAAATAAATAATTTCAATTTGGCAAAGCAATTCTAAGTGCTCAGTTTGCAAAGCAGCTGTGATTTTTTTCATCCCGCAATGCCATAAATGAGTATTTCAGAGCTTCACATCAAACCCAAATGTTGTTTTTATGTCAAACCCCACACGAAGGGTTTGTGTCATTACATTCAAGTCTTAAATGCTGAGATCTGCGTTGGGTTTCGACACTCTGGGTGCTTTGCAGAGCCAGTGGAGAGAAGTTGGTCCTTGTGTGCTGTGATTGATCCCCCTCCAAGATAGATGGCTAAAATAGGTCAGCTGAAAGGCAGGATGCCAAGGGCCTATTCCTCTTCACTGACCGTAAATAGTGCCCCACAATTAGCTCAGACAGACACGTCAGGCACACACACAGCCCAGCCCCACACGTGTTTATTCCCTCCAATTATCATCCACGCAGCACTGGGAATTAATTCATGTCCAGCTGCAGCCTGCAGTTTGAGGAATATTAAAAAAAAAAAAACAACAAAAGAGGAGAAATATTAACTTCATTATTTCCCCCCTCCTCCTGCAATGACCACAGCTCTGCTGAGATGCCAGAAACCCCCTCAGTGTGATATGGAGATAAAAAATAAAGATATTTAAGAAAGAACATCAGAGCAAAGTGTGGCAAAACATTAGGGAGCACACGGGTCTGCCAGCATGTGAGAACTGCATTACAGCCTGGCTCCTTTCATTAATTAAAAGCAGTTTTGATATGATGAAGTTCTTAAACACCGATGAGAGCTGCCAGAACTGAAGTTCTGAAAGTCACTGCAATATCACACAAGCGGGGCTGAGAAAGCAGCTCCAACACAGGCTAAAAAGCTCCTCATGGCGCAGGAAAGGTGACATCCCATCAGCCACAGGATCAGAGAGCTGGCTGGTTCCAGACTTCCAGTAATAATGGATTTATCCATTCTATAAAATGGTAATTATTACATCGAGCTGGATGTGTTCATATTAAAACAAAAGACTTGACTTGCTGAACTGTAGGATATAAATTAACATTCACGTGGGGTTTTATCAGCTGAATCTCATCCACTTACAAACGCTCTGACCCAAACCACTGAACATCACAGGTTTTGAACTGAGAAGTCTTTTCAGAATTTCTCATCACACAACTTGAAGGGGAAGCTGGAAAAAAAAGAAAATCAAAAAATCCCAACACCCATTATTCCTCTACAATGGCTTTTGTTCTCTTTCTGACTCTCCAGAGAGCACTAAATCACTTACTGTATTACAATCCCACTGAAAAACCTGTCTTTTTGTCAACTTCAAAAGGAAATCAAGGGTTTAAAAAAAAAAAAAAAAACAAATCTGGCATCAAACCCAAGATAATACGAAGCTAAGTAGCACAAAATTACAATTTCCAAGGATAGAAAAAAGTCAATGTTTTTTCAGAAGTAATTTCTTTACAGCAGAATTGTCATACTAAGGGTGCAAAACTACTTTCCCCTGTGTCCAAGCTTGAGAAGTTAAAGGCTGGAATTAGGGCTGAGAAGAGCAGAAGTTGTTAATAAAGGCAATGGACACACAACCAAATTAAAGCCTATTTTTAGAAGAAATCCTATATATTAATTCAAACTCATAAAATTATATAGCAGGGAATGGGACAAGAACATTGCTCTTATTTCAATATCCAAGTCTCATGTATAACTTTAGAGAGTTTCTCCCAGAAACAAAACTTCAGTCGCTGTTCAGATCATCATTTTCAGGAGGTTTTTTTATTCCAAGAAGCTAAAATTTTGGGAAGTTGGATGATGGGCTTTAAACATTCTACATTCTAGGAAAATTCCCTCAAAAGCAAATAGGTAAATGGAAGTATTTTAGCTATTATTGGGACATTTGGTTGCCTTTGGGATGTTGTTACTCACTGAAAATAACACACAATGTAGAACAGACCCTGTGTGGAATTTTCATCTTCATTTATGTCACTGATTTCAAGGTCTCTTCACTAAAACATTTACAGGTCTCAGCCACACTCCATTTAAAGATTACCATTTCAATTTCTTAAAGACACAGAACAAGCTAAACTACTCTGTATTTTTTATTTTAAAAGCAAACAAATTAAAAATTGAAAGTATCTGCCCCACACACAACACAGACCAGAGTTATGTGAAGCTACCAAGGTGAGCTTTACCTGTTATGCCATTTATTTCTGAAATAATCCTAGTATTCTGTTCATGTTTGTCATGCACAGAAACTCCTAAAAGCTGTGCTGAAGCTCTGGGTAAAAATTCTACAGTTTAAACTCAGGTGTTCAAACTGAACCTCTCATTTAACCACCAGGAACCAAAACCAGTGTGGGTTAAAACCCCCACAATTAAAGGCACACTCGTGAAGCCATGTGGGTTTCACTGACTAATTCACACCAGTCTCATCTGAGTCATCACTGCCTAGAAATAATTTGGTATTTCCAAACACACATTTATGCTTTTATGCATTTTACACTCCCTAACCCCACGTTTGTGATCAGAACCATCGTGATCAGACTGGGGTTGGAACGGGATGATCTTAAGGTCCCTTCAAACCATCCTATGGCTCTGTGAAATTAAGTTTTCATTTCAAAACATCCATCCTTCCCTGAGCTGATGCAACCCAACAGCTTTTGTGGGCTAATTTTGCCACTGAAACCCTTGGCAAACTCTCCCGAAGCTGCCACCGCTCAGCCGGAAACAATAGAACTGATGTGGAAGGCAAGGAATTTCCTTACATGGGTGGAGGGAACAGCACAAAATTAGAGCTGACCCTCCCCTGCCTGGGCTGCAGCCTGAAAACAGAAAGATAAGGGAAAGAAATGAACTGAACAAAAATCATTGTGTTTGTGGAGTGATAACTTTCCTGTGGAGTCAATGGGATTGCATCTCTGTAATGTGACTTATTTTCCTGTTCAGAGTCAAACCCCCAAATCAAAAGGGAGATCTGTATCACAGATTCCACCCTCTATTTTAAATTTATATGAAAATAATTTTATATATTAATACATTTATATTAAAAATTAAAATTAAATTCTTTTACCACCCTATTCTCATTTGCATTAAACCCCCTGTTTTATCTATTCCTGATCTGCTTTGCCTTGAAAACCACTTGGAATCCATTAAGATTCAAGTCCCATTAAGAACAGGGACTTGAGTTTACATCCTTTATTTTCTGTACTATTACTCAAAACATTTCCTTACTTAAAATTAAAAACCCAACAATCTGAATTACAGAACAAATATGCTGAGTGAAGCTTTTTGAGTGTTTGTGCTCAAAACTCCTGACTCCAACCCATTAAATAAACAGAGTGATCTCACGGATGGCACAGTCTGGGAATTTTCAGTTGAATGATTTCGGTAAATGAGACTCCACTGAGGGTTTTGATTTTTATGTGTCAGAAAAGATAAAATGAATATCAAAAGGAAAGGTTGGTATGCAGACAATAATAATTTGTTAACAGGTATTCTTAGAATTAAGGCATCAACTTCAATCTTTCTAGGGTGTGAAGGGAAGTCTCTGTATTTTAGCCCAAACAGAGCAACAAATCTCCTTTTATCAGACAGTGAAGGATAAAGTATTTTAAAAACTCATCTAAAACTCAGAACAAAGTCAAGAGCCCGAATCAGCTGGACTTGCCAAACTCAGCACTATTCAGAGCAGTGAAATGTAACAGCACTTCCCAAGGACGTGAGGAGGGAAGGAAGGAAGGTCAGGAAAACCCATCCTTTCTGGGTAACAGCTCCATTCCACAGTCATCTTCCTTTAAAAATGCTGCTTCCTGGCATCAATTTCTCCTAATACAGAAGAAAAGCTGCCTTCTCTTCCTTTTAAACTCTTCCATCCCTGCAGCATTTGTCACTGCTGAAATCCCTTCCTCTCCATCAAGACCCCCCCAACATAAAAGTAAATCAGGGCTGTGTTTGTCAACAAAACACGACATCTGTATCTGAATTCCCAACAAACCCCAGATCAAAGCCCCAGCAGTGTCCCCTGAAGAACCTGCCTGGAGCAACGTGGAGCTGCTGGCATCAGGCTCTGGCATTCCCAGAGATCCCGCAGGAACAACTGCGCCGTGTCCGCGCCTATCATGGATTTGAGGGCTGAAGCCTGACTCCCAAATGACAGGAAGCTGTTGCCCAGCCTGCCCTCTTCAGGCTTCCTCTTTGGGGAAAATCCTGGTTTTCTGCATAGTTGTGCAAGTAGAGAAAGCTGCTAAGAAAAGCTGAGGGCAGAACCCAACCCTCTTCCCTGATCAAAAAGTGAGTGCTGGACTTCCTCAGCCTACAGGAAGAAAGCAGCACCTAAGCTTTAGCTCTGTAAAATCAGGATTAAAGGTTAACAGGAGAACAGCCATAGTTTGCATCCAAAGCAAAGCAGGGCTAATCTAAGGCTGTAAAATGATCTGTATCCCAGAATAATCTTACACATCCCAAAGCTCTTATTGTTAAGTCAGCTTTAGTGAGGTCCAGATCCAACTCACTCTTCAAGGATCACTACCTAGTTCTGTCTGGGAATATCTGAAATCCAGTGAGACCCTCCCACCTGCAGCACTGCATCCCGATCCAGAGCCTTCAGCACAGGAAGGACAGGGAGCTGTTACAGCAGGCCCAGAGGAGGCCACGAAGATGCCAACGGGTCTGAGTGAAGAAGGGTTTAAGAGGCCCTACAAAAAGATCCTCCCTGGCTTCCACTCCTTCTTGCACTTCCACAGAAAGTAATTTTAAGGAATTTTTGTAACTGTCTCACTGTCCTGTCAGTGTCAGGCTAATTAGTTTCTCCTGTTTCTTTTCATTTTCCCTAAATCCACATGCTGCATGACCACGCGTTGTTCACAAGTGCATTTGTTCAAGCCAGCCCTCAACAAGGAACACAAGATATTCCAGGGACGTGCCCACCCTGCTGAAGAGCAGAGACAAATTAAAAACTGGGAATAAAACCAGCAGACCAAGAGGTAGGAAGAGAATATGATGAAATAGGCTGTAGGACATTAAAGTGCCTCTTCAAATCGACAAGGCTTGATGAAGCTGAGAGTTTCCTCCTCTCACACACCCTGGAGGAGCTCTCACCACGGCAAACACGGGAACAATGAACACTGGAAGACCACGAGAGCCCCAAGTTCCTTTCAGCTGGGTGCCCATGAACACACTCTGCACTTTCCCTTACCCCAGAGCTTTGTGTTTTCTGCTGTCAGGAGTTTGGGGCTTGTTTGCAAGTTCTTTGTTTGCTCTCATTAGTCACTTGATGATTGTTCTGCACATCATTTTGTTCCTTTACAATTTCGCCAGGGTCATTGTTTTTACTGACAAAACCTTTGTTGTTGGGGCGCTGCAGTCTCCTCCGAGCACAGAAAAATATGGAATGGCCACCAACAGATGCCTGTCACCCTCCCCCAATCCAGGGAAAATGTCCCTTTAGAACATGAATAAGCAAAATTAATGGTAACAACAAGATTTGCCTCCCCCATCTCATGGCAGTGCCCCACGGTTGTCACACTTTAGGATTAGGGTCTGGCAGGTGAACACAGGCATGGAAGGAAATCCCCTTTATAATTCCTTGTAATTCCCACAAAGCTGACAGCAGTGAGAGTTACCTGGTGGAGACACCATTAAATTAACCCTCCAGGCTTAAAGGATGATTCCACTGAAATCAGTGAGAACATCCTGATGTGAGACTGCCATAAGCATGGAAAACCAGATCTTCAAATTCTACCACATAAGGCTTAAAAAACCCTGGAAGATGAAAACATATTCTAGGAATAACTAGAAATACATTCCCCAAAGCTATCTCCCAGGACTTCTTGGACCTATTTTGCTTTTACTTGCACAGCTCTGGAATAAATCCCAGGGGGAATCCACTTTTGACAGGATGAATTTATAATAAACTGCATCTTTGCTTTTATACTTCCTCATTCTTGGGGGGAAAAAAAATGTTCTGGCTCAAATCCAACACTTGGAAGACGACTTTGTGGCAGAGCTGTCACCCTCATGATCTTTGCATCTGGAGAGTACAGAGTGCTCTATGCTGCTCATGCCAGTAATAACTGGCTTCCTTCACGTGGAAAAATGTCCATTTAAATCCTTCAGCACTTCAACACCATTTCTGCTCTTCAAGGATTCTTCTGCTGACCACAAGATCATCGCCATCATCACAAAATGTCTGAGGAACAGCAGTGGGGTGTGTGCTCTGTCTGGATTTTTTACTTCTTCTTACCCAGAAATAAATTATTTTGCTGCTTAGCTCGACAAATATTTTGGTATTTTGACATGATTTGGAAGATAAGTTAAAGAAATGCACTTGGCTCGAGAACAGGCCAGAGCCGATGGTTTTTAGCTCCTACAAGAGCAAATCACATGCAGAGAACCACCTCCAAGGAAGCTCTGGGAATTCCTCCTGACAGAATTCCACTGGGTCGAAGGTGTGGATTTACCAGCGAGTCTCCATATGAGCTCTCGTGCTACAGGTGAATCATCCTTGACTCAGACACAAACTTTGATAAATCCAAATTTTTTCTGTATCACAACACCACAAACTAAGGAAGACAAACCTTAAACTGACATAGATGGGCACATGAAAGTGCATTTCATACCAAATCCCAATGTTTCTTAATAAATAATTTCCTTAAAAGATTTTCTTAAAACTGTTTTCTTAATAACATTTTCTTTAAAAAATTAAGAAATGAATATTCTCTTAAAAATACTCCCTTGGCAAATAAAATGCACAAAAAAAGAGGATAAAATAAAAGAATAATCAGATACTGAGCATAAACATTCCTCAGGAGCTTTTGTTTTCTCTTTTGCACCTTTCCTGGTTTTTAACCACCTGTTTTTCTGGGTTTAGGTTTTCATTCAGTCGATTCAATCCCTGTATTACCATTTTAACAGCAGGTAATTTTTTGTCCACTGTGATTTTCATTTATTTCTTCAGATAAATCCCCTCAACAAAACCTTTTCTGCCCCAACACAGGCTGTTGTTCCCAACTGCTCCTTGGATTTATCACTTCCATCTGTTTTCTCTATGTGGGTTTGAAGTCACCTGTATTCAGTGAATGGGCTATTCAAAAACTGCTCACAGAGTAGGTTCATGGATGGAAATATCCCAATATTAAAAATTTCAAGAATTTAATATATTCCCAAGCATTTCAGATTCTTATCATGCCAAAGAGAGACAACCTGCAGCGTGATGTGGTCCTGCAAATGTAACATTGCTCTATCTCATCCACAACATGAATGGTCTTGTTGGGATATTCAGAATATTCAGGCATTTCCCAACTCAAATCAAAAATTCAATTAAGTTTTATATTAATATATGAAATAATTAAGCAATATGAAAAGGGCAGAGTGTATCTCACACAGGAAACCCCACGTTCCTGAACAGGTACCCTACAGAAGGATTACTCTGCCAGTCACACTAAAATACAAGGACCAAATCCAACAAAACTATTTTTAGGAATTTTCGTAATATACACAAACATGTTCTTAAAAGGAAAATGGCCCAGAGTCACAGCACTGTGATGATTTGCAATAATTATGGAATCACAGAACAATGACAGAAATTATCTGCCACAATGAAGGCAAAAACATGGTGGGGGTAATGCCAAAGGTACGGCAGCTGCAGTGCAGCAGAGAAGATCAAGCCGGGCTTCCCAAACCCCACTTGGGAATTCTGGGTGCCAATTATGCTTTGTTACTTTTAGGAGTCCATTCTCAATTATCCCCAGGGGAATCACACTAACAATTTATCCCTGCACTCCCTGTAAGCACCAGTGGGTGAGGACAAAGATAATTTGAGCCTGAAGTCCGTAATTAAAAATACTGTGAAAGGTTTTTCCCTTTTAAATAGATTCCCCCCACCCCCATCCCAAAGCCTGGCACAGAATCCCCATTCCAAGCAGTGTTCCTGAACAAGGATTGATGGAATCAGCAGTCATGCCATATTCTCCAGAAGCTGAGAGGGTTTTATAATCTTCTACTATTCAACAGGACAGTGATGGGTAACAGAAATCAAGAGAAAAACGAACAAAAATGGGATCTAGTGCTGTGAAATATTTTAATTAAATCACTTCTGAAGTGTAGCCTGACTGGGAATACCTAAATATACTTTGGTCTCCCAACAGTATTTGTTGAACATAACTGCATTAAAGTTAAGCTGCTTTTCAAACTTATTTCAACCCTGTAGGATTAATGCTCAGACCTTTTTAAAAACTACTTAATTTCACAGTGCCACTGCTCAGAGGCCCTCCTGACACCGTGTGGGCAGAGCAGAGCAAGAGACTGAAATCAGACAGCAAGAGATATCCCAAGGATCTGGCATGGCTGGGATTTCTTTGATACAAGGCTGTCTTTAGTGCTTAGTCTTTGCTATTAAATAAATTGAGGCTTTCAGCGAAGTTAATTCATTGAATGCTCCAATGTCACCTTTTAAATTAGAAATGGGGCTCCCAGACCCAGCCAGAGAGAAGGGTCTGTGCTCACTGGGAATGCTGAGACACAGAATCCAGGGATCTGTACCTGAAGTCACACATGAATATCATAAAAATACACTACAGTAACCCAGCTGAAAAAACTGAGGCTGAATCCAACTGGATGAACTGTCCAGTGAGAAGAGCAAAGCCCGACCCAAGTGGATCAGCTATTAAAACTTGTTTAATTATTTGGGTATACACAGAGCCACAAACATCTGTGAAGATTCTATGTAGAAAAAAATGTATTTCTCACATTTGCCATCTTCTTATAATGCACCTTTTTCTTGGAATTCTGTATTTTTTAAATTTATCTTTTATTAAATTGAATTCTCATCTATTAAATCATTATACACAGTATCTATAAATCTAATATATTAAACACTGTACAGTTTTATTAGTAGAAGCAGTTTAAAAATTTGATTTCTGATACTCTTGAGCTTGAACTAGAAACCTGATTTCTACCTATCTCCACATACCTGGTTTAACACTCCAGTCAAAAGAAGTATGTCCAAGAATATTCAGGCACCCAAATCCCAGAATATTGTCACGATTCCTCCTAACAATTTTTTTAAAAATTTCATTTTGAATCGTTTTCAGCTCCCCATGACTTTGATGTGAGATTAAAGCCTGGAACCCAAGCACTGAAACTTTCCTCAAGTTTTAAAAATCCATGAGGATTTTTAAAAGGTCCTTCTGGAAGGGTGCTGCTGGATGCCCTGGACAATGCTGCTGCCAAGGGAGAAGCGAGCTGGGACGAACCCGTGCATGGAAAAACTTTTTCCCATTATCCATGAGCAAGGCTGGGAATACCAGAGAGCGATGCATTCCTCTAACTAGCATTCCAATCCTACAAGCAATTACCTTAGGGCTTTATGGATCTAAGGAAGATAATGCCAGGGAATGTTTGCTCCCCTCCATGCCAGGGCCGTCTATCCTGGCTGCAAAGCTTTTTTAGCAGAGATGACAACTTGAACAGATGGGAATTTTATTTTTGGGGATCAAACCTGCAGGGAGGGAGACAAATCACACTGAAGCATTCCCACTGCTCTTCCTCTTCCCATGACTGAGTTTCTGGGCCAGCTTTACAGTCCATTATCTCCTTAGCAATTTGTAAAAGCTAAACAGGAATTTTCAGCTGCAGGAAGGGATTCCAAGGCAAGGAACTTGTCTCAAGACTGTGCAAAACCCAGAGCTCAAGCAGCTCTTGGCCACACAGGGAACGATCAGCTCCTCACCTCCAGCCATCCCAAAACACCTGCACTGTCTCCAAACAGAGCAGAGCTTTGGAAGCTGAAAGAATAAAGAGCCCCTTAAAATTTGACAGCTGGGCCCTATGAAACCCTCAAAGCTCTCTAAAAACTCTTCCCAGGTTTGCCTCCCTTTCAACAAAGCAACTGTAGATTAGAAACCATTTTTCCCGTACCGTATTTTAGGATTTAATTAAACTCCACATTCAGCGTGACATTTTCTATCTCACACTTATTGGCCTTGTGCTATTTTGGGCTTTATCTCCTTGTCATAATTCTTCCACTGCTTTCATTAGTGAAGTCACTCAGAAACGTTTTGTCCTGCCACTGACGACAAAAGATGAGTCACAGAATCACAGCACAGTTTGAGTGGGAAGAGACCTTAAAATCATCTCATCCCATCCCACGGGCAGGGACACCTTCCACTGTCCCAGGCTGCTCCAAGCCCCAATGTCCAACCTGGCCTTGGACACTGCCAGGGATCCAGGGGCAGCCACAGCTTCTCTGGGCACCCTGTGCCAGGGCCTCCCCACCCTCCCAGGGAACAATTCCTTCCCAGTATCCCATCCATCCCTGCCCTCTGGCAGTGGGAAGCCATTCCCTGTGTCCTGTCCCTCCATGCCTTGTCCCCAGTCCCTCTCCAACTCTCCTGGAGCCCCTTTAGGCCCTGGAGGGGGCTCTGAGGTCTCCACATTTTCAGTAACTCTTACAGTTAAATATCTCATTTAAGAGGACAAAAGCCGTGCACACATATGCAATTTTAAGAATAATCCACGAGTTTTCCCCCCAGTTTCAATGGAAACACATCCATTCCAGGTAACTCACTGAAACATCGGTGGTTACAAGTAACAGCAGGAAAAAAACCGCTGAGGAAAAAAGTAACTTTTCCCTGCTTCTTCAATTCTTCCAACGAATCAGGAGTAGCTAAAAACAAAGCCCTCAAGCAAACAAAGATGTGTTTGGGATGCCTTTCTCCATGAATCCTAACCCAGGAATGTTTCTAGTTAAAGTGTGGTCACCCCACCTGCCTCCCAAACGGAGCAGACCAGGTGCTTCCTGAGCTGGGCCGGTGCCCCGGAGCCGCTCCAAGGCTGCTGTCTGGCACAGGGAAGTATTTTGGGAACTGCTCTCATTGTGTTACAGTGTGGCTTGGAAACAAGATGGCAGTTTCATTTCCTGCTCAGAATGAGCGCGTTTTATGACAGCTGACCAAAGTATCCTGAAGCCCCATTCAAATCCTGAACAGTTTCTACATAAAATCTTAAAATAAATAAAAAAAAGGTTCAAACTGTTCTGCTACCTTCCTCAGCTAGATTTCTCCCAGATTCCCGTTAATTAACTCCTTCCCAATCCTAATCCTTACACTGCCTTCCTGGTACTCTCTTTCTAGTAGGGGCTTTGAATTTTTTTTTGGTTTTCCAGTCATTTTTCTTGTTCTGCTTTCAGCTTAAGTCCCTGATTTCATCCCTGATCATTCTGCCCCTCTGCCCTGCTCAGGTGAGACCCCACCTGCAGAGCTGCCCCAGCCCCGGGGCCAGCAGCACAAGGACCTGGAGCTGCTGGAGAGAGCCCAGAGGAGGCCCCGCAGCTACCCCCGGGCTGGAGCCCCCCTGCTCTG
>NW_008236761.1:1440261-1444594 GCF_000691975.1 Corvus brachyrhynchos | reverse complement strand
GGGGTGCTCACCTGGAGAGGAGAAGGCTCCAGGGAGAGCTCAGAGCCCCTTGCAGGGCCTAAAGGGGCTCCAGGAGAGTTGCAGAGGGACTGGGGACAAGGCATGGAGGGACAGGACAAGGAGGAATACCTTTCTTTCATAAGCATCTGTAAAATCACACTCCATGCTTTTACAATCAACCCTTTTCTTATGTTATTTCTGTGACAACACCAAAGGAAATCTTGCTGAAAAGTCAGCAGCACTATCAAAAAATAATTTATTTCACCATAAAAAAATGGTCATTGTTTTAAGATAATTAAGTTGCCCTGAGTTTCGTATCAGACTTTGCCATGCTGCTTTTACACTACACTCCCCAGCCATGGAGGAATAAACACCTGGATCCCTGAAATAAATGGCCTTCTTTGGGTCAAATGCTTTACCAAGGGATTCATTTGTGATTGAAACACGAGGTCGGACAAACTGACTGTCACCAGGCCAATGTGACCATCACATTTTTTCATTTTCACAACAGAAATAGTTGTGACTCAGACCCACTCCTGTGCCTCAAGGTCGCATGAAAAGGCTGCATGATGAGCAACGTGATTTCTCAGGGGGTGAGTGGTGGATTTGAAAGTGAAAAATATATATTATATCTATGAAAAATTAAAAATACAATTGGGAATATAAGAAATGGGGGGCAGAGGGCAGGGTTAGATGGGATATTGGGAAGGAATTGTTCCCTGGGAGTATGGGGAGGCCCTGGCACAGGGTGCCCAGAGAAGCTGTGGCTGCCCCTGGATCCCTGGCAGTGTCCAAGGCCAGGCTGGACATTGGGGCTTGAAGCACCCTGGGACTGTGGAAGGTGTCCCTGCCCATGGCAGGGGTGGCACTGGATGGGCTTTAAGGTCCCTTCCAACCCACACCATTCCACAATTCTATGCCATACACGCAGCATAGTTACTGGTAGAAGAACTATTTATTGTTAAGGCCAGTAAACCTCCCTTGCTTATTACCAAAATTAACACCAGAAGCTGCATTTCCAGTGCGAATCCTCTTTTCATTCCCCTGCAAACATTAACTCACAGTCAGCTGGAATCCAAGTGCTCCCAACTGGAGTTAGCGCATATTCCATGGACTGTGAACTCCTACAATCCTCCAAGGTACTTCTCAAGTAGCAACTGGGAATGTGAGAGATGAGCATTTAGGAAAAACACTGCACAGGAGACCACAACTGTGTACTAATGATCCAATAATTCATGTGGATTCATAATTACACTACAACCTGGAATTCTTCTCCCCCAGGCTTTATGTGCCCATCAGCACAGGGACAGACGTCCCTGGATGGGAAACCAGCATGGGATCAGGATCAGCTGTTGTGGAGCCCACAGTGAGCATCCTCTGGAACAGCGGGATCATGTGCTGGGCATGATCCCTTCAGTCACCTCCCCTTTGTGGGAATGACCATGAGGAAGCCAAGCACACTCATGAAGGGCCTGGGAAGGAAAGCTCCTGTGCCCATCTGATGCTGGAGATAATGCCATCCATGGCTGCCTTAACCAGGATTACAAAATATTTGTGGCTTGCAGCTGACAAGAACCGGAAGTGAAACAATAGTTCTTTCACTTGCACAAGTCCCCTCTGCATTTTTAAACGAGTTTTACAGGGTCTTAGATGAATTGGTAGCACTGAAATAATAAAACAGATTTATAGAAGCAAATGGAAATCTCTGGTGACTTCAGAACTACTTTATCTTAATGCTATTTTTTCGTTGAGGGGCAGACCTTCCATTTTAAAAAAGGAATCCTCTGGGTGCTTCTAAATCATTCCAGAAAGTCGAAAACAATAACGTGGATGTAAATTGATTTTTTTACAGTGATAATATTGGTTCTGCTTGTTCCAGAGGCTACAGAAGTATGTGCTGATGCAAATGGTACCCTTCTATTTCCACAGGACACAGCAATGCTGGGCTAACACTCCTGAGCCAATTTAAGACTTTCAGCTACCGTGTCAACTTATTTTTCAATTCAGACAGAGCCACCAGGGGAAAGAACCCTTTGCCACACACACCCTATTAATTTCAGGGCATAAAGCAAATTATTAACTGAAAGCCACCAAGTCCTCAATTTGGGATCATTTTTTTAAACACTGCCAGCTCCAGCTGAATCTCATTTGTGCAAGTCATGTTTGGAGCCTGCATTTCCATTTGTTTTAAATGATCACTAAAGTGCCTGGGAAAAGTGATGGATGACTGGGCTGAAAACAGAGAAGTCAACACAGCCTCACAAAAACTCCCAACCACTCTAACAAACAAAAACCAGGGCTCACCAGAACATGAAGGTTCCAGCACTGCTGGAACTCATGGAGTTACTCCACTTAATGGCAGAAAAAAAACCAAAACCAGAAAGCAGAAGGCAGGGAATCCCAAGGAGAACCGCCTTACCAAAAAGAAGTTGGTTTAAGGAATGATAGAATAATTCAGGTTTAAAAGGGAGATATTGGTTCAACCTCTGCACTCAGAGCAGGGTCAAATACACCAGGCTGCTCATTCCCTGGAAGTCAGCCAGATCTCCTCCTCTATCAGAATCCTTAAAAACAGGCAAGGCTGTGGAAAAGCCACACTTCACCCGTAATTTTATAAATCAACCTCTCAAATTAACAAAGCACTTCTGTACCTTGTGCTGTTCCTGTCACCCACACCTGAGCAAAGGGCTCTTGCAGGGAAATGATGTAACAAAGTTTTTATTCAAACCTGCCAAATCATCACAAGAACTCTGATCAAGAACAAGAGCCAAATTACACAACTCCACTTCCTCGTGTCAAGCAAACTGGAGAGTGCAGAAAAAACCAGAAAAGCAGCCTGGTGATTACAACAGGATAAAAGAAACCACCAACACCACAAAGACAAAGCACCAGCTTTTGACACTGCTCTCCCTCAAACACCAAAGCCTGCATGAGCCATGATATTAAGTATTTTTGTTTTTTGAAGAGCTTAGTTTAGAAAGATCTGCTGCTACTGCCTGCTACCTTCTCCAGAACCTTTCTGTGCTCATAAAAAACGCAGGACCACCTGCAACCTGTTCCTCAGCTCTGGCACAGGGTGCCCAGAGAAGCTGTGGCTGTGGCTGCCCCATCCCTGGAATTATTCCAGGCCAGGTTGGAGCACCCTGGGATAGTGGAAGGTGTTCCTGCCCATGGCAGGGAGTTGGAATTGGATGGCCCTTCCAACCTAAACCATTCTGTCATTTTGAAATCTAAGTTTTTGTTCCCTCTTTCTCTCTTTAAATAATCTCAGGACTATTCGAAGTGTCCAGCACACCTGCTTTTCTTTTTTTCATGTCAGCATTTCCTCATCATAAGTTGCTGTGTAAAGTCATTCTTTGAGGTGCTTCGTGAGGGAAACTTACAGAATTAAGAGCACAGCATTAAAAAATGATAGTTTATAAAAGGATGAGTATCGAAACAGTCCTGATTTGACTTCAACCATCATCTTAGACTTCCTTCTGACCTCAGTTTAAAGTAAAAACCTAAGCACCAGGTAGACAACTTATTTTTAAAAGGGTTTGTGGACTGTACTTTCACACTCAGGTGACGGCAACTCTTCCTAAGCAGCTTGTCAGGAAACTGGCGAAGAATAAAACATTACCAGGCTTTATTTAGTCTGCGCTTTGGGGGGTTTTAATTTCACTGCAGAGACTGAAATGGACATAAAGGCCAGATAAAAAGGCAAAAGGATTAAAATCTTTTATGAACAGAGACCTAGAATGGCTTTGCTCCTTATTAAGTGGTGTAACTGGAAAACTAGGAAGGCACAGTAGGAACAATTCTTCATCCTACTAAAAAAGCTGGAAGCATTTTGTATTTTCTTTTCAAGCATTGCTGTTCAGTTTGTGATAGCTTTCACAGTTACAGCAGAGCAAATCACTTTTTCTTTTCCGCATAAAAATGTTGCAAAATAAAGTAACATATTCTGCACCACTGCAAACGAGCAGGAGCTGCATGTACCAGGAACCCAGCCTATGAAAGGGTCCTTTTGTTGCTGTCTCGGTTTTGAAAGACAGGTGTCTGCTAAGGAAGGCAGAAGCCCCCCTTGAAGTGGCAGATATAACCCCTTTTCCCTCCAAGTTATTATATTTTGAAATCAAGGGCCTTTAGGCAAAGATGTGGGAAATAGGAATAACAGTTCTTTACTCTATATATATATATATATATATATGTATATAACCAGTCAAACAAAACAACAACAACTATGGCAGTAACAGCAATCACAAACCCAGTGCCAGCCTTCTCGGCTGTCAGGCTATTTCCCCTCGGGTGCAGTTCTGCTCGCAGCCGGCAGGGGCGCTGGCGGCTCCCA
>NW_008236761.1:1389320-1439588 GCF_000691975.1 Corvus brachyrhynchos | reverse complement strand
TCCCCTTTTTGTCTTTCTTAAGTACAGCTATTTGTCCCCTAGCAACATGCATATGGGAGAAAATTCCTTTAACAGGAAAAAAACTAAGACTAAACTAAAACCCCAACAGTTGCCTGTGACAGAAAATGAAACAAGGCCTCAAGGTGGATTTGTGATTTATTGTCATAGGACAGCAGCAGCATTCCAGAGCCAGACACACAGAACAAACCCAGCAGCAGCTTCCTCTTGGGAGCAGCCCGAGGTGCCTCAGCCCAGCACACGTCACACTTTCTCCCCGGTCTGCAAACACCTCGTGCAGGCACAAACCAACATTGTGGCTGCAAAATACGTCCACCCCTCCTTTTTCCTGACACCAGCACAGCCTTTTATTGGATTCTGTTGTTACAAACCACTGAAGATCCATTGTCCAGGCTGGCAGCAAGACAAGGTGTGCAAGAACTCTACCCTGTCTGTGTTCAGCTCAGCTGACACAGGATGCCAGGACTAACCTTTGATGTCCACATCCTATAGCAAACATTTCATGATTCTGTTTTAGGCTAAGTAAGACACCTTTCAGCCTATTGAAATAAAAGGTAAATTAATATAAGGAGAAAACAGATGGGAAGAGGCAGCCAAATCAGCTGAGATTTTAGCCCACTATTTATCAAGGCAGACAAGTCGATGTCAAAGCTGAGAGTGAAATCTCCTGTTTTCTAGGAAAGTCAGCACTGTCTGCACATGCAGATGGTGCAGAGGGATGGTCTGAGAGTGCAATGCCACAACTCCAACCCAAAGGCAGAAGCTGGATGCACGTCACGGCCAGGGACTGGGTGTGCTCCAGCCAAGCCAGCCCTGGCTTCCAACAAACCAGAGGCAACAGAACCCCCACAGCACCATCCTAATTCTGGAAACAAGAACTCCATGAAAACTGAAACCTATGGAGAAACTGTTTATGATGGATGCAAACAGAAGCAGCTTCTGAAACACTTGTGAATGTCATATACAGTAATGCAGCCAAGTATCAGCTGAAAAGTTTTCACGTGTTTTTTCCATCTCTAAAGATCTGGGTAACAACTAGAAAAACAGGCAGTGAATCCAAAATCTGAACAGTCTGAGGAGATACTTGATGTGATTTAGAAACGTGGAGAGCCCTGAGCAGTTCAAAGATCAGCTCAAGGGCAGCTAAATGGGGAAACACTTACAGACAGCACGTGGCACTACAGGAATACCTAAGGACTTACTAATACTGAGATAAAAGGGACATTTTCAGAATATTAATGACAACACAGTAGCAAAGATGTTTAGTTTAGACACTACAACTGCATTATAGCATGTAAAACATACTGGGTCACACCACCACTCAAGCTATTGAAACAGAAACTGTGCTGGAAGGGTGAAACTCCCTTCCAAAATCCTCCCTTCCCAGTGATGTCGCCTAGAGATGAGAAACGTTGCACAGCTGTCTCCATTTCTTTATCCTTCACTCCATTTTCCAGTTCTAGCATCTCTTTCAAAAACAGTAATGGCTGTTCCCAGTTCTTTATTCTGCAGGCAGCAATTTTTTCCCCAAGTTACTGCGTTTCTCTTTTTAACATTAATTTCATGTGCTGTTTTCTGCCTGGTCAACCAAAATGGGCAAGATCTTGCTCCATTTCTCAGTCATTGTACAGCTGCTTGCACCAAATGATTCTTCACCTTCAAACAGTCTCCTCTCCCTCCAGCTCCTTCTCCATTTGTGTAAATCATTCTGCTAAATAAAATAATCTTTCTTTCTGTACTTTATACAGTGTGGTTCCCTCAGGAATTTCAGGAGGAGAAACCAGGACCCTGCCAGCAAATCCCCTTCCAGATTACAAGCTGCTGTTTCTACTATATTTATTTATATATTTAAGCAGTTTCACACTTCAATTTGCATTAGAGTTCCTGGATGAAGGAATTTGAGTCCAGTGATGCATTATCCCTGATTTTCCTGAAGATTTTCCCCTTCTCTCCTCAAATCTCCAGTAGTCACTTCAATTTGGGACCTTGCCTGTGACTTTCTCTGCCTTGCTCCAGAGAATGACCCCATTCCCAGGACACCTGGGTGTGTTCCCACGGAGATTTACTCATGACCAACACTGCAAGAGACCCGAATTCACAGCTCTTCATTAAAAACACACTTTTGTTTACCAGACAAAGAGATTCAACTGCTATAAATATCTGAGAGATGCAGGAAAATAAACCCTGAGTCCTTTCCTTCCAGAGTAATTTGGCTGGATGAAAGCACTTAGGCTTTCAGCAAACCACAATTACTTATATTGAAGAATAAATTGTTATGTTTTTTTCTGTATGAAAAAAAAAAGGTTCAGCATGAGAAAGGCTTGAAAAGAAATCTACCAGGGCTATTTGCTCATTTTTAAAAATGATTTTCAACACCCTTTTTGTTTGTTTTGCCGTGAACGTATTCAATTCCCTTCTGGAATTGCTCCCAAGTAAGAGCATTAAGTGATGACAGCCAACCATGCATGTAAGGATGGAATTATCTTATGTAAGCATCAATTAATAATTTTATCTGCACCACCACAAGGAAATTCTTTATAAGCATTTCCATGTACTAAACATTTAGTCAGCACAAATATTCACGTTTTACTAACAGAACAGCACAACCATGCACAAACACAGGGAAAAGCAGGAGGATTCCTTTGGTGCTCTCATTTTTTACCTCACTGACCTGCTTTTCATATCAATATATCAGTATTTCCCACACCAAAATGCAAGGCACACTGATAATACAGGGATTTGTCATAATTCTATGCTATTTCTGCAATAAAGCAGTTTAAAATGCAAATGACAGACTCCTAAGTCACCCTGCCTGGAAAGAGTTTGTAAAGAGCAAATTAAAGTAAAGTTTGAAAATGTCAACATGTGAAATGCAAACAGATAAAGTGTGAATTAGCTGATTTACAATTTATCTTTAACTCTCGAACTCTAGAACACAGGAATAGTGTACATTTAATTAATTCTAGGGTGATGTTTAAGAAAACCATGAGCAATCAGGTTTGAACTTTTTAAGTGTGCCATTTCCTGTGAGTTCAACCAGCCTTGACCTGGCAAACTGCCACAGGTGAGAACAGGAATGCTGACTGCTGCTCCCTAAAATCCTTAGTTTGGAAACCAAGATATTTAATACTTCTAGTTCATTAATCACACCATAAAGAAGTGTTCTGATGAGATAAAAAATAAAAAGGACTATGGAATATGGTACTAAAGAACCAAAAACCCCTCCACTTTCCTTCCAGAAGGAAAATACAGGGCTTAGTTTGACAAACCTGATTCCTTTAGCCAAGGGAACTTTATCCAAGTGAGTTTTTCAGTCAAAGTTTTTTTAGTCCTTTATCCAAGTAAGTTATTCAAAAAAGAAGCGAATTAAAAAATGAAACTGACTGCTCAGTTTTGGGGCCTGAAAGCCGGTTCCAAATTTTTTAGACAGCACTACAGGCTCTACCTTCCCTCTCATCCATGGCAGCTCACTGGAAAAGTCAATCCAGGACTTTGTACCCTCCATCTGCTCCCCAGATTTTCCCAGTTCCCAATGGCAGGCACGAAGCAGCCTCCTCACCTTCATGATGTTCACGAGGTCTGTTTGATAGTAGCGATCCTGGTGTGCATTGGCAGCTGCTAACGTGAGAAGATAATCGTTCCTGGCATGGATAGCCTTGGAATTGCACTCGGATCGTCGGGCTTTTAACTGCAACAAGTGAAAACACAACCCACAGTGACAATCTGGATGACCCAACATACATTAACAGCCAATTAATTGTGTGGATATGTGTTAGTACAGTGAAAACTTTAGGGCGTTTATAGCTTTTAAGTCTTCCTAATAATGAGGGGATTCCTGATAAGATTTTTCTCTCCTGCAACTGGAATGTGGTCTTCAAAGAACAGTTTTAACTCTAATTAGAAAAAGAATTCCTTGTATATATTCCATATATAATTCTATACTCTGCCCAAAGAGTGCTCTTAGCTCATCCCTCGTCCTACCAATTTCCCTTCCAATCTGTGCCTCACCTCTACATTCCAGACAATTTGGGGCATTTGCCTAATGAAATGAGCAGCAAAATCCAAGTTTTATACTCACCTTCACACTAGCCTTCTGCAAGCTAATCCTTGAATGAAAAAGACTAAGTTTGGACCTGGAACAGAAATGAGCAGAAGGAATTGAATGTTTGCCTTACACCGTTTCTACAAAAGTATTTTTTAGCTTCTGAAGGATGGTGGTTTAAAAAGTAAGTAAGAAAACAAAATCAACTCAATAGCTACTTTAATCTGAATAACACTGCAGTATAAATCTGCTCTAAAATTCCCAAGCTCAAATTTTTGGTTGTTTTTGTTTGTGTTTGTTTGTTTACTTTCTTCAGGTATTATAGGTAATTTTATTAAAGTTCTTTTCATCATCCCTCAGAAAGACAGAAAAGATCTCTAATGAAATCATCATTTCATTCCCTGAGAGCAGTTCTGAGTAACTTCTAAAAACAAAAATTAAAGGAAAGAAAAAAGCATGTGGCAAACTCCCATAAGACAGGCCAGACTCCAAACCCAAAACACGTGCTACTTGTTTTCCTGGAAGGAAGGAAATCACCCTCTTTAGGACGTTAAGGAACAGAAAAAACCTAAAGCCTCAAAAATTTATCTCGAAAAATGAAAAAAAAGTGTCCTGTTGCCTCTCCCCTCTAAATGGACTGATACCAAATTTGAGATGTGTGGATAGAAAAGGAAGTCAGGAGGCTTTAATATCAAACAAGTGCCAGCTGACACACTGTCCTTAGAAAATGCCAAATTAAAGCTGTTACTTGAACCTCCTTCCTAAAGAAACCAACACAAACAAGTTCTAATTTCCTCTCAGGGCGTGCCTGAAATGGCTACAAAAATGTATAGAAGCAAAAAGCAAAGAAAACCTGGAAGAATCTCGTTGAAAGTCAAATATCAAGTGCAAAAGCTAAGAGAAATGTGCTTTTTGGGGCTGCAATTATTTCTACATATGCCATTATAAAAACATACTTGGCCTCAATATCAGCTTTCTCCCGCACCGCCTGAGCCATCTGTTCAGTCTCAAAATATTTCTTTTTGCCTTTAGCTAAATCTTTGACTGTCTCCTGTAATTCAGCTTGGATCCTTGTCAGCTGGTCCACGCACTGAAAAAAAGCATTTGGGAAACAAAATATTACTTTTTTTTGCATCCAAATAATATTAGCATCATTGTTTTACTGCTTTTTATGGTAGTTTGTAAGGAAGGATGCAGTCTTCGAGTTACTCCTGCTCAATTATTCATGCAGGTCTTTTAAAACTGCATAAAACCTTCTCTCTTCCTTTCTTTCTGCTGCTGTTTAAACTGTTCAAAATCAATGATAACCCACTAAATAAACATAAAAGTTCTGAAAGCTTTGGATGAAGTAATTAGTTGAAGTCATCGGAATACAACTGGGAAAAATCCAAGGGCAATATACTGGAAGTGATACCAAAAACTGATTAATCTTTCCTCCTTTAAAATTTAAAACATGAGGCAAAAGCTGCCACACGAAACACAACACATCAGGAAGAAAAATGATTATATTCAGCAATTCTTCAGACACCCTGCCAGCTTAAGAAAAACCCCAACAAACTGGGAAAGGATCTGTGCTAAGCAGGATCTAGGTAAGAAAACCAACATGAATCATCAATGTCTAGAATTAAAACTCTCTTTAGAAGAGATTACTAAAGATTTTCTTTTACCCAAACTGGATTAAGCACACAGGAGATTGATAGTCCAGAGGAGTTCTATTTAATTACAGATATCACAGGCTGGATGTGGTCAGTGAAGGCTCCAGCAGGTACCCAGGGGTGACTTCAAGGAAACCAGTCTGCCTTTGAGTCCTTCCAACACCACCCAAAGGTCCCAGCTCTTTTCATATCAGCATCACCCCCCCGGCTTCCCTCATTCCAGGCCGCTGCTGGTGAACACCCCTCCAGAACACCTCAGCTTCTTCACTGCACTGATTATTAATGCATGGAACCTCCTTCAGGAGCACTGCAGGACTAAAGAGCTGCTGTCATGTGTAACATTAACGTCCCCGTGTCCCACTGGGAAAAAACAACACCCAGCCACCTGTGAAAAGCAAACTGGCAGCCAACAGGAATTGCTGGTCCTCTCACCACACAATCCTGCTCTCCCTGGAGCTGTCAAATTGCTATGAAGTACAGAAGAATTCACACTAAAGTCACTGCTTGATGTGTGCAGACCAATAAAGCAATGGGCTCCAGAGGGTGCATTCCCTGGAGGCTGGTTTGGGGAGTGGTGGAAGGCACGATCGGGATTTTTGGAAACCTCTGCGTGCATGACTGAAAAATAAAAGGTAGAAAAATCTGTATATAATGCACAGCTGACTAAGACCTAAAAGCCTGTGAAAAGGACTGGGGTTTTGCAACATCAGTGGGGATTTTGATCCCTAAAATCTCCTGCCAGCATCAAAAAATTAAAATATCAAATAACCCCAGTTGTTAAAAAGATCATTTGAGAGAGATAAATAATCTTGGTTTGCATCCCTGTAGGATAAAGAACTGTTAGGAGACTGGATGCCACTTTAGATGTATATTCCAATGTAACCTTACCAGTATTTTGCTGACTGAATTTTTATTTTGATAAGCTTTTGTCTGGATGGAGGTCAGAACAATTATTTCTCTGTCCATTGTTTATCTGTTTGGGAATTCAAAGGGAAGGGTGAGAGACTGCCCTGTGTAAAACAATAAACTGGTTGTGGAGGAAAATTAATCCCACCAAGTGGATGATAATTCCATGTTGAAGGAAAAGCATGTTATCACTGTGAACCAAAATACTGCCCTGATATTTGTAATAACTTGTTCTGCTGATTCCAAAGTGCAGGAATAAAGGAACTTCTATGACTTTTAGAAATTTAAAGATCCCACTTCTACTGCTGCCTCATAAACACTGAGCTATCGCCACTTGCAGAAGAATAAAATAAGATTATTTACCCAGTAAGAATGTTATAAAATTGCCACAGCATTGTTTGGAAAGCTTCACATGAAAATAAAATTCACAGGACAACAAAACAGCATTAATAAAGTTAATTTTTCCCTCACAAAACAGATATTGCACGTGTTTCTAAGAGCTGTAGAATAATTTGTTCAGAAACGGAAAGCTCACATTACACGAACATCTATTTAAATTTGTAACCAAACATTTTACAAAATACTACTCTAGAACACAGAACTGGGTACATTCTGGGTCTCTGCTGTCACTTTCTAACAAGCAAAGCTAAAATGATTGTTGTTTGGGGGTTTTTCTGGTCATTCAAGGGACACCTCCCACTATCCCAGGTTGCTCCAAGCCCCCTCCAGCCTGGCCTTGGGCACTTCCAGGGATCCAGGGGCAGCCACAGCTTCTCTGGGCACCCAGTGCCAGGCCTGCCCACTCTCATAAAGGACTCTCAAATGCAACAAGCAATTAAATTAATATCCAGCTCACTGGAACTACACTATTTTCTCTACTGGGATAATTACAGATAATTAAACAGATAATTAAAGCAGCTTTTGAAGCACTTATTTGTGATACTGTTACAGGACATGGCTGGACAATCTCTACTCTCCATCCTGCAGATTGCTCAAGCCTTTCCTTCAGGTTTCAGATGGATCTTTTCTTAAAATCAGAACTTTTTCTAACAAAAAACACTTGCAACTGTCACTGCAAACCAAATCCAACAGAATTTCTACAGCACAATGCCAGATTTGCTGAGACACGTTGGACCCACTGAGTATCACATTTTTAAAAGACTCATTTCCAAGCAGGTATAATGTGGGCTAACAGCTCAGAAATTGGATCCCTCTCTCACAAGCTGGATATTTACACCTATGACATGAAGAGTACACGTGTTTTATACGTGTCACACTAAAAGATTTCTAAAAACCATTTTTTTCCCCTCGATAAAAATGACGAAAAGTATAAAGATTTTGTTAAAGCACAAATACCTTCTTCAGCTGCTGCTCCTTAAAGCACCGCACACTCCTGGCTGGTTCAGAAATTAAGTTTTTATAGTTCTCACAGATATTGAGTCGGGACTGGGCCACCTGCACGGTGCCTTCTAAGAGTGATTTCCAAACTGAGTACATGCTCCTAAAATAATGAAACACAGAGAGGGTGTGGGAAGGAAGAAAGGGAGGTCATTCCATTGAAAATTCAGATTTATAGAATCTCCTGAACTGGAAGGATCCTCCATAAGGATCAGAATCCAGCTCCTGGGTTGGTTTCTGCAGCAGCAGCATTTTTCCAAGGACTGCTTTTAAAACTAAATCTAAAGCGCAACCCTTTAGGCTGAACTAGCAAATATCTCCACTTTTAACAAAAATTTTAATGGAAGTTGTACCAAAAATAAAGATTTTCCTGCCTGTTCCTATCTCGTGATTCAACTTTTTGCCAAAAACTTTGGGTTCAGCACTTGGTGATGGGCAAGGGCTTGGAGAAGATCTCTGGGCACTGTGGGATCTCGTGGCATGGAAGGGAACAAGCTGCAGGTAGGAGGGGTTGGGTGTTATGGGAGTTTTATGTACACTTGAGACGATAATTCAGTTTATTTCTTCCTAAACACACAAACGATGTGAGGGTGCTGAAAGTCCCGAACACAAATATGTCAATTTCTTCCTGTTTGAAATAAAACTTGTCAGAACACAAAGAAGACATAAAAACAAAGCATCTGAAAGCTTATTCCAAATATTTAGGAGGTGCTGCTCAAAGGCTTTCAGCAACTGAGTTATTTCTGGTTTCATGTTTTATCCACCTTTCATGTTAATGAAATAAAGTTTTGTAAACAACAGTCTCTTGCTCTGCCTCCTCCCTGCTGTCAGATTTAATCTTCACAAAGAACAGCCTCTTAAAATGAAATCTCTTCCTGTCTTTTCCTATGAAACAATCCACACACATATCCCTCCAACCTTAAAGTTATTTACTAAAATCTATATTCAGAGACAAGCATTAATACCCAAACAGATGCAAATTACAGCTGTCCTGTCAAGCTGTTTTGTTTCTCCCATGTTCCTAAATATTCAAGTCATAAACATCTATTTAAGACTTATCTCAGGAAAACAAAGCTTCTTTTTTAACTGACAATGCTCTACTACAAAGGAAAAAGAAAAATTAACTACAGAAAAGCAGTGGTTCATTGTTAAGTAAAATAATGACACAAGTTGAAATGATAAATACAGCAATTTTGAGATATTCAACTGGTAAATTACCTATAATCACTTCGTTCCTCAGCTCTTATTCCAAGCCAGTCCTTCTTTAAGTATTGGCTAGCCAGCTTCTGAATGCTCTGTTAAAAGAAGGGGGAAAAAAAGTTTTTTAAAAAAAGGTGATTAAAAGAACATTTCTGCTCTTACGTCAGACAAATGAAAACCCAAAGAAGCAAACAATCTACAGCTCCAGCAAATGCACAATGGCAGAATCAGAGGTGGGAGTGTTGGAAGGGAAAGGGCTGAACTTGTCCCAGCTGTGAGAACCCCGATTTCCATTTCCCTGGATGAAGACAGGGGGCTCCCAGAATCCAGGAAATATCTGCTCATCTATGGGCCCACGCTGACATGCCCAGCTTGGATCATCCAAGGCTGCAGGAGCTCTGCTGCTCCCAGGAGGAGCCCACTACTCAGAGGATTACACCAGACAAGAGATTGACAAATGCAGCTCATCTTTAATTATTAATGTTAATTGCACCCTTCAGTCTCTGTGTTTCATTTTGCACGGCCTCAGAAAATCAGTAACAACATTTTCATTTTCAAGGTCACAAAGCAGCAGGATTTCATTTACAACCACACAGAGAAGGGGAGCTGCTGCCACACTGACCCCTCCTCTGGCTGCTGATCCCATTTTCCTCACCATATCACTCTGGAGTTGGGTCCCACCAACCGGAAAACACAGTGTACACTGTGGAAATCATGGAGCTGGAGTTCATGAACACTGAGCAGCATTCCTGGGCTTGGGTTCCTGCTGGGGAACCACAACCCCACGGAATACTCCAGGCTGGGGCAGAGGGGCTGTGAGAGGATCTGAGGGCGCCTCAGAGGAGGTTTAGGTTGGATTGGAGAAAATTCCTTCCCCATACGGAAAAGGACAGCACAGCTGCCCAGGACAGTGGTGATCCCCCATCGCTGAAGGATTTAAGAGCTCTGTGGATGTGGCACTCGGGGACATGGGTTAGTGCTGGGGCAATGGTTGGACTCGAAGACCTTGAAGATCCTTTCCAGCCTAAACCAACCTGTGACTCTTCATCACCACAGAAACACCCTCCAGCTTTTGCATGTTAGTCCACACAGCAAAGAAGCGGGAGACTTGGGTGAAAATTCCCTTTCCAGCTAGGAATCAACCCCCCAGGCACAGCACAGTATTTTGGCATAGCAATCCTGAGGAAGAGCCTGAGGTGAGACACCTTTGCCTCTCACCCACTCAACGAGAGGCATGACCCAGTGTTATTTATTTACACTTTTCATACCATGTTTAAGATGCAACAACCTTTTAATTACTCCTAGAAAAAATATCAGAAGTAGCTCAAACAGCACAAGATTTTATTCGTGTCACACCAGCCCACACAACAGTAAAAATTTATTACTGACCTATGATTTGATTGATGTGTTCAGACATAAAAATTAAATGTTGCTAATAGATCATTAGCAGCAAAGTCATGCTCCTCCATATTTAAAAAAACCCACACAAATTCCATTAGCTAGCTGTTAAAAAATCCCAGATAAAACGAAAAATAACATTTCCTTTAACCCTGGCAGAGCAATTTGTGATGAGATTTGGAGCTTTATGAGATACCTCCACCTGGTGCTACTTTCGTGTTTCCACCCGTTCTGCCTCAGACTCCACTACGAGATCTGCCTCAAGATGCTGAACAAACATTCGCAAACAGGAAAAAAGGCTCGCTGGCAGCTGAGGACAAGCTATGCCAAAATTAAAGACGCAAAAAAAGTCACAAGAGGGATAAATAAAGCTATTTTTTCCCACAGAAATCCTACCACTGATGTCAGCAAATAGACCATAAACCCAGAGGGATTAACCATTTATTTCCAAACTGAACCACCAGCACCAAAACCACTCAAGAGGGTGAAGTATTAGTGAGGATAAAAGAATCATGGAACATCCTGAGTTGGAAGGGACTCACGGGACCACAAAGTCCAACTCCTGGCCCTCCAACAATCCCACCCTGTGCCCAGGAACGTTGTCCAAACACTCCTGGAGCTCTGGCATCCAGGAAAAAATCAGCACAATTTCACATACACTCAGATTTGTATTTCCCAGGACTGCAGCTCCTACTTGAGGCTCCCCTATCACCAGACCTGACCTCAAGTCTATTTACTGATCTTTTCTAATAAAGCCAGTTGTGACAGCTATTGGAGAGGAAAAAAATGTAAAATATTTGCTATAATACTTACAAAAGGAACTACCACTAGAAAAGGAAAGAGGGAGATGGCCCAAATTAAAAGATCATTGTTAGAAGACTTTTTAAAAGTCGTATTAACGATACTTTCCAAAGCAGTTGTAAAGTTTTTATCTGTAATAATAGAGAGGTGCTGATGACAGCCAGGGGCCCAAAAAACCTATTATTGATAGCAGAAAGCATGACAGACACAGCTGATGTAACACTGAGTTTTGGGACTATCAAGCAGGTAAAGTCAGTGCTGCTTTTCATTTAGGAGGTTTCGATATCTTGCATCATATTTTGATCCCTTCTCTTTATCACAGCAGCTTTCTGGCATGGGTTGTTTTTTTTTTTTTTAATAAATAGCATTATTTTGTTTGCTAAGTCTTATTCTAGCAGGCAAACACTCCACAAGTCAGAGATTTTAGTATCTCTCTTTATTTCGTTTCTTCTGCGGGAAAAGCAAGGTTACTCCCAATTAAACTGATTTCACAAAGTGTGGAAGCCACTTTTACCAATCAACAGCTGAAAATTAACACTCTCCATCAGCAGCACGAAAAAGTACCAGTTTTATTATGTATAAATTCTTATTATCAGACCCATCCATTGCTTATGTGCAAGAGAGCTTTGCTTTGTTTTACTTTTAAATGGGGAAAAAAGCGTTGGCAATGTTGTACCATTGTCATTATTGTGAGGTGCAGGCACTGTGGAAAATTCTGTTTTATTTCAGTACTGCTGCTTCTTCCAAAATAAATTTGACAGCTACACCAAGACTCTCCTGCTGCTGTAAAAACAGCCTTTTGACTGATCTCAGATATTTTCAAACCCATATTTTTAGCTGTAGGAGAGTAAGACTGCATGGGTCGTTCACTGATGATCCTTGTGGGTGCCTTCCAGCTCAGAATATTCTGTGAAATGAACGAAGTAATCTGTGAGGACTGGCTGAGGATGAAGAGAAATTGGCATACGCAGAGACTCCTCCAAAAAAAGAAAGGAGAAAAACCCCCCACACAACCAAAATGCAAGATGTCTACATCTTGAAGAATGCGTCTACTACAAAAATGAAGAAATGAGATGTATCCAAATCAAGACATTTCAGGTGCTTCCCTGATGCCCTCAGCTTTTTTTCTTAAACCAGTGAGATCTGACATGACTTCAGGGAGCCTGACTCAGTCAAACACAGCTACTCGGGGCCCAAAATTCAGGAGGCAGCTTCATCAATCACACAGATGTTTTCCTCACAAGCTTGAAGAGTAACTTGGAACAGATTTTATGCCCGTGCCCATCTCTTGGAAACATTTGGACAGGAAGGAGGGAGCATGCAATGCAGCCTGTGAGGGGAGGACTCTGGTTCCTGAATACAGCAGAACCATTCAGTATCAGCACTAAAGCCTGAGACAGTTTTTACTGTGATTATTTCAAGCGATATTTTATTTACCAGGGCTAGGTTCAATAACAGTTTAATGAGGATGATCCTACTCAGGCAGGGATGCCAGGCAGGGATGCCAGGCAGGATGTGACATGGCTCTATTTGCATCCCAAGCTGCCAACACAAGCTCTGTCAGACACAGTTATTTTGCTGGGAGCTCACACAGGGCCCTCGGTAGCAGCACCGTGACTGAAGCGCTACTGCAGCACAAATGGAAATGAAAACAGTCCCTGGAACAGGCAGCACATGGACTTCTCCAGGGCATCCTGGTACTTTCCAAAAGGTGCCCTGAGTGTTCATCTGCACTGCCCTTAGCACGGTCAAATGAGAGATAAAAGAGGTTTCCCTGTGCCTGCAGCATCAATTGCAAAATTCCCTGGAAACATTAGGAAAGGCTGGTTATCTAAGGTAAAGCTGCATCCCTGATCATGCTGCTTCTCCTTCCTGAAGATGGGACAGATATTCCTTCCTACCATGAGGTGACTCCAGTTCCAGAAAATATGGGGTTTCATTCTTTCATTCACAATTTTGTTCCAAGCTGCTTCCTTTCTCTTTTCATTTTCAGATGTTTGAACCGTGACAAGAAAGCAAAGAAAACAAAGCGGGAAGCTAAAAAATTCATGTACAGCAGTTAAATATCACCTCAGGCACTCCTGCAATCAGGTTTAGCAAAGGAAATGTCAAAGCTCTTCTCATTCACTTTGTTCATTTGTTAAAACTGTTGCTTCATTTGCACCATCTTAATTCTCTCCAAACAACCTGAATGAAATATAATTTAACTTTTCCTCTCTCAGCACTCCTTTTAAAAAACCCTGGCACTAAGTTGGTTCCTTTTTTCCAAAGGTTTCACAGTTTTCAAAGACAACACTCAGAGTGCTAAGACAGGAAATGATCAGAGGATAAATCCACTGCAGCCAAGCTGACTAGACCTAGAGCCAATTCAGATTTATTCATCAAATTATCCTCTAACCTATTATATTCCTGACCTTTCATCAGGCCAGGATCCATAGCTAACCCAGGGATTCATATTCTGTATTACTTGGCACAAAACCAATGTTGGAAGTTTCTTTCTCTGCCTTATTATGTCTCCCTTATTATGAGAACCCTGACAGATTTTAAGCAATGAAACCATACCTCACTAAGCTTCCAACTGCTTTTTCTCCAAATTCTCCTGTCTTTGGCTTCCAAATTTTAGGATTTCAGGCATCAGAAAAAAGTAATTGTGATCTCCATGACGTGGCACCATGGCCATAACTTCATCACAGGTACTTCCATCTCTGAGCAGGTTACAACCCAGAATAAATCCAGTTACACCAAGCAAGCAAAGCATTCATGGGGAGAAATTATTTTCACTTTCTAAATTACATATTTTAAATTGCTACACTAGGGATATGCTGCCATTTGGAAACATTCCAGGTCGTTTTTAAGGCCTTTTGCTAAATGACTCCTTAAAAAAATGTCTGCGCTGATGTTCTCACTGCACCGCCCAGTGAGTATTTATCCAGTGAGTGTATTTCAGGCAGCCTGAAGTTTAGGGACTCTCTTCTTACAATTCTTAGCCCCACAAACCCTGAGGAGGTACAATACTCCAAACAAATAAAAATCCCCCAGCTTTCCAGGCACCAAGTGAAGAAGTCTGAGCAAAATTCCCCCCATCTTTGAGCATGAAAGTTGGAAAATGGCTGAAGATTGCTTTTAGTCTTCAAAATACAAGTAGCTCCTGTTTAAACCATCTAAAATCACTCTCATACGTGAAATAACTTTTCCTAGATTGTGAAACTGTTCTACATAAACTCAAGAGTTCTTTTTCAGAGGTGGCTTTCTTTAAGTCCCTATGAAACTGTTAGAAAACCTCAGGAAGGGGCAGAGCCTCAGGCTGTATTACAAGATATCAGGAGGTTTCCACCACATCACTTCTCCCTGGAGCCAAAGGCACATCAGCAGCGCTGGCAAAGAAGTTTGTTTGCCTTTCGGTTCAAAAGTCTGTGTTTCCTGAGCAAATCCCATTCCTAATAGATAAACCAAAGTCCTGGATCGCATTTCGGATGGGGAACCACTGCTTTACATAGCTCCATATAAACCAGATTTCTTTTCCACCCCACTGCACTAGACAATGCAATTTTTGGCTGAGTTAATTTTTAACTTTTAGGTAAACTTCAAACAACTTTGGACCTTGATCTTTAGACAGATCTTCTAAAGCTAAAAATAGGGAAATTTATGAGGTTCCACAAAGCCAAGTGCAAGGTTCTATACACGGGTCGGGGCAATGACAGGACAAGGGGGAATGGCTCCCCACTGCCAGAGGGCAGGGATGGATGGGGTATCGGAAAGGAGGGTGCTGAGGCCGTGGCACAGGGTGCCCAGAGCAGCTGTGACTGCCCCTGGATCCCTGGCAGTGTCCAAGGCCAGGCTGGACATCGGGGCTTGAAGCACCCTGGGACAGTGGAAGGTGTCCCTGCCCATGGCAGGGGAGTTTGAATGGGGTCGTTTTTAAGATCCCTTCCTGATATTAAAAGACTGAAGAGAGTGAAGTCATGGCAAACCACCTGTTTTTCTCCATGACCAGGTCTGCTTGCCAGCGTTAATTCAAAGTGAAGTTTCTCAGGACACAAACGCGAAACACCACCCAACCCCACACGTGGGAGTGATGACAAACCAGCACTTCTGCCATTCCCTCACAAGAGGAACCACCTGCCCACGGGCTGGACCCCCCAGTCTGCCCTGCTCGGGGACACTGATGCTACATCCTTCTTCTGTCTCACACCAGCTGCCCCCACACACCTCAGCTGGAGCAGCAGATGGGGGACACATCTGTCACCTCCTCACCACCATTTCCTGCTGGTTTAAGGAATGCCAGCCAAGAGCATCCTTTTAATACCAGTCTGAAGGATCTTCTGTGGGGTTTTAACCAGTGCTGCTGTCAGGTCAAGGGATTTTTGTTCTCTGTTTGAACTGCTGAGAAGTATCACTTTCAACAAGCACCAAACTGGCTCTAAGGACTCCTGGAATGCTGATAAGCTCCTTCCCCCCATCCAAATGGGAGCTCTGTGTTGCTGGACAGAAACACAGACCACAAGATCATGATCAGAGCCTTGGGAAAAAGCAAAGCCCCAGTCAGGACCAAAAAAACAGTGTAGCTTCTCAAACTCTCACCTTCCCCATAACGACCTCCACAAGTTCTGTTTTGCTGAGTGAGACCAAAACCAGACACTTCCCAGCTTTGTAATGTGTGACAAGTGTAGCATTAAATTCCAAATTTCCCATAATTCAGATCTTGGCTGGCTGATGAAGGATGGCAAAAACCTCACCTTCACAGTATTTTTTGGCTGCAGAACACTGTGCAGCCACTGCTCTACTAAACAGAAGGATCAGGATAGGATCTCATAGGCAAAGTCTGACCTAAGGATTAAAAATCCTTATTAACCAGTTCACTTGTCTCACAGAACCAGTTCAAAACTCCTGAAGCAGTTCCAACAGCAGGGAAGCACTGGAAGAGCTACAAAGGGAAAGTCAGGCTAAAACTGGGGCTGGTGAGTGACCTCTCTGTCTCATTTCAGAGTCAAACAGCTACAAAAAATGTATTTAAGATCAGCAAGCTGGGGCTGCAACACTGTTGTGCTCTCATCCTCACTGTGGGACTTGGCACTGACCATAATAATAAACCATAATTAACAGTGACCATAATTAATAAACCACAGCATGTGTAGGGTTTTTTAAAATAATGCCATCCAGGTGGATTCCATTTTTAAGTATTTACTATTCTGAGAGAAACCTTTCTGAATTTGTTTCATTCTCCACAGTGCTGCCACTGGAGCTGCTCTGTGTTATTCCCTGGAAGTGTCTCTGGCAGGTCGGCGTTTCCTAATCTGTGGGAACGTCTTAATTAAAGGTTCACATGATTACAAAGCACTGACACAGCTCCTGCTCTATGGAGCACAAAGCTGATTTTTTTCCCACCCTAAAACACCTGGCAGATAACTCTGAAACTGGTTGTTGTTCACGTAATATTTATTGATCAGTTTATAACAGTGGAAGTGTTACTGCTCTGAAGTTTATCATGTTGAAGTTTTAAAATTAATTTTGAATTTAGTAATTAGCTGCTGAGCTTGGGTCTATCTTTAGAATAAGGAACTCGCAATTAAGGCAGTTTTTGGTATAAGTTTAACTGGGTACATCGTAATATGGGGTAAAATAAAAACCAGCCTGAAAACACAATGCCATATTTTTAAGGAGATTGGTACATTTTGTCTGTCTGGCAAAGTTTACATGAACAAATTTTTGCTCTGGAAAGCATTACCACTATTCAAAATTCACTACTTATTAATTAAATAATTATTTAATTCGTATTTCTTGTCCATTACGTTCAACACTAACCCCTAAAAGTCTACTTCTAGCCCTGCTGAAATCAACCCCTCTAACAGAAGATGATAATAAAAATTGTGCACAGCCAGTCTGTTTCTACAGCTTTTTATTTATTAACTTATGCAGTTTGAGACCAACCAGCAAAGCACCTTTTCCTCAAGTATCTCGGGAAACACACACTGGCATGGAAAAGAAATTCTGGGATGCTACGGTCACACATTCCAAGTGTCATTGGTCCCACCACAGCACCACAATGCCTCAACCCGCCCCACAAGCACCACCAGTGATTTCAACTAGTCCATTTGCTGCAAGAAACTTGTCCTTGATGGCAGTGAGTTTAAGGTCCCTTCCAACCCAACCCATTCCATGATTTTATTGGGAAAGGTCTGCCACTGCTCACCTAGTTATGCTCAGATCAGTAAAATGAGTCAATGCAGCCCAAACACTACACAACCAGGGAATTTAATCCCTCACCTGACAGTCTGGGTTTGTTCTGAACCACTAAATCTGCACTACAAGTACAGTTAACAAATGTCAAGGGTAGAAGACAAAGAGACCTGAATTTCTAAAAAACAAATGAAGATGATTCACCTTGGCTGGACAATTCTTCCAGCTGAACAAACAACCCAAGTGCTCCCTGGAAACCAGAGAGACAAGTGTGCATGCTTCCATCTGCCAAGGAATTTTGGCACCATGATCCAGTTATGGAAAACAAAGGTTTGGACTTCCTAAATAAAACAGCTGGATTGATCAGCCAGCTTGAGGAGGAAGAGGTAAGAACACAGTTGTACCTAATAACATTTTCAACATTCGAGGTCAGCAGACACCAAAGCCACATTATTCTTCTGGTTAGTAAAGCTTGAAACTTGATGCAGGAAAAGGGACTGGAGAACTCATCATTTCAGTAGAGAAAAAGAAGAAGAAATACTTTATTTGTTTCTGGGTGAGGGGAACTCCAGCTATGTGGTTTTTAGGAAGAATACACATTCATGGAAGAGCATAAAAAATGGTGGGATTGTGTCCTGCAGGGAAATACAGAAGAAAGTGGTAACCTCAAGAAATTTCAGGAGAAATGTGGCCAAGGACAGGTTTTTTCCAGCAATTTGAGGCCGTTCCCTCTCCTCCTGTCCCTGTTCCCTGGGAGCAGAGTCCGACCCCCCCCCGGCTGCCCCCTCCTGTCAGGGACTTGTGCAGAGCCACAAGGTCCCCCCTGAGCCTCCTTTGCTCCAGGCTGAGCCCCTTTCCCAGCTCCCTCAACCTCTCCTGGGGCTCCAGCCCCTTCCACAGCTCCATTCCCTTCCCTGGACACACTCCAGCCCCTTTAGGTCCTTCTTGTCATGAGGAGCCCAAAACTGCCCCCAGGATTGGAGCTGCCTCAGCAGTGCCAGCACAGGGAAGAGAATTTGGTTTGGTTTTTGTTGGGTTTGTTTTGATTTGTTTTTGGGAAGAAGCCATTACAACAAATCCATTTTATATCCCTGAAAATCCTAAAACTCTTTGAGGGCTTTTTTTCCCATAGGAAAAAGTAAACAATGCCCACAGTACAGGGAAGGCACACAAAGTGTGCCGTGAGAAGATCCCAGGTGAATGTAGCACACCAGAAACGCTGTTAAAAATTAAACTGGGTCTAAAGGAGATCACGGATACCAACACTGCCAAGCAAGGGGGCTCCAAAGCTTACATCCAGCTTTTCACATGCACCAGTGATTTCCAGGGATCGCAGCCTTTGTAATTGCCTTAATTTACCACAGAAAATTTCCCACCTTTCCAAGACTCCACTTGAACCCTGAAGCAGTAATTTAACAACAATAACACCTAGCACAGCACATTGCTTTACACCTCATGGATCCTATAGGATACAGGCTGTGACATCCTCATTCCTTCGGCTGAACTTATAAAGTATTGCCTTCTATTTCTAGGGATTTGCCGTGGTTTTGTTTTGTCCTTCATAAATCAAACAGTAGCGAGATTTAAAGCAAAATTTAAGGCTGTAGAACACAGTTATGCAAACAATATTAATTAATTTTTGTAAAAACAAGTTGAAGTAGTATCTTAGCCATCCTAAAGTGCCTTTACTAGCATTCTGTAGGGTAAATTTGCTGTTTCCAGGGACAGTAGGACCTTAAATCAAGGATATTATTTTTTAGGAAAAACCTCTATTTTCAACAGGACAGAAAAGCTGGCAGCAATAATGTAAAGATGTTAAAGGTTGTGTTCATGTTCAAACATCTGTAGAAAAAAAGAAAGCCTTCCACAACTCAGGATACAGGAGCCAAAGCACTCACTAAGGGGAAAAACAGTCTATTAGAAAGCAATTTTTCTCTGAAGTTAGAAGGCAAGCCAACTCTACAAGAGCTGCCAAGAGCATCGGAGTCCAACTCAGTTTGACTTTGTTCACATGAAAAAAAAAAAAGAAAAAGAAAAAGAAATTTCTTCCTGCTCATTTAAGAAAGAATTTAACAGGAGCAGTTCAGAAAAACAAAAATCATCAAGTCAATCTCAGCTCAGAAAACACAGAGGGAGAAGGAAAGCTTGTCTTAGGGAGCTTAAAACACAGATTTATTCAGGCTCAACGTTTGCTAAGTACAGGTCCACCCAGAGGAAGGTTTTATGCAGAGATTTATACATCTATTTCACGTGTGAAACTCATGGATTTGGTATTATCAGACAAACAGAACAAGTGAGCAAAGCCAGTGCCCGGCGCCGGGGGAAAGGAACCATCTGGTCTCTACCGCGCCGACACAATAGGGAAGGGGTTGAGTTTGGCAGCTCGGGATTGGGAAGCATATGGTGCATTTCCTCTGAACTGGGCACTTTCTGGCTCCTCTCACTTTGTGTCAGAACCTTCCCAGCCCTTGTGGGGTTTGTATGAAGCTTTGTCGTGGTGAAAATGAAGGCACAGAGAAGCGCGGGGTCCTTCGTGTGGGGTTATTCCAAACAAGGCTGAGAGGGGAAGAGAAGTACAAAAATCTCTGCCATCTCTTCAGATTGGTGTGTTGATAATTGTTCTGCTTTCTGAAAGGATTGTGGGCTAATTTTTCACCAGAGACATGCAATGTCCTCTTATTCTATTTCCAAAATGGGAAAATTCCCAAACCACTTCCAGGGCAGACCCAAAAAAAACAAAAAGCAGGAAAACAAAAGGGAAGACTGAAATCCTAGCAAACCAAGATTATTTGGACCAACTTGCTTGGGTTCTTATCCGTAAAAAAGCAAAGGCTCAAATCCTAGCAAACTAAGATGATTTGGACCAAATTTTGGGTTCTTATCCGTAAAACAGCAAAGGCAATCTTTTATTTGTGTATTTACTGACAGTTACAAGGGAAGCTCTCAAGCCACAAGCTGAATCATGTATTAATAAAATAAACCAGAGAAGCCTGAAATTCAAAGTCTATGCTGCTAACAAACGTATTTCAAGATAAAATTAGCCAAGCACAGGACTGAAATGAGTTCCCTGGAACCAGGTTTGTATTTCACACACGAGTGTTAAGAGACAACACCTCAGATGGTTTTGTCCAGCTTGTGTAGCACAAGGTTTTGCTACAACGATAAATGGAAGTCCTCAATTATAGTTTCAGATCAGCAAATTACATTAGATAAATGCAGATTGCAGCAGATCTTTCTACTGTGGTTTCTGGGAGCACCAGTGCCCTGGGTATGGTCAGCACTCTGTAACATCATGCCAGGCAGAAGGACAGAGACCAAAACCTCCCAAAATCAAACACAACAACTATTCAAGTTTGATGCAAAAAATTATATGCAAAGATTAACATAATGCAAATTAAGCGAGCCCAAGAGGGAATGAGACCATGTGAGTCCCCACCTCACTGATCTCAGCACATCAGCTCCTTAATTTAATCCAAGATTACACAGCAGTTACGTGAAGTTGCACTATTTCACACTGCAGTACATTGAGTATTAGGTACCCAAAGCCAAGCCCTGATGAGTACTGCAAAATCTTGTATCGAGCAGCAGCTTTCACTTTGCAGAGATCAGTAGATAGTTTTTTTATCCTTGTGTCTATAAAGATACAAGGGGGAAAAAGAAATCTGCAACTGCCATGGATAAGTATTAGCAACTACAAGGTTATTCCAACAGGAATAGCCCTGCACAAGCAAACCACAAATTATTCCTAATAAAAAATGATGCAGATGAGCTGAAGGGAAGGGGAAAACTGCATACTTCAGTTCTTAAAGTAGAAATAATATTATCCAAAGGGTTCTATTAAGCACACCCACAGGTTGAGCAGGGAGAAGTAAGTTGTTTTTAGGAGAAAACTATTACATTTAACATTGGTACTGTAAGAGATGCTGTGCAAGGAAGCTCCCCCAAAGTGAAGAGTCCTTGTAAAAACAGATGAGTTTGAAGGCAAAAAGGGAACACACAGAATAATGTAGAGAAAAATGAATCCACGCTGTATTTCAGGGAACTGTGCCACTCTTCAGAATTGAATTCAAAGCAACATGAAAGAAAATACAGTTCTAAACCCTGAATAATATCCTTACAGCAACGGGAATAAGCCAAAAAAACCCCAGCTATCGAATCTCGTCATCAAAATATCTCCCAGTGTCTGTACGTATATATTTATTACATTTAAGTATATATTTATACACCTAAAGCAGCTGCACACTGACAGGAGATGAAACAGTCACATCCAAGAATATCAGCAACATATTTAACAAATGTTTTCTTTTCCAGACAAATGCTTGACGGACTATCATTAGAAACGTCTCCTAACTTTTTAATTTTGTAACTTTTCTAGGAGGGCCAGTGGAAACAGTTCCTACAGACAGCGTTTTGTAGGAGGAGCTGTCCACTTTATTTCTGGTTCTTGGCCTTTGTACATTTCCAGGCAAGCAGAGCCCCTCATTCTCCCACACCTGAAAACCCAGGTGGGCTTTTCTTCCTTTGATATACCAAAGATTGGGAATATCACTATTCTGTTAAATGCTGAATTACCAGAAGTTATTTCGCTGGAAGCTGTCTATGTAAGTTCTAAGTCACTCATATAAACACCAAGAATACTGAAATTACACCAAGATTACTGAAATCTAGTAGATATACAATTGATTTCCTCCCTTCCCCAGCACTACATTTTTTCTAGTATAATGTTGTATTTATTGTAAATATTATACTAAATTAAGTATTATATTTAATATTTAAGGTGAAACAACATTAAAAAGTTACCAAGTCACAACAGAAAAGAATTTAAGAACAACAAGATTTGCAAAAAAGTCCTGTCCTTTGCTTTCTGCTTCCCAGAGGTTTTTCTGTATTCACAACACACCGCAGCTCTGAGAGATCTGAGCAAACCCTTATATTTAGGTAGCAAGACAAAGCATTAATTAATAGATGACAAAGTCATCTGGTTCTGGATTCTCGGCCGCTCTTCAAAGCAAAATAATTTCTAAGCTCAATCTCGGCCTCAGAGAGAGCCCTGAAAGGTTAAACAAAACCTTCTTCAGTCAAAACGCTTACAACCCTTAAGACAGCAAGCTATAAATTATTAAGTAGCTTGTCTAATTGCTTCATGATGGCATCCAAAGACTCCAGTCCCCCCTACCCCCATCCCAAGACGCAATTCCAGCTGGATGCACTTTCAACACAGACCATTATTCACCAGAGTCCGCTCTAATGTTAAAATGAGGTACCAGAGGTCAGGCTCCTAATCAGAAAACAAAGAGTGAGATTCCCATACCCACATCACATCCTAAATCTTGGAGCTCCATCAGCGAGCTGACAACTGGAAAACCTAGGAAACCTCATCAATAAGTAATGGCGAAAGGGATCAGATTGCACTCGACAGCCCGACTCTAAATCCTCCCAATTCAGTCATATCTGGAGAAATGCTCCCATCAACACTGCTCTGATCCACAACTGTAAATCAGAAACTTAGGCTATGAATTAGAGAACTTTCAGGTCTTCACTCAGTGGGCGAGAGTATAAAATGTGAAATCAATTCCCAGTTATTGCAGCAGAGAGAGGCAAAGCAGGAAAAAAACAGCAGAAGATTAAAAATAAATGTCCAGTTCATCAACATGCCCCCATTTTCCAATTCACTAGCTTGCTGGGTTTTAAACACCACATTTCAGGCAGACAAAACACACCTTTAACAGCTCAGGGTTTACAAACCTTAGCAGGGATTGCAAATCAGACAAAATAGCTCTTTTTTTTAACTGGGTGATAGTAACAGCACTCGTAATTTTATCAAATACATCTACAAATCATCCATTCGCGCAAAATGAAAAGGGATCTGCAAATTTTAGCTGCTGAAGTAGGAAGACTTGGCTTTAAACTTCTTAATTTGCAGACATTCAGTATTTTTTCCTTGCTGCCTATAATGACATTATTTTTTATTCCAGCAAAACACAACTGCCTGATTTTAATGTTCTCCCTCAGCAAAAGATCCATGGCAGATATTCCTATCTTATTTTAAACCAACACTGCTGACTGATACCTATATGAGGGACTCATCAGCCATCTTCCTGAGCAGTTTCCAGACCAAATTCCATAATAATTCAAATAATATTCCTAAGCTGATACCACTGACACCAAATCAATCACAGTAACGTACAGTGTTCACTACGAGCATTCCCAAATGACTGCTAAGGGGAGTCAAAGAGCAGGAGGAGCTCTGGACCCAATCCATGGGACACGTGGATCAGGAATGAGACAGACGCCAAACAAGGCAGGACAATGTCCATGGTGGATGCTCTTGTCTCAGGAATGTAATCACAAGAGCAGTTGCTGACTCACAGAAATTCCCATGCTCTTATCTGCTGCCACCAAACAGCAAAGCAGAAATGCCACGGCCACTGCTGAGCTGAGGAAGGGCTCAAAAGCACAGCTAAAATAACAATAATGTGCTTTGGGTCAACACAGCCCTTACCTTTAACTGCTCCGGGAGAGAGAAATGCAGGGGAAGAATAAAAACGCGTCCCTCTGGTTCGTAATTTAGCAACGATTACTTGGTCAAACTTTGGCGAGTTGTTTTTTAATATGGGCAATAAAAGATACAGGTATGAAAGTAAAATGGGAAATATGGAAATCTTACTGTCCAGGTTAAACCTTCATGTTATTTATGGCCAAAAGATAGTATGGAAGTGTTTGTTCTGCTTTCTCATAACGCAGCAATAGAAACTCAGTCTTGGGGCAAAGGTTGAGGTGCAGTAAAATTGTGGCACCCAGAGTTTGTCCTTCCCACACCTTGGCTGGCAAAAGCCCTAAACCTGCACACAGGAACACATTTTCTCTTTTTTTCCCTTTAAAAGCGGAAATTAGAATTAGTTTGTTATGATTTCAGTGACAGGGGTACCAGAGACCAAGGACTAACACTGCGACATGCAAAAGTCAAATATGTGAATAGTGAACAAGCTTAATTCTTGTGCTGAAGCCCTGGCAGGGGTGGTGTCCTCAGCACCCTCCTCTTCTTCCTTCCCTACGAGCCCAATTGTTTAATTAATTGTTTTACATAGGTGAAATGGACCATTAGAAAACATTAGACAACACTTAATCTATCATTTATACAAGGATGAATGCAAATCATTTTGAGGTTTGGGGCTGGGCTTTTTTTTTCTTCCCACACCCCTAATTAATATTCATGAAGATGATTTCACAAAGACAGTTATAAAACTATGTCAGAGGCAGCTTGAAAATATAGTTGAGCTAACAGAGAGAGAGGAAACCCTGTCCCCCTCCCCACCCCTGCGAGGGCGGATTTAAACCCAACGCAAACATTTACTGAATGATGGGGTTTTATAATATTTTAATCGAGTTATTCATTACACAAAAATAACACTGTGGAAAACCAGATAACGTTATACAAAAGCTAAGTTCATTTGTTCTGGACAGGTGGCCAGTCTGCAACTCCGTGCCGGCATCCAAAGCCCGCCCACAATAGCACTAAAGACGATTATGCAAATGCTCCCCATTCCCTGCTATTTTCCCAGGAATGGGAGAAGGGCTCCATGTGGAAGAAGCAATTGTTTCCCAGTCATGTGGAAAACAAACCAAGAGAAAGAAGGGAGGGAATGTGAACGGAAGATAGCAACACATCCCCTCTCCGGCCGCGCCGAGCTGGGAGATGCCTGGAATGATCCTAACGGAGCGCGGATAGCAGGGGTCAGAGCCCGAGTTCAGAGCCCAGGAAATGTATTCTTCATACTATTCTACATTTTCCTTGTATTCTGCCGCGGGACAAAGCAGCTGAGAGAGGGCAGCTCTCCTTCAGCTGTAATGCACCGCTCCAGTGGGAGCGCTGGCACAAGCGGGAAGTTTGGGGAAGATGGGCAGGACGTCATCTGGTCATCTGGGAGCCCGGTTCTGGCAGAGTTTTTTCCAATTCCACATCTTGGTCACAGAATAAGTAAAAAACAAATGTTTTTGAATCTAAGACAATGAATTTGCTCCACTTCAGTCCTCCAGTGGTTATTAACGTATTTTACTAAAATACACTGATGAAAGGGAGGTAAAATTTATCCTTAAAAACTACTAGAATGTTTCTTGTAATTCGAGCACACTTCTTCTAAGCCTATGGCTTGAATCACCCATTTTTACATCAAATGCTTTTCACCTCTCCCAATTTCCACCTAAGCACTCATCTAGACAAATCAGCTCTCCTGCCGTCCCACTGAATCCCAGGACTCAGAAGGACACAAAAAAGACCGCAGGCAAATGAACACAATCCAACTAACCAGCAGCCTGCAACTTTATTAATTATAAGTTAGGCGTGACTAATTATAATTCTAAGGGCAGAACTTTCTCTTCCTACAGAGCACCAGGTATTAAATGGATGCAGAGCAGCATTAACGGGTCAGGAGCTGTCACAGATAAACAACCCGTGCCATTAGCACTGACTTCTACACAGGCTGAGGATTCAGCTCCACAGCTCAATTCTTTATTCTTACTTTTACTGCAGAAGCTGTGGCTGCCCGTGGATCCCTGGAAGTGTCCAAGGCCAGGCTGGACGGGGCTTGGAGCAGCCTGGGATAGTGGAAGGTGTCCCTGCCCATGGCAGGGGGATGGGACTGGATGGGCTTCAAGGTCCCTCCCAACCCATTCCAGTCTGTGACTCTGAACTAAAGGATCAGGTTTCTACAGCTGGTATCAGGAAACTAAAATAAGAAATAACAATCTGGTCAGTCTTGCTCAAATAAAAATGAAATCAAATTAAAATCTTCCCTCATTCCTCAAAAAAGGACATATCCATCAAAGTTAGAGTGGGCCCCAAAGTTTGCTGAATACAATTTAAAGCAGCAGTGTTAGGGATAATCCATATTTAAAGACCAACACCTCCTTTGCTTCACAGATTTTCACCCTGTTCCAGCCCTGTAATTTCAGTTAGTAAAGATAAAAGTTTATATAGGAGGCAGTTGCCTTTTTTTTTTAATTTTACAAGTATAGCATTTCAGAACTTAATTTTTTATGCTTCTTTTTGCTTCACCTCAACATCCCCTAATCCTTGAAGCAAGTTTCCAAAGCCCACATGTTTTGTTTTCCCAGTTGATGGAAATTTGGCTCCGCTTCCATCGCCACTTCTTTTCCATTCAGATCCCAACAACTTTACACTGAACTTGAATTCAAAAGAATTTCTTGGGCAGTTTCTGACATTATTTTAAAGTGATTTAATCAAATCCTCCTTCCATCAGTGATATTATTGTTACTTTTCCTCATTCCACAGAATTTACAAATTAATTGCGGAGACTCTTGCTCATGTGTTCATCACATGTACACAGCCTTTATCATGTCTCCTGCTTGGCTGGAATTCCTCCAGGATTATTGTGACACCCAGAATTCATATTCTCCCTTTTTCTGCCAAGATACCGAGTGCTTTGCATTTCCAGTAACTCCACTGTTCTCTCTCCCTCTTTCCTGTCGGGATCTCCTCTGGGATCAGCCTACCTGTTGGCTTCTGGGCCCTCTGTACATCTTCCAAGTATCTTTCACCCCCCCACTTTGTGTTCTCAATTATCACTTCTCTTTCAGCACTGACATCTTTGATTCCACTGCTCCACTTCAGGCTTCTCTTACCTTGCCATACCACACTCAGTTTTTCTCCACACACTCTCCTGCCCCTTCTTACCCCACCCAGGCATTTTCTGTATTTCCATTCTCAACACCAACTGTCTGGTTGATCTCGTCAATCTCTTTTTTTCTTTCCCCCCTTCAGTTTCTAACGCTTCCCACCTCTATTTCTTTGTCTTGGCCTGGTAACACAAAACTTCATCAGCCATTGCCATAATCTCATTTTTTATGCTGTTCCACAGCTCTTCACCATTCACTTCTTCTTTCACCAGGGACAAAATTCCACCCCCCAGCTCCTTTGTTTTCTTTCCTGTATCTGGCTCCTTCCATCTGTGCTTATCGTAGATCTTCATCCCTGACACTTTTTTGGTTGCTCTCAGCTTTGCTGCTGCCAACACTTGCTCAAGCTCTGGAGGTAACTCTGGGAGAGAGGAAGCCTTCGACAGCCCCAGGAACATTCCCTGATTTACTGCAAACTCCCTCTGGATTGCCAATCCTTGTTCACTGTCAGGTGCAATTCAATGAGCCTTTACAGGACGGGGTTTATTCGGAGACTGAACTTTATACTCGCTCAGGAAAATAATCAGGAACTTCAAAGAGAGTTAAAATAGTGAGCACAAGCAGGGCTAAAATAATACACACATTTCTTACTTTAATTAAAGCATGCCTGCAGGCCATGCCATTGGTTTTGGCGTATGAGAGTACCACTACCAGCTTAATACATGATGGTACATAATTGGATTTTACTAATCGTTCTGCTCTTTCATTCACTAGATTTTAGAGACTAATTATTACCGGTCTTCTGTTCCAGGTATTCACAACATTGATGGAAGGACAAAAAGCATTTAGGATATAAACAGGAGGACAGAGACAATACTGTTCACTGAAGGGGGAACAAATCCAGCCTGCTTTAGTAGAATCCAATCCACAGTCTTCTCCCGTGACGTTTTTCCTGCCCAAGACTCCCATAACCATGACCAGAAATCCCATCACTGAGATGCCACAATGCTGCTTTCGCTTTCCCTCTAAGGACTGTGTTTCTTCAACATCCCACGGGTACATCAGCGGGTGTACATCCCTAAATTGTGGCTGCCCCATCCCTGGGAGTGCCCAAGGCCAGCTTGGATGGGGCTTGGAGCAACCTGGCATAACAGAAGGTGTCCCTGCCCATGAGCTTTAAAGGTCGCTTCCCATCCAAACAATTCCATGATTTTATGATTTTGTGGTAACACAGACGTTCCTCCCCCTCCTTCTTTGCAATTCCTTGCCAAATCCATGGGATTAAAGGACACTTGGTGATTTACACAGCCAGGGACAGCTCCAGCTCATGCTCATCCAGCTCAGTGCCACACAGGCCCTTACAGGCACTCACATCAGCCTCAGCCTTTTCCAAAAATTAAAAGGCACTTAAAAAAATAAGAAAAGGAGGCAGTAATAAAAAATTATAACAAATTATATTTCAAAAGTCAGTTCCAAATCACTGCGTTTTCTTATTTCCATCATTATTATACCTAAAAGAAAACACATTTTCTCCTTCTCTGGCATAGGATTATATGATTAATTTGGCATATACTTAACACACGTTTGTCAACTCCTTGCTTCACTGTAGGCCTCCAGCCCAATATTTTCTGTACAGCTACACAGATAGAGCTACCATTCATCATTCAAAGGTTTCTTTGCTGCAAACCAAAGATGTTCTGGTAAATAACAGTTTTGGACTCATTACAAGGTGAGTCATGTTTGAGTTTCCAGTCATCACAGGTAAGTCAGTTATTCATTCTTAAAATATTTTTAATATGCTCCTTGCATATTATTCAGAGCTGTGCAGAAAAAAACCTTTGCTACAAGTCATAGGGAGAAGGGGAAAAAGAAATTCATTGTAAATTATCAGCTGCTCCTGGGAGACAGAGACACTGCAGTGTGCCAAGTCAAACTAGTCCCAGACACAAAGATGTGAATAAAGCTTTAAAACTGAGATCAAGCAGGGAAATTAAATAGATCACTCAGAAAAAATAAAACTAACTTCATTTGGTACTGTATTTTACACACTGGCCAGTGTGTGTTTAAAATTCCATGGTTTTGCAAAGGAAAATGCTCTTCACAGTCTGAAGCAAAAAAGAAGCCAGTGCTGACACAGAGCCTGGAGAATGCAGATGGGCTTTCTCAAGTCTTGTTTTAAGCAAACACATCAAGAGCAAATTTCTGCTAAGGAAAACCAATGAAATCTGGTTTAAAAAGATCTGAAACAGAATCAGAACCAAAGTGAACTGCATTCATATTTAAATCAGCATTGGCAGATAACAGATTTTAAGAAACAACTTCTATTTCGCCCAGGGCAAGCTTCAAATTTGCACTCTGGGCTCATCTCTCCACTCCAACCTTTTTTTAGCCTGTTTTTCTTTAAATAAACCACGTGTTTCTGAACACAACACATCAAGCTCGGCTCTGATGTGACTTACTAACTTCCACAGGGCTGGGTCATTATAAAACATTTATATATTGGTGCAAATGTACATAGATAGGGCTCCACAAACACTGAAGCAAACAGAACCCCTACCTGGAAGCACTTGCAACACAAATAAACCACCGATAACCAGGGTAAATCAGAGTTCGGTGTGACCTGGCAGCTGCAGAATCAGGGGCACACAACAGAGACACTGAGGGTAAAATAGGCAAGAGACTGAAAGAAGTGAACTAAAACCTTGTGGAAAGTTAATACACAAGGGCTTGGTACTTTAAAGCCTCACAAACAAGGAGTTTAAGTGTAAAAAATTGAACAGAAAAATGCTCTGTATCAATTATTTCCATAAATATTGGAAGGAAGTTTTAGTTCAAGTCATTTCATTGCTACATATGGGATTTTCGTACTTCGACAACTGAGAAAGACATTGTGGCACTAATACAGAGGCAAAAATGAATCAAAACATATGTGAAACATGAAAAACTCATCACTGAGAAAGGTGACATCTCCCTCTTTTCCAAATCAGAATCTAATTTGTTTGGGAAGGGAAGACAGAAAGGCAGATTTAGAAGTTAAAAACGAATACTGGTTAAAGGCAGGGATGATCTACCCACAAGAGGACTGAAATCACAACACTGAATACAGCAAAAGAGGATTCACTGAAACCAGCAATATGAGATATTTAATATGTGGGCAAGAAAAGCCAGGGATGGCCAAAAACTGAATCACCTATGGCAAACATTCCTAAAAACAAAGACACCACCTAAAAACACACAGACAGAAACCCACCTTAGCAGCAGAATATGAATGATTTAATGCGCCACATGCAAGCAGGGATAATTATAAAATAATGTGGCATTGTGTGGTATTGATGTAAATGAGGGGCAATTCATGTCCCTAAATTGCTTCTCACCTTAAAAAAAAATCTGAAAATCATGCAGGATTTTGGTTTGTATCCCATTTTTTCGCTTCCTGTGAAATCTGATCACAACTCATCCTGAGCTTACAAAAACCACTTGGCACAAGGTCACCTTGGCACTGGAGCTGCTCAGTGGATTTTTGTTTTTATTACTGTTTGGTAGTGGATCTGCACGTCCAAGCAAATACATCTTCCAGACACTCTGAAAGGCAGCAGTGGCAGCTCTTCATTTTGTCATTCCCTACTCCCACAACAGGGAAATTTCTGGGCACCTTGCCAAATTATATTTAATTAAAAGCTCCTCTGCTTTTGATTCTTTAGTAACTTGGTTACCAGCTCCATCGACCACTTAGGCAGGGAAAAGAATTTAATCCAAAAGTGGTTTTCTCGGGGGTTTACAGAACTGGGGACAGTATAATTTGGAGTGGGGAGACAGCTGGCAGTGCAGTTAGAGAGGGAAAACATTGAAAAAGTTGAGCTAGAGAAAGCCCAAATCAATGGAGCACACTGATGCTGTACAAACACTGTTTATTTAAGCTTATCACCTGGCAAACCGAAGTGCTTTCTTCAGCAAGAGAGGAAGTTCTCCCTCAGTACCTGAGTAATTATTTAGTATTAATACCTCAATAATCCATCAATTCATGTGCTGAAGCCTGATTTCAAAAAGAAGGAAAAATATCTTTCATTAAAAGGAAATCTCCTGCACTCAAAGCAGGCTCATTAAACACATCCTAATCAGATACACACCAGTGGAAGGTACAAATATTTCTTGGATAATAAAGGCTGGTTGAAGAATGCACCAGTTTATTTCAAGGCTGGGGTGGCTCTTAATTTTAAATGGTGGAAAAGTATCTCTGATCCTATCAGGAGCCCATGGTCATGGATTTAAACACTTGCCATATCAAAAACGATGAGCGGCCCCCCTGATACCCTGAGTGCAGTGGGATTTATATCCCACAAAAGCACCTCCAAGTGACTCAGTGCAGCAGCCAAACTAGTTCCTGAGGATTTTTCCCTGAAATTGGTAAAGCAAAGTGAATTTCAGCCTCACAAGTCTGAGCAGAATAAAGGTGGTACCTCTAGAAGAGCTGCCCCTGTGCTTTCAATCCTAACTCCAAAAAAAGGAAAACCCTACAAAATTATGGGACAGGCTTAGGTACACACTCACAGATATGTTCTCTTTATCTTTACATGAAAATGCTTTTTAAATGTGCTGAACACTTGAAGCTTTAGATACTATGAGAAAAGAAATCATAAACCACGCCAAATTCACTGAACAGATCAGAACAGAATTCCCACAGGCCCTATCCCTGCTGTGATCCCATCAGCCAGCCAGGCCACATCCCTGCTCCCACCAAGGCTACATTCCAGCAGTGCTTCCTCAGCATGTCCTAATCCTGCCATGAATCAGCAAACATTTCACGCTCCTGAACCTGGATAAACTGTAAGAATAATCAGGGAGAGACTCTGTCAAACACGACATCAGAAAGTGACTGAGAGAATAAATCTATTTATTCCTGTTATATACAACTCTGGGAGGATTGGAGCTGGTGGAATTTTACAGCTGGCTAAGAGAGAAAAATATCACTGTTCAGTGAAGAGAAATTTTTGTGAAGCAGAGAGTATTTTATTTTTAACAATACGACTCAAATTTAGCTACATTCAGTATCTGCATTTGGAAGCTGAGCCTCACTTCAGCTCTGTGGCTTCCCAAAAAGAACACACGTTTTAGGAACTGAAATTATTTCCCGGGAGGTTGTTTGCAGCATTTCTCCTTTACAAGTTCTTTGCCTCATTTCTTAACACCTGACACACACACACGGGAAAAACCCAAACAAAAACAGTAGATAAGCCATATGAACTTGCAAAACATGTAGTGTGAGGGGGTTTTTTTTAAGTTTCAAGAGCTCAATTTACTAACACACAGCAAAAACCCTTTTTCTCATGGATTTCTCTCCAGAAAGAAGTTTAAGAAACCAAGGAGTCATGGCACAAGCATGAAGGTCACCACGAAGCCGGTGACAGGACCCACTGCTAAAAAAACAAACACCACCCATTCACCCCAACCCCAGAATTTTTACCATTTATTGATGTGCATTTATTACTAGGGAGGAAATCAGCTTTGAAGCCAAGAATTATCATTTCTTAATCTTCAATCACAGAACATTGGGTGTTTGGAGTCACAAGGATCACCAAGTTCTTTGTTATTTGGAGGAAAAGAAGATAAATTTCTACCACATATATTCAATGTTCTGTATGATTTTTGTTCTTTTTCCATGCAACAGGTACAGAGCTCTTTGCAGGGAAAAAAAAGTGGCACGGTGTAGTTTTAGCAACATCTCAGTATTTCTTCAAGGTATTTCTAAGAACTCTTGGTGCAACCCTCAACCAAAAACCTTCTGCAGGAGACTTCCCAGAAGCTGCCTGCACCTTGGATCACATTGCCACATTTTGTTATGTGAGGGGGATTTTGCTTTCCAAAGGTCTGACACATGACCTGCAGCCTACAAGAATCATCAGAAATAAGCATTTTGATGTATTCCAGCTGTTTCTGACTCTCCATGACCTCTTTTAAGCAACAGCAAGGGTTAAGCAGCTGCTGAACAGAGACCTCCACACCTTTCATTTAAAGGGAAACATCATGAATGGAAAGTTGTGTTTAAAGGAACTTTGGGATCTTCAGAGAAGCCTCCCTTGGCCACTACTTGGGAGAAAACCTTTTGCTCCCAACTCTGAGGAACAACTGATAAACTCGGTTGCGGCTGTGGGGTGTCTTCCCTTCCCAGACTATGGATGTCAGAGCAGAGGTGAGTTACAGCCTTGCAGGATTTTCTATCCCCTCACAGCAGCAGGCGCATATTTACAGCATCTTTTCCAAACCCAAGCCCTAAAAACGGGTGCACTGACCCAAAAATTTGCTTTCCCCCCTCAATTTTCACCAGATATCCTTATTTGAATATTTATATATACAATACATAACAGGTTGTATTATTATTCTTATACAAAAGAATTTTAGCATCATTACACCTGTAATAGCTGTATAATTGAAAACTCTTTTTGAAAAGGTACATAGTGTATTATCTGCATTATTTCACTTTTATGAACACAGAAAAAATAATCCTGCTTACAAATTCCACCCCCAACCAGATTTACTGGAAGGCATTCATAGAGATGCTTTGCTCTACCTTAAGTGAACATAAATTATCAGACAGAACAAAACCAGAAAGCCAACATGGGACAGAAAATATCTTTCAAGACACTGCTATAAATACAAGAAAACCCCACGTGATAGGAAAAATGCAAATTTTTGGCCAGCCTATTTGGATAGACAATCAAAAAGCAAACACAGATGTACCTGGCATCCTGAAGAGATATAAATCCAGGAAACCCAGGAGCTCACAAATTTCACATCTCAAAAAATGTGACCAGACCTTGGTATCTTTTTTTTTTTTTTTTAAATTACCTCTTTATGGCTTGAGAAGGTAAAAAAAAAGCTCTGAGCCACATTTGGACACAAGCAGAGCTAAGAAAACCAGTGCTGAGATGTTTTTTTCATAAATCTGTAGGCTTCCTCCTACTCAATTAGTTTCTGTTTGCAACTGGTATGAAATATGCTTTTATTTTTGTTGAAAATATGACAAACTACCCTTTAAACTGCAGAAGGCAGTGCAGAGTCTATTGCCAGAGAGAAATGAGCAGCAGGCAGGGTATCTGCCTAGCAGAAAACACGGAGTAACATTGAAAAATAAAAAAGGGATAGCAGGAATAACTCTATACCATCATCAACACAGTTCTGGTGATTGAAAAGAATGCTTTACATCTACAAATTACGATGCAAATCAATGTTAAGGTGCTGTTCCTGCACTATACCTACACTGGATTTCCCCTTTGTGTGTGTTTCCTGATGATGATGTCACTACCTTACCCATCAAACCACATTTTAATATATTTTCTCAATAAAACAGAATTTCTTTTGGAAATCTCCCAATACAAAGCTTCTTCCACTGACTTATTTTATTTTCCATGGGAAAAAATGGTAACTGATTAATAAGTAACTTGATGAATAACCAACAGGATACAACCAAACACTGCTAAAATAAGACAGCACCAATCCAGTAACCAAGTGGAGCCCATCCTCTATATGGGATGCCAGCCACCTGTATCTCTCCAGAATCCTGCTGGACAAGCATCTTCCCTCATCTAAAGCACCACGATGTTCAAATATTGTTATTTATTCCTTCTAAAATGATGTGGAAGGGAATGACCCAGCTGAGCTTCAGTGCTGGCCACACACACCATAAAACAGAACAATAAATGTTTGGAGAAGTCTCAGAAATAACCCCTAGGATCTAAAAGTTGATGGGTTTCCTTTCTCCCTCCTCTTTTTTTTCAGAGTGTAAGCTGGTAAAAGGCCTTTATCTGTATAAAACTGGACAAGTCACCTACTGTGGATGCAGGGTCTGACACTGAATAATCATTATGGGGAGATTTGACTTAAACATTCTCTGTTGGGGTTTTTTCTTTGAGCTGTCAACACATCCTGGTTTATCCAGGTCTGAAAGCAAACTTCCAAGGCTGGAAAGAGGAAGAAGGGAGTATAGTTTTTAAAAATAGTTAAGAACACATCTACTGTATCCTTTAAATAATCCTCTAAGACAAACAGCTTCAGTAGCCAAGAAGCTCTGCCCAGTTCTCCTTACATCCATCTAATGAACTCCTGAGGGTCCAACATGAGATCTGGATCCCTGGGGTCAGGGATTGCTCTAGAATGGAAAGGATGACAGGCTGCTCCTGCAAACCCATGTTCAGGCCTTTTTACAGTGTTAACACAAGTTTATGTGTTTAATTATTGAACAGTGAATAAACTGAGCTTTTTTTTTCTTTTGTATTTTTTTTGTATTTTTTATTTAACCAATGGAGACCTTTTCAACAGTAAAATTAAGGTAATGTGGTCTGAGAAACATGAACAGGAAGAGTAACTTTTCAGAAATGTCACTACCTAAAATAGAGTCACACACAGCCCAAAACCACTTTAGTTACTGTGCAGAAGGTGCAAACAAACAATTTTTCAAAGTCCCACAGAAGAAAGGAACACCAACTACAAATTACCTCTGTGTGCCCACCATTTGACAACCAGCTGAACCAGCTGAATTGCAGAAAATTTCATCAGCTGAATTAACCAACTGAACTATACAAAGAATGAAACTCTCCATACCTTTTTTCAGTGTGGTTTATTTTTTTAAACCATTTTCTTTTTAATTGCACTCTCCTGACCACCATTTTCAGGCAAAGCAGTGATTGCTGGGTTTCCCTAAGTTACGGTCTTTTGATTGCAACAGAGAAGGTGCTTATTAGGTAAAGAGGCAGAGTTATGTTGGATACAAAGGGTATTTTTTCATTTGATGGCTCCAGAACAAATGCAGGCCTAACAGAGGTGGTGAAGAAATGCAAATAAAGGCAAAAGAAAGTTAAAAAATATAAACAGCTTTCAACTCGCTTATGGCCTGCTAGAAAATATAAGGACAGGATGATGGGTGATGTTCATGCACCAAGTATTTGCCTTCTTACGTAGAAACTTTGGGGATTTAAAAATCCCCAAACAAACACCCCCCCCAATGCACATCCAGAGCATTTCTGGGCATATTGACTGCTTGTAGATCCCTGCACAGCCGTGTCCAGCAGTGGTCTGCAAACCAGGATGCATTTCCTGAGGAACTGATACCAACCCGAAAGCGGGGAGGAGAACATGGCACAGCCATTACCAGGAAAAACACTGCAGGAAAAACAGCCAAGGAGGTGGCTCAGGTAGGGCCTGGGCACTCAAACGGCCCTGAGAACAAAGACACATTTTTCCTGAGGGATGCAGTTTGGGGATCAAGATACTTAAAGATTTTCCAAGTTGAAAAGGGATAAGGGCCTCACAAAACTACAGTCTTGACCAGGAGGTTGAACAGGCAACCTCCAGGAATCTCCTCCACCCAAAGAACTCCGAGGTGAATGTGAGATGTGCATGAGGGGTGGAAAGCTAGGAAATGAAAGAGTATTGCATTCCCAGGACAAGATATAAGGAAAGACGTGGAAAAGGAACCCAAATAGAGGTGGAGAAGCCTTGGCAGGGTACGGCTGGCACAGACTCATGACTCAGCGCTGGTGTTGCTGCTACTTCGGAGGCCCAAAGTTTCCACTGTGCTTATTTTTAAAGCCTTGAGTTGTGACTCGCCTGCCCTCCTAAATCCCAGGAAAAGAAAAGCAGCTGCTGGGAAGGATGACTGGCTTGAATGTGTTGGGAAAGAGCTGAGACGCTGAGGCAGCGCGAGAAAAACTGAGGCAGCAGAGGAAAAACGATGCCCACTGAAGCAACTCACGGGTAACTCCACAGGCTGCAGGATCCACTGCCTGGCTCACTGGTAGAGCTGAATGGCCAAGCAAAGAGCAGCTCTGAAGAATAAAGTTTTTCATCTGCAAGCAGAACCACTTACAAGGATCCAAATTCCAGGTCCTGGATGCTTCTGAGCACAGTAATCGGAAAGAAAAATAAAGGCTAAAAGCAGGCTCAGAGAAACTTGCTTGCATCAGTTCAGCAAAAAATGGGGTTTCTTTATGAAGGGCTTTCTTTGTAGGAATAGAGTAATTCTGAGCTTACCAGCCCCTTCATAAGGAACTAGATGTTTTCACTGAAAATAGAAGCTGACAGTTCTCCTCTGTTCTTAGAGAAATATTATTTTAACCTAAAGAATTCCATAAAAACTGTAGCAGATAGCTTAGCATTTTTAAAAGGCTGCCTTTTAAAATTCTTTTTAAATGGACTAATACTGCAGTATAGGGCATTTCCATCTTTCTTCTAACAGAGCAGCCAGTGAGACAAGACCAAAAGCAGATATCCCACTTTTCCCCCCACTTTAAGTTCTGACATGTGTTTCTTGGAGACGGAAAAGTACACGAACAACTGAATGCAAAATCTACATAAAAAGAGAAGGTCAACGATAACATTGTTTGGAATGTCACTCATAGACCCAGTGTCTTTGTTCCAGGCAAAGTATATTATATTAAATGTTAAACGGACATTTAATATAGAGAATTATAAAGAGCTTCTTGTTTGGGGGAAAATAGGGAAACGTGCACTAAGAGGTTGAACTGTGACAAGTGCAGAATAGTATCAATAATCCCATTATAACACCTGATTTGTCAAACTTATCTCTACAAGTTATTCTAAAATTCACAATAGTGTTCCTAACCATTTATGAAATGGAGCAGATGAGTCTTTGTGGCCTTCATGGCCACTGATTCTCCATGCTTTGTCAGGAAGAATGGCCTGAATAGCCACGGAGTCCTACACTTCGTTTTCCTGCCCCCCTTATGGATATCCCGGTGCTTTGAATGGAGAACATAATCCAAAGGTAGTACCAGGCAGGTGTTTTCTTTCTGGCAGCAGTAAGTTCTGTTGATGTATTGTACACCACCATGGCTGAAAGGACCACACCAGGCCATCAATATGCATGATCTCCACACCGGGCAGCGACTGGGAAGCGCTACGGATCCTCTCCCGAAAAATGGAAAGTCAGTCGTGCTGAGATTTAAAACTAACTAAACAGTCCAGGCTCCAGGTGCATCTGAAATCACAGGCATTCCACACATCCCACACTAAATATGAGATTTTTTCAGGGATATGGCAAGGAACAAAGACTCTTAAAGTGATTCCTCATAATCCCAGTTGAAACACAGGTCTTCCTCTGAGTTTTTTTACCTAATGAATCCAAAGCTCGTTTAGAAAACACCAGTGATTATCCAAAAGAAATATCCTAAATTAAGTCACAGAATCTCAGAATGTCTTGGGTTGGATGGGACCTTAGAGATCACCTAATTCCACCCCTTGCCATGGGCAGGGACACCTCCCACTGTCCCAGGCTGCTCCAAGCCCCAGTGTCCAACCTGCCCTTTGACACTGCCAGGGATCCAGGGGCAGCCACAGCTTCTCCGGGCACCCTGTGCCAGGGCCTCCCCACCCTCACAGGGAACAACTGATGGGTATCAACCAAAAACATCATCTCTAAGCAAGTATCAGCTCCTTCTGAAGGCTCCACACCCTCCCTGGTTTCCAAGGTCCATGAAAAGAGCAGGAGGAAGTCCACAGAGAGCAGCACAGATTGTTTACAGGCAAACCTGCCTGACACGGTTATCTATGACAGACAGGAGCAACCACAGCAAGATTCCAAAGGAAGGAAACAGAAGAACCTCACAGCCCTTAAGGATCCATGGGGGAATATCACTCAGTGCAGGAGTGGGTCTGAATGGCATTTTTGCCACTGGATCCAGAGGTTTCTTGGATATAGCTTTTCCCCCTCCCCCAAGTAGCTGTGCCAACCAGGCTTCAGGGAGCAACACCCAAAAAAAAGTCACACATGAAGCTTCTGTGGGTCTGCTGCCTTCTCCTATAGAAATTCCTACAACAGGAAAGGCAGAATATTCAAGTCAGACCTTGGATGATACAATTTCAGTAGCTGTTCCCTTTGTACAGGTAAGAAATGAACTCTGCTAAGAAAAAGAGGTGCCACATTCACACAGCCACCACTGGGAAAAAAGGGAACTTGAATGAAGACCAGAACAAAGTCACCCTCCAGGCACTGGGCTGGGAGGAGAACATTCCCCAGTGCTGGTGGATAAAACCATGATTTTCATATTCAATTAAACCAACACACTGAATGCCTGCTAAAATGGTCTGCAATACTACCAATAAAGTAGAAAGAAGATACTTCAAAGCTCTGCCACACTTGTGAGTGGTGCACATGAAGCACCTCAGGCCTCTGGGGTCACTTCATCCAGGTTGGGTTTGCTTTATTTTGTCTGTCTTTTAAAATACAATAAAACCAACACTTGCAGACACTGAGTGAGCTCATTCCTGCAAAAACATTTTCCAAATGTTTCCTACAGAAAATTTGAAAATACAATAAATGCACGGACATGTTTCAAAGCAATTTGTTGTCTTTCAAAGTAATTGCTATCAAATATATCCAGATACAGCAGCCATTCAGCTCAGCATACCCAAGACGAAAATTTCAACATAGACCACTCACATACTACAATTGAAAGTTTCTCTGCAGAGAAACCACAGAATGACAACTAAATTCCTTCCAAAGATAAGCCTGAGATTAAAAAAAAAACAAAACACCAAAAAAACCCCAAAAAACCAGTTTCTGCATATGGGCTAATTACACCTTCCAAAGATAAGCCTGAGATTAAAAAAAAAAACAAAACACCAAAAAAAACCCCAAAAAAACAGTTTCTGCATATGGGCTAATTACGAACTAAACTCTCCTCACAGGATCTGGAGTACAGAAGTCAAAGATCTTAATTCCCTAAAAGCTGAAGGGTCCCAAGTCTTAATAACGTATCTTCCATACACACACAAAAACTAATTTCCCAGGTTTTTTTTGAATTACTGCTTGATTACAAAAGTCATCGATTTCACCATAAAGCAAAACCAAGACAAATGTCTTAAATAATACAGAAAAACTCTAGAGGGAGGTTTAGCACTGCAGTAACTCTAAAATCATCCTCAGAGGAAGAAACAAGTAACTCAAGTTCATCTGTGAACAAAACAGCTCCTGAGCAGTCAACCCACGGCTGCTCCTTGTTTGTCCCCAAGTCGGGGACCCACCCTTAAAGTCCACAACCTCTTCCTGCTCTCCCACAGCAACCTCTGTATCCTTTGGGATTAAAAATCCAACACATTCTGCCCAGACTGCAGGGAATGATCTAATGGAAAGCTGCTTGCTGCATTTGCAAGGCAGGTACACCTCAAGTTATTTTTTCCTGCTGTGCCAGGGGTTCCGTAGCTTGGAAGCAGAGGAAAGACTTTGCTTCACCCTGGAATTTTTTTTGTATTCCAAGCCTGTTGTAAGGCTGTGTTTGCCATGCTGCAGCTGTTTTGCCTCGTGGGATTTAGGAATCAACCCAGGTGACTGGTGTTCCATGCTGACAGGGTTCTATTTACAGAGCTCCCCAGCACCATTCCCAAATCTTCCAGCTGTGCCAGTGGAGTGTCTGCCATCCTCCTGCTCTTACAGTCACCACTGGAAAGTTGCAATAAATCGGTGTATTTTCAAAAGAGTTTCATTTCCATTCTATCAGAGACTTGTGTTATTTTGGCTAAAATTCACTCAATTTCTCTCATTCCTTAAGAGGGAAATACCATCACCTTTCCGGTCTTCACAGAATAAAGATAAATCAGTTAATTTTCACAAAGTGTTGGAATACCTGATAAAGAACAGCAAAGGAAAAAAACAAGCCATGGCACAAGTTACTAAGACATGGTGGGAATATCTGATTTTAACTCTTACAATTTTAATCCTCTGAAAAATTGTTCAAAAGGCCACTGGGCAGCTTGGCATCCTTGTCAAGAGGTAAAAGAAATGGTCAGCTTCTATTTTTGATTTTAAACAATGGAAAACCAGTACATTCTGGAAAATATATAAATGAATTATATATATATATATTAAAAATGTAAAATAAAGCATGTTATTTATTAAATATCTGCTTTATATATTATGTATACACATGCACAGGTTATACAGATCAAAATTGCTACAGGAATACTGTCGTTTTTTAGGAAATATGTATGCACATATTCTGATGCCTTGGAACGAGTGTGTTTTCCAGGTCTGGTGAGACACAGGGTGAGGGAAATGGGTAAGGGTGACCTGGTATCTGCTTACATCCACCTCCCCACCTTTCCTCTTGCCTTTCCTGCTTCTCTCTCTCCACCTCCAGCTGCTTTTCCCTCTCTCATCCATTTCACCTTATTTAAGGCTCCTCTCCTGACCACTACCATGGACATGAGGAGCTGCCAACGGGACTGTGTGGCTATGAACTACATTAACTTTCATTTTCTCCTCATTTGAAAATGTTTTAAATGTATGAAGTTTCTCAGTGCCACAGACACAGAAATCAACACCAAGTGCCCTGTCCCCTCTTGATGACAGATAAGCTGGTTTTACTCAGCACCCACAGCTCTTCCATGTTAATTCGACCTCTAGAAAACACAGAGAGGAGAAAAAAAATCCTAACAATTACTGCCTCTTTTAAAAAAAAAAAAACTGGACACTTCTACTTGTGCCTCACTTAAAATGTAGCTCAGGGAATGGGCTCTCCCACCTTTTTTGTCCAACATCAGTGCCTTTAGTTGAGGTACTACAATTAGAAACTCATTAGCATGCAGGGAAACTCAACCTCCTTGCAAATTCCAAGGGGCCAGGCCATGCTGATTGCCTGGAGTCACGTTTTACTCTGAAACAATGATAATGAAACATCAAGCAAAACAAAAACATGACAAGGAAGGTCATCTGTGTGTTCCCAGACTGTGAGAGTCTTGAGTTGAAAGTGTGAAATAACAGTAAGCATAGCAGAGATGTAACTATCATCTCAAACACCCCAAAAACCAACATTTTACCTATTTAACATGCTGGCTAAAACAGTTTTTTGGTAGGTAGCAGTAAAAGCACCCATTCAGTAAATGTGTTCTTTCACCATAAGAGTATTCTCAGCCACTGATTTCAGGTAGCTTATTAATCATGGAGAATAGCTAATAATAACAATACAAAATTGCAATTTAAATGCTATTAGCAGGCTTACTGATAGTGGGAAATGAGAACCTTTCTGAGCTCTCATTTCTGAATATTAAGGTAAGCCTCTAAGCATATATTAAATAATGCAGGACCAAAATTACAAGAGCTGAGTGCAGAATCCCAACTGATCTAGAAAACTGCGGAATTGCTGATACATTGGGTACTTCTCCCATTTATACCACGGCACAGCCTGGAAAAGCCAGGAAAAAGCCAACTGGAGATGGACAATAAGCAAAAAAAATGCTCCAAAAACCTTCAAAGGCAACAGGTACTACAGGGTGAAAACACTCCACAAAAAAACCTTGACAGAGTAAGAGCAGGGAAATTTAAATACAGGCCCTGTAATTCATCACATACATTTGCACCACTTACCATGTAATTAGGGGCAAGTAATAAACACTGGGCTGGGGTGTTTCATTTGCCTTTGGACAGGTTCTCCTGCTCCCAACAAAAGCACTCTGTGTTTAGAAACTTGGCACCCAAGTGCAGGGCACCAACCTACAATTTTTTTTAAACCAACAAAGCGTTCAGTTCTGGGAAACTTATTTTCACTGGCCACCCTTCCACTGCTTCTAACTTGCCAAAAAAAAGTCAGATGTCAGAATATTCCAAATTCCCTAAGGTGACAAGAAGCATTTGGAGAGTATCTGTGAAAAGGTTTAGAAATCTGGCTTCATGAACTACTGAGCATTTCCAGCTCCCTTTATAACTGGTTTAAAAGGAATATCCCACTGCTGATGAATATGACTTCCCATTTATTTGGAGCACGACTTGTCTCCCGAAAAGGCTTTACGTGAAATTTTATTACCACCTCCAAAACAGAAATCCTTTTAGAGGCCCTCGAAGAAGCATCCAACACTGTTTTGGAGCCGTGCACTTATCAGCAATCCAAGGAAGCGATCCCACAAGACTTCATTCATATAAACAGCCATTCAGTGAATCTCAAATGCTGCAGCTGCATGGCTGCAAAGTTGGGGAGGGGGGGTTTTAAATCCAAGGAGCTGAAAGCCTCAGTTGTTAAGTCTGAGCTTTCTGAAGCGCAGAGTGTAATTATTTTTCCAACTTATCACTAATTCCCTAAATGCAGAGACTGTTGTGTCTCTGCATATAAAAGACATTCCCAGCGTCTAATGGATAAATGTATTAAGAACTGATGTTAAATTTTCTACATCAGTTACAAAATCACTCAAGAATACACATTTTCAACCACAGTTTCAGGAGGCACTGTCATTGAAAAATTCAGGTATTTAATCAAATTTAGTTCAGCTGCCAATGGAACTGATACTTGCCAAGGTAAATTCACGTCCACAGAAAGAACTGGAGCACCAAGAACTTATGGCACTATTGTGAGTGGGCTTAATTCAGCAGAAATTCCACGGGATTTAGGAAGGGTTTTCAGAGGAGTTTTAGGCTGAGAAGACGTGCAGAAAATCCAGCACTAAAACCCTATCCATCACAGGCACAGAAATCATCTTTTCCCAAGCGACAGTGAAGTCTGGCCCCCGGAACACATTTGCTCTGTGTATTTTAGGGGTGATGCAGCACTGAGGACTAGAAGGATGTTTAACATGACATGCTACAAACTACACTTGGAAGCAGCCTAGTGACAGCTTGTGTTCTCACATTCCACGTCAGGCACATCTCCAGTTGGATTTACGGCACACTGAGCTCCACGAGCTCACTCATTTGGATTTCATTCTACCTTTAATCTATTTTAAAATAAATTAGTATCTTTTTAATCTGTTGTACTTGGGCTTAAGCTCCAAGAGCCTTTACTGTAAATTAAACAGGCAGCTGCCCCTTATTAGATGCTCTCTAATTTTGGACCAGGGGAGAAAAAGCAATCCTCCCTCTTTTCTCACAAACAAATCAAAATTCATTCCACTCCCTATCACAAGCATGAGGCCAAATCCGCCTTTATTTCAGATGAATGGGAAGCTGCTCTTACTGAAGAATGTGAATTTAAATTTATTTTGGATCGACTAAGCCACAACATTTCCTCTCCCTCTGATTGACCTGATTTTACCTTTCACTCAGGTTTCACACTGACTTCTGAGAAAACCACATGGAGTTTGACTTTATAACAATTGGGAAAAAATGTTAAAAATGTTTTCTGTACTCGAGAACTTCCTCAAGTCAAAATACATGAAAATATGGAATGGGCCTAAGTCCTGTATAGACCAAACTGATTCAGAACTTCAACACATTTTCCTAGTAAGGAACTTACGGAAAAGATAAATGAAAAAAACAAACACTGTGATAATTTGCTGATTAACAAATTATCCCAACAGAACAATGCCACAGCCATCAAAATTATTCCAGAACCTACCTGTGCATATTCTTTCTCAATTGCAGCTCTTTTCTGACTGAATGCTCTGAAAGAAGGTAAAAGAAATCCCATTAATACATAAAAGCAAAACACTACAAATTCAATAATTTAGTCAAAATCCATTAACACAGGGAGCAAAACTCTACAAATTCAATAATTTACTTTAAAAGGACCTTCTGCTGGACAGTCTGTAGAGTGAAACAGCAACAAAAAAGGGAAATGGTTTGACAAGTGCACATCAGTAGCCCAGCAACGACCGTGTGTGGACTCCACATACGTGGCGGCTGAATTTCCAAGTTTTATTGGACAAACTCAGTTCCCAGGAATACTCAGTTCCCAGGCAGAAATAGCATTTTCCTCATGAAAAGCTCATCAGCTTTCCAGTGGTACAGCTGAGGGAGGAATTTGGGAGCACAGAACAATTTGGCTTTACGTATCTAGACAGACTTAATTTTCTTCAGAGTTTTTTTGATCAGAGTTATTTTGTTTAAGCTATACCACAAACTACTAAGCTTAAAGCTACACCATAGGCACAAGAAAAAGCTAATTATATTTAAATTAGTTACACAATAATTCTGGTGACATGCCAACAAAAAAACCCACCTCAGGAACATCCTCTAATAAAGTTAACTCAGTAAAAAGGAGCTCTGGACAGGCTCCTCTTATTCCTGTCTACTCCATTTCACCCATGAAGAGTATCCACATGCTACATGCTCAGCTTCCCCAATGGGATGTAAAACAACAGTTTAAATGCATCATGATTTCTTAAAATTCTTCCCAGACCAATGACAGCCCAAAAGATCTGGTCACATTCCAGCTCCAACAGTTAAACTTCCTAAATCCCCCTTGTGTAGCCCAGGTGGGTTCCAAGGGCCGTGTGACTCCCATATGAAACACCTCGATAGGAACAGGTGAAGTTGGCTGAGATGCCTGTGAATGAATTCCCTTTTGCAAAGCATTCCAAGTACTACAGCTAATATTAGAAACCAATTTCTTTTAGGATCTCCTGCTCCAAAATCTAATATCCCAGTCAGTTTAGCAAAGACCTAGAGACCACATCATTGCTCTGAAAAGACTCTCTTTTCTCTCGGAAGTACAAAGAACTGCACAAATAACTACAAGGAATAACTGAAATGTGTTACCAATATTGAGAAGGTAGAAGAAAAAAAGCAGCTGTCTTTGGAACATAAATCTGGGAATACTTTAGGCAAACAAAGTTATTTTCCAATTCTCAGCTAACTGCATTTCAAAACATAGAATCCCAGCTAAATTACACCAAACCTGGATATTTGTGTATTTTCACCTGAGGTTTTTTCCCACCTCATTCAAACCAAATTCCACTTAAATTAATTGCAGAATGACAACTGTGACAAGCAGGAAGCCAGAGATATCCCCAAAAATTTTCTACATTAAAAGTTTTGCACCAGAGAAAAAAACCAAAAGCATTCAACCAGCCCTTGTGCAGGATTACAAAATAACATGGGAATCAAACTGACTCCCAAAAGCAACTGAAATCTTGGAACTGGATCGACCGCAAGCTCTGGCAGGAACGAACAGAATGGACTGTACAGCAGCACCTCCTTATGAAAAAACTTTAGTTTTAGACTTTGTTGTGTATTTTAAATGGGGCAATAGTTGGCAAGGTGATTTCTCCAATATTTAAATTTGTTTTGCTGAATGAAGAAAATGGTTAAGTACGGAAGGGCCGTCGGGATCAGCCGTCTGCATTCCTTGGAGCTGGTGCTCCCTGTGGCTTTGGGACTGCGCTTCCCTCCCTTGGTCCAGCACAAAGCTGCCTTTAACCTTGGGACAGTTTATACAGGAATCCTTCTATGACAACTATGAATGTATTACAAAACATGATGAAAGAGGAGACTGAAGTCAACACATTTCCCAGGAGAAAATTATTCTGAGCAAGGGAAAAGAAAAGTCTGACTAATAAATGCATCATAGTTTCTTAACTTGGGCAGTGTGAAAACTTTGATGTGTGTATCCTGGTTTTATGTGCAAAGCTGGGATAGTCTTAACCTTACTGTCCTTCAGGATGGACTTTCAAATGCATTCATATAAGGAAACATTTGTTTCCATGAAGTAACAGAACGTTCTCTAACTACTGAAAACTTAAGACATGAATAGTGAGTCGGCAAGAAAGCAGGAACATTATTTAGTGGTTTATTAAACCAGGGAGCACTAATACCTACTTTTACATCTTTTTCTCAAAATAACCATTAACTAAGTGCAGGAAACACCAGAACTGCACTCCCCAAAAAATTATCTTGGTCTGTGGACAGTAATTCCTAAATATCATCTTTATCCTGCCAACATTAACGCAATACATTTATTCCCTTTGCCCCACTTTTCCTCAGGCTCTGTGAGACCAGGGAATTCTAAGGGAGCAGGAGAAAGAGAACATCCCTTCCTGCCATTCCCGCTTTGCTAATGCCACTTTTTCTAGTGTTGAGCCCTCACTGCAAATTCCCAACCCCAAATTTCAACCACTGGCATGTACTTCCATCACTCATATCCCATTAAAGGTAACAGATGCTATGCAATATTCAGGTATGCTTCTATATTCCCAATGTAAATGAGCATAACAATGTGAAGTAAAGAGTCAGGTCAGCGGAGAATCGTATTTCATTAAGTTTTCCTACAGGGAAACAGGAGAAACAGATGAGCTTAATTATTTCATGGATGTCCACTTGGGCTGGAAATGTGTAAAGCTCACACCTTCATGAAAAATCAATATAAGGGCATTAAAACATACATCAGTGTTTTATAAGACAATGTCACATTTGCCAATATTGTGCAGTTGTACAAATCTGAAGATCAAAGTCACAGCTTGCACAGTAAAAAGTTAAACCCAGTGACACCCTGAAAACCAGAAAGTGAATTAGTCACTGTGTAAAAACTTAACTCCACGCTCACACCTTCATGAAAAATCAATATAAGGGCATTAAAACATACATCAGTGTTTTATAAGACAATGTCACATTTGCCAATATTGTGCAGTTGTACAAATCTGAAGATCAAAGTCACAGCTTGCACAGTAAAAAGTTAAACCCAGTGACACCCTGAAAACCAGAAAGTGAATTAGTCACTGTGTAAAAATTTAACTCCGTGCAGAGCTATGCAAAAACGTAAACACACACTTCATGTTCAGGGCTCCTGAATAAAAGAAGAGCGTAAATTTGCATCAGTGGATGTATTTCTATTTAAAGGCTGAGAAATTCAGCAATGAACCAGGTGAGGCCTGAATCCCATTTGGAACAACTCCTCATGCAAGATCACGATAATGATCAAAAACCCAACGGATTCAGTGAAAAATTCATACAACTCACCCGACACCAGCAGTTTGTGTCTGTGGTTTTTTGGGCTATGAACATTCTGACAAATTGTTTGGAAATTTTAATGAAATTTTAAAATCCTTACAGTTTACACAAAGCATCAGAAAACATATAAATTAGTATCACATCCAAAACATCCAAAAACATTAGGCTAAAGAAACACACCTTCTGACTGACCTTGACCTGAAATTAATTCATTCCATCAAAAATTCTGGAAGTACATGTCCCAAGGAACTGCAGAGCACATTGCAGCTGGGTTAAACCTGACTCAATCCACCGGCACTCGAGAAGATGAATCAGTGAATTTTGAAATACACAAAAATTTCCAGCTTCCCAGAAAGTAGATCAAGGATAATTCCTGACATCTAGAACACATGCCAGTGGAAAATCATGACTTTACAACTTGTGCTTGTAATGTACACTGGGAGCACACACACTCAGTGTGCCATCACGTCCAACGTATTACTATCCTGGTATTTTTCAGTATACACTCATTCCAAAATTTTCCATTAAAAACATGAAAACAGACAGCTCTCATTATAAAAAAGAAAAGAAAAAGGGGAGCAACCCCAGAAAGCTCCAAAGCCAGTATTATGGATTTGTTCATCCTTTTTGTCCCAGTGACAAAAACCATGCCACCAGCTCAAATCAACCCCAAATATTGTTGAATTTCTTTGTATTTATTCTTTCTCATCCTCTTCTTAAACCATCAGAGACTTTAAATGATTTTAATGATTTTTAGTGGGGCAAAGGGAATAAATAAGTGTATTGCATTAATGCTGGCAGGATAAAGATGGCATTTAGGAATTACTGTCCACAAATCACTCCTGACCAATCTCTTTAACAGTGAAGACATGCAGTGAAGTATTTGTGTCCAGGATGGCACTGGAATTCCAACCTGGAGTCCCAGCCCAGCCTGCTGCTCAAGGCTGGAGTGCCCCTGGACTTGGCATTTGCCTTTGCTGACCTTCCTGAGGTTCCTGCCAGCCCCTGTCACCCACAGCCCAAGGCACAGCCCTGCCTCCAGCCTATCAATGTTCTCCCCCAATCTGTCTCTTTCAATTTGCTAAGAGCCCCATCCCACCATCCAGGTTGTGACCAAAGTCATGGACCAGCATTGACCCATCGACCTCTGAGGGATTCCCAGCTGCCAGCTGCACTTGGCACTGCTCCCCACCACTTAGATTTGGGAAGCTCAGCCAATCCTCCACCCAGCTATCAGTCCACGTGTCCCCAGCATCGCTACAAAGGTGCTGGAGGTCTGTGTCAAAGGTCTCACTGAAGCCACCACGTACAACACATGCACTGCCAGCTTTCCCAAAAGGCAATCAAGCACTGTTTGCCCTTGGGAGTCCACGCTGGCTGCTCCAAATCCTTTGGGACCCTTCAAGGAATGGAAAAGCCTGGAAAATGGTTTCTAGGAGGTCTTGCTCTGTAATTTTCTCAGGAATTAAGGTAAAGATGAGCAGCTGCTGTTCCCCAGATCCTCCTTGCAGCGGTCTTTGAAAAAGGGTGCAGGGTTTGCCTTTCTGCAGTCATCAGGAAGCTCTCCTGACTGCCATGACCTTTCCAAGGTGACAGGCAACTATCCCACTCCACTGCTGGAGTCCCAGTAAGCTCCAAGTTCTGCAGCTGCACCTGCATTTCCAGTTCCAATTGCAGGTCACAGCTCCCAGTGCTGGGCTTGGCTGGGATGGAGTTAATTTTCTGCACAGTAGCTCGGACAGGGCTGTGCCTGGGATTTGTGCTGAGAACACAAAGTTGCACGCACAGATAACTCAGGGATGTTCCCACTATTGCTGAGCAGTGCTTACACAGCTCAAAGCCTTTTCTGCTCCTCACACCACAGAATGGTTTGGGTTGGGAGAGACCTTAACAATCATCTCATTCTACCCCTGCCATGGGCAGGGACACCTTCCACTAGCCCAGGTTGCTCCAAGCCCCATCCAGCCCGGCCTTGGACACTTCCAGGGATGGGGCAGCCACAGCTTCTCTGGGCAAACTGTTCCCATTAGTGATAGGCTGTGAGTGTGCAAGAAATTGGGACAGGACCCAGTCAGGACAGCTGACCCCAAGGGACCCCAGACCACACCACACTGTGCTCAGCAATAAAAGCTGGGGGAAGAAGAAGGGATGTACAAAATGATGGCGTTTGTCTTGCCAAGTCACAGAATCATTAATGTGGGAAAGACCTCTGGAATCATTGAGTCCAAGCTGTGCCCAATGCCCACCTTGTCCCCAGCCCAGAGCACTGACTGCCACGTCCAGTCCTTCCCTAGACACCTCCAGGGTGGAGATTCCACCACCTCCCTCGGCAATCCCTGACAATGCTCGACAATCATTTCCATGAAGAAATTCCTGCT
>NW_008236761.1:1368941-1389250 GCF_000691975.1 Corvus brachyrhynchos | reverse complement strand
CCGCCCGCCCCCCCCCCCAGCTGCCCCCTCCTGTCAGGGACTTGTGCAGAGCCACGAGGTCCCCCCTGAGCCTCCTTCGCTCCGGGCTGAGCCCCTTTCCCAGCTCCCTCAGCTGCTCCTGGGGCTTCAGCCCCTTCCCCAGACTACAACACTGAATTAAAACACCCTTTGGAATGCCAGCTCCCACTTACAAAATCCAAAGGGGAGCAACCCTGAAATATTTGGGAGGAGGGAATGGGCCACAGCGTTTTGCCCCCCCTTGAAGGCAAACAGGTTTTCTCAAGGAATGCTAATGTCCTTGTTTGGTTTAATTCAGTACTTTTATCTGGATGCCTCCTCCCACTTCTCTCCAGCAACATGAAAAATGCACCATAATGAATCAATATCGTACAACCAAACAACTGCTGTTACCTGGTTTTTAATTTAATGACAGGTGCGTCACTAACAAAGGCACAACTGAATCCCAAATACTCCAGCCAACATAAATCATCCCCGTGGCTCCATTCAGGGCAGGGGCTGGCAATAAATGCTGAGATAAGTTAACACAGCAGCAGCTGCATGGCTAATGCGGGACTCCAGGAACACCCATGCGTGCAGGGACACACTGCATTAATATTCCCTCCCCGTGTCCAGCAGAGACAAAAACAACATACCTGGAGCAATAATTAATCTACAGAAATTAATCATCACGACAAGACTCTCAAATGCTGCATGTAATAAGCTCCTCTTCGTGGTTTTACTCTTTACTAAATGGAATTACCAGTACTGAAATGTTTTAGAAGATTTGCATAAAACTGAGTGTCTGAAGGGTAAATTATTTTTCAGAACACCACTGATTTCTGAAGTTATTTGTACACAGGCTGCAGAAACCATGGCAGTGCAACAACCAGGTTTTTAAAATTTGGAACATACTTCACAGAATCCCAGAATGGTTATGGTCAGGAGACCTTAAAGAACATACCATTCCACCCCTCGCCAAGGGCAGGGACACCTTCCACTATCCCAGGCTGCTCCAAGCCCCCTCCCGCCCTGGCCTGACCCACCCCCGGGTTTGGGGCAGCCACAGCTGCTCTGGGCAACCTGTGCCAGGGCCTCCCCACCCTCACAGGGAAGAACTTTCTCCTAATATCCTTCCTCCTAATATCTAATCTAAACCTACTCTCTTTTTCCATTCCCCTTGTCCACCTTGTCACAAAGCACCCAAGACTTCAAATTCAGAGAGTTTTGGAGACTGACTTTCCCTTTTCCCAGCAAAACTCCTCCAACATTCATCACTGAACACCACTAATGATATTTTTTATTTATACATCAAAAATTTCACCTCAGACAAAATGTGGCAAATGAAGTTCCATCTTAATTACACACTGTAAAAGAATTAAGTCCTTTATTACAGCTTGCTGTACTGTCAGACCACCTGACGCCTCACCAGAGAATCCAGGTGCCTCCAATCTGGCCAACTGGATTCTATTTAAACATCCCCAAATTTCAGTAAAGCCAGTGCTGACTCTAAGACTTGATCTCATGCCCTTGCTCTTGCAAAAAGGCAACTGAAGAAATTAAAAAGTTGTAAGCAAGGTGAAAGTCACTTCCATTTCATTTAAGACCAGAGTCTCCACTCACACAGAATACTTTAGGTTCCTCTTCAGCCACTCCAAGGAAAAAATCACCAGAGGTCACATTACAGCAAATCCCAGCCTTTATGTTTGGTTTTAAAAAAACAAACTCTCTTTTGTTCAATGGTTTTAGAACATCTGAATGAAACAGATCCCTTCCTAGAAAGATGACTCTTATATGCACGCTCTCACCTGCCAGGTTTATGTTATTGCCTATAAATAGGCACTTCAGCAGCATTTTTATCAAGGAGCAAAAGTTCCATGTCAGATTTGAATAATATCAGCACTGCCACTATTGCCTTTCCTGCTCAGGACTTTGCACCACCTGTTAAATAAACCCCACAAGAAGTTACTGTACTGTGTTGGGCATTTAACAGCACTGTTCAAACACAGTTTTGCTGCCTGGATTTTGGGCTGGCTTTATTTGCCTGGTCTCCAGCTAAACGTGCTACCTCCCACATGACATCACATCCACGCCCTTTAGTACAGAGATACACACGTGGAATTCTTCCCCCAGGTCTTTCAGAAATATGTTCATCAACATCAGAGCATTACCTTGACTCTTCTCTTCAAATTACATGTTAAGGATTTCCTAGACATCAGGAAAGGGAAAGACTTCCCCTGCAAAGGTTGAGGGGGAGGAAATAAAACTGCTGCGTACTGCAGTCCCTTCCCCAGAGCCCATCACTAGGCTGCCTCAGACAATGTCTTGCTGCTCCCATTCCCAGAGCATCCCTCCTTCTACTCCTCATGTCCCTGCCCAGCTGGAGGTGTCACTGATACCGTCCTTGAGCGGCCAAGCAAAGCTTTCATACCCCTCCCTTGCTGCCCACCGACCTCGCATGCTGGCCCTGCTCAGCCACAAGGGGCTTCTGCTGAAATTCCTGGCCTTCCCACACAACGGGATGTGCTGCTCCTTAGCTTTCTGCAAGTCCTCCTTAGGAAAACTAAGCTGAACCCATCCATCCTGGCTGCTTCCCAGGAGACTCTGCCCACCAGCTGCGTGAAGGAGCTGAATTCTGCTCTCATGACGGCGCGTCTCCAGGTCCTGAAGGCAACTTGTGGTCACAGAAGCCCAAGCCACCACCAGTCCGAACACCAGCCTCCCCTCCCACGGCAAGTACGGACAACTTGGAGTTCTCACACCACAAACATCCCAACACAGTGCGAATGTGGCTTCCAGGCCAAGATTTTTAACAAGAACGTTGCTGGGCAGGCCAAGGTCCCGCCAGCTGTGAAAGCACACGAGGCAGCAGAACAAACTCAAAACCACCATGGCGAGGTCACCCACAGCCTAAATTTTCGCCCACAAAGAAATTCTCTGACCCAGCACGAGAAGCCAGTGACATTTCCTGCTTATGGATCCACTTGAGGTCTGCCTGATCTCAGCAGACGTGTGAAGGGCATCTTTACAACTTGTGAAGCACAAATATTTGTAACATCAGGAAACTCTTTGCTTGCTGAGTCAAGGAATTCAGCTCTCCTTCCTGCAGCTCGCTGGCAAGCCAGCCCTCACTTTCTGCTTACCTCAGTGCACTGCTCCAGCTCTCTGGCGAGCAAAAAGAAAAAAAAAGTGGCCTTTTTTTAAACTTGACTTTAATATACATACTCTGTACTGTCGCCTCTTTAGTCTTAAAATAGCTCTTCCAAATAGAGCTTCAGAAATTCCTGCAGAAGGGAGTAACTGGCAGTTCAAACATCCTGCAGCACAGCAGAGCTCTTCTCTCCTCTACAAATTCCTTTCTACACCGCATCTCACCATTTTCTAACAGCTTTTTCCCGAGCAAACAGGAACTACAATAGCCAAGCACACAGTAATCCCTTGTTGATTCAGCTACTACAGAACACTTTACCACCCTGAGGAGCCCTGCTCCGTCTTTCTGCTCCACAGAGGATTTACAGTAACTCACATCTGCACTGGATTCTGCATCTCTGCCCTGCACTTAGAAGCCTGTTCATCTCACACCTAAAACTAATCAGCTCCGACAGCTTTGCGACCATTTGTCCTTTGGAATGTTTACTCTTTAAATCTCCACTTATCCTCAACTAAGATAGAAGTACATGGAAGGAAAATTCTCCCGAATGTAAACAGAGGTACTGAAGCTGAAAATATTTCAACCAATATTTCAATATATCAGGATATAGCAAACTATATAATCAAGGAATCAAAGTTGTGCATAATATCTTCGTGACAAAAGCAGTTTCCTGCTTGTCCTGCCAGCACTCACCTACAACTGTTTTTACTCCAGTTTTCACACACAATTTTCATTACCTGGATCATCCTCCTGCCATCCCCTCAAGCAACTGCAGGCACTACTGTTCTTCTAACCCCACTCAACTCAAAGGAGTAAAAACCCTGCCTGCCATGCCCACTGAGAGCAGATAAATGAGCTCCTGCTTCGAAAAACAAACGCCAGACAGTCTAACTTTGAACTTCCTGACTTCACAAGTTCTCACACACAGAATCGTTCAGGTGGGAAAAGACCTTGAAGATCATCATGACCAACCACGAATTATTTCCTGCCATTACAAAAATGTCCCTTCCTAAAAAGCCCAGTTGGATTTTCAAGAGTGCATTGCTTACTCACAGTAGTTTGACTGATGCACTTCAAACCTGAAACTTCCCCACACAACGTGTTACGAAGTCACAATTTTGAGCAGGACGTTTAGAGGTCAATCACAACTGGCACAGGCCAGGGGTACAATTCTGAGTGCTCTTTACAACAATTCTCAGTGCTCTTTACAATATACAGAACATATTAAAACATATCTTGGCAGCGTTTCCAACAGAAGATTTTTAATGCTCAGTAAAATTTATTTGATTTAAACAAAAAATATTACCACGTGCAAAATTCTTGGTGTGAAAGTACCCACAAGCAAATCGGGCCTTAAACAGGAGGTAGTTGTGATTTTCATCAGCACAAGCTCCCAATTAATGAGAAATTTCTCCTTTATCAAGAACAACAAAGCAGTTTTCTTCCAAATCCACTTCCAAGCTATGATTTTATTCATTATTTTCAATATTCTAATCCACACCACCTATGATAAACCATGAAATAGCTTTACCTCGTGCCTGAACAGTGCCCCTGTAGCAAAGCACAGAGAAAAAAATTCCAGACAACATTCACTAGCGAGCAATGTACTCCCCATAAATCACATTACTGTACAGTTTGGGATTAGGATGAGTTGCCACTAGCAACAGAGCCAAAAAAATCAATTCTGTCACTATATATAGAGAATTCTTGCAACCTCAAATGTAGCCAATGTTTTCAGCAATTTGTCTCAGAGAAGTATTAGCAGTCCAGCGTGTGATCAGAGGAACATGACATCCAGACACAAAACAATGCTAAAACAATAGTTTTTCCTTCAGTAGAATAAAAAAAGAAAGCAAAAAAGAAAGCAAAAAAGAACCGCCGGAAAGCTGCTGGTGAATGTGAGCATTTCATTTACCCTTTTCAAAATAAAAGCGTGCCCTCTTTATAGCATTAACATTCACAACAAATCAAGGATTGATTTCAGAGCTGAAGTCTATTTAAAATGATCACTAATGAGTTTTTGTTTTAAAATGGGAAACTAAGCAAACATTAGGGAGAGATACAGTTTAGACAAATACAAGGGTACTTTTCGATAGCTTCCCCAAACCCCATTCATCATATCCAAGGCATTTCCCTTTCAGAAAAAAAAACAGCCTAGGATATTATAATTCAGACTGTCTACCAGGAGCTTTTAGAAAACAGGAATATGAGGAGTTTCTTTGATCCCCATTTGCTTAACAGCAAGAAGCCAAGACACATTTCATCATTCATGCTTCTTATTCCACCCTGGATCTGCAAAAGGCTTTTTAGCAGGCAACAACCACCTTGGAGTTCTTAGTTTACTCATCTGTCACATCTTAGGAATCTTGACAGTGCCACCCAGGTTTATTACAAAGACTTTTCTCTCCTTTCTTTGCCTACAATCTTAATATAAGCACTTCAATTTTACATGATGCCCTTCACAAGGTTTCATTGTCACTAACACTGACGTAAGTCAAATTCTGTATTTTAATGGATTCTACAGGTAATAATAATAATTGCTATAATGGGTTTTTTCCTCAAAGCACAATCACCCTGTTTTAGAAGAGTACAGTAGATGTACTGTTATTTTTTAAGTCAGTAAAATGTAACAGCTCACTGAAAACATGTCGCCCAACTTCTAAAATCTTATCTGTAGATATGTGTCAGAATCACAGAATCCCTTAGGTTGGAAAGACCTCTGAGATCATCGAGTCCAGGTTTTGGCTGATCACCACCTTGGCACTGCCAAATGCTAAGTCCAGTTGTTCCTTTAATATGAGTATTCCTTATAAAGTTTTTCCCAAAAGGAGAAACTTAGTCTATTTCCAACCAAAATAATATATGGAAAAGATATCTCAAAGGGGTCAAGTCATCCAGTCTTCTTGTCACTGACAAGAATATTGATCTTGCTTACTATTTGCAGCAGCACTGGCTGCTCCAAACACATATAGGAGTATAATGCAGTTACAACCATTTTTCCTGAGCTCCAGCAAAACCAGAACAGGGCTGTTAATACAAGTTCATCACAGAATGGTTTGAGTTGGAAGGGACCTGAAAGATCATGAGTTCTACTCCCTGCCATGGGCAACGACACCTTCCACTATCCCAGGCTGCTCCAAGCCCTGTCCAACCTGGCCTTGGGCACTGCCAGGGATCCAGGGGCATCCACAGCTTTTCTGGGCAGCCTGTGCCAGGGCCTCACCACCCTCACGGGGAAGAACTCACCCACCAAAACCCAACTATCGCTGCTCTTTAGCAGTTTGACGTCATTCCCCTTGTCCTGGCACTCCATGCCATTGTCCCAAGTCCTTCTCCATCTTTCTTATGGGCTCCTTTCAAGTCCTGGAAGGGGCAATTAGGTCACCCCGAAGCTTCTCTTTTCCAGGCTGAACAATCCCAATTCTCCCAGCCTTTCCTGTCGGCTGCCTCTGGGCTGCCAGTTCAGCAGCACAGCTGGGTGCAGAGAAGGCAAAAGGCATTTCAAACATCCAGCGAGCTGTGTCAACAAAAGGGCCCAGCCCTCCTCTATCACAGTATTGAGCTAACCTGCTAAATTTAGAACAAAAACAAATCAAAACTACAACGGATAAACTCCTCCAGCAGAAAGATCCATTTGCTCTCTGAAAGCAAAGAAGTGTTTGGATGTGTGGAGAGATGAGATCTTGGTTCTTAACTGGACAACAGCTCTGCATTGCACCTCCACCAGAAGGACTTGGCAGCCAGCGAGCAGAGAACATCAAAGCACCCCCACCAACTCAAACGAACTTCTCAGGGCAGATCAAAGCTCGAGGCACTTCATAACGCAGGCCCGGGGTGTTTCAAACACCACCCCAAACTCGGGAACAAAGAGCGCCGTGACGGCTGGATTCCTGCGGCACAGCAGAGCCCCGCGGAACAGCAACCTTGGCTGCAGGACGCACAAGTCACAAGGCCAAGTCTCCCCAGGAAATTGTGAATAATAACACGGCCACGCTCGATTTCAGGGAAGAGAAACATACCTTCACTCCTCCTTGCGCTGCTCCTCGTTAAGATGGAAAGGAAGAGAGCAGCCTCTTACTGAAAGAGGAGGCAGCACACAGGAAGCACGTGCAGGAGAAAGAATTAAAGGACATTTTTACCAGTGACACGTTAGAGGATGATCCAAGTCTTGATGCAGGTTTTGAAAACTATGTCTTGAGCACCAAATGCCCAACAGACAAATAGAGGATTCAGTTCCTCTGGCGTCAGGGATCAAGTCCAGTCACTGTTCGTCAACAACAGGCAACACCAACTTCAACCACTCTTTGGATACTACAATCACAATTCTGCAGATTTCCAAATGAAAAACTCTTGTAATCACAAAGATTTTGTTCACCTCCTCAGCAGAAAAGCCTAAGCTTCAAATGCTTAGGAAAACTAGAGTATCAGGCGTTCTTTGTTTTCTACGCAGCTGATTAGCTCATAGCAATTAACTACAATCTGCTTTCACATCATTTAATACAAATACGGATGAAAAATGTCTAGAAAAAGGGTGTTTGCATTTTTTTAACCTATGTGAACATAATGCACATCATTCAAGCATACATTCAGCCAAATCAGGCGGTTTCAGGTAGATGCTCCCCTGAAAGCCCGTACATCACAGGGAAAAGAAAATGAGATTCCCAAAGAGAACTAGTGCACTTCCCAAGCCTTCCCAAGTCCTCCCAAGTCTGCCACTATTTATAGTGATTCGAGAGACTCAACACCTCCCACACTGTTACAGTTCTGAGCTTTTTGCTTTGATTTGAAACACACAGAAAAGAGCTAAGAAGGAGGTACAAACCAGTTCTACTGCAACTGCAGAAATTACTTTTCTCTCACCTCTTTTCTACTACTGGGTGGGAAACGTGGGATACAAGGAATAGTTGCAACACCCACTAACAATCCCAAAAATACTAGTCATACAAGTACCCCAAAAGTTCTAATGTTTGCTACACAGAGAACTGATGTTCTTTTCACTGGAAAGAAAAGATGAGATTGCTCAAAGATCCAGAGGAAATCAAATAATGAGCCTTGAGTTTTTTGCTCCCAAATTCCCACATTTCAGAAAGAGAGCATCAGTCCCTGGAACAAGCTCCCCAGAGATGGGTAGAGTCCCCATTGTGGAGGTTTTCAAGATACAGATGTGAGGTAACTTCATCCAGGCTCCTTTTGCCTCGTAGGGTTGGACTAGACAGTCTTTTGAGGTGTGCCCTGGAGCCAAATCTACTTTTAAAGAGCATCCTGGTATTGTTGGTACAGGGAAATATCTTAAGTTTATCACCTTAAACCAATGCCAGAGGAGCTGGTTCAATAAATTTATGGAAATCCAAAGGTTTGGGCTTTGCTGTGACTCGTCCAAAAACCCCCACCCTTGTGATGGTCCTCTCTTAATCTCACCAAATCATACAACCATGGAATGGTTGGGGCTGGAAGTGACCTCTGGAGACCCCCCAGTCCAAGCCCCCTGCCAAAGGAGGTTCACCCAGAGCAGTTTTGAATAAGCCCAGGGAAGGAGATTGCAGAACCTCTCTGAGCAGCCTCCTCCAGGGGCTCTGTCACCTCACAGTAGTTTTTTTCCTCATATTCAGGTGGAACTTCCTGCACTCCAGTTTGTGCCCATTGCCCCTTGTCCTGTCACTGGAAAGAGTCTGTCCCCGTCCTCTTGGCACCTGGCCTTAAAATATTTGTATGCATTGGTAAGATCCTCTCTCAGCTGTCTGTTCGTGAGGCTGAACAGCCCGGTTCCCTCAGCCTTTCCCGGTAAGTGAAGTGCTCCTGTCCCTCCTCATCTTTGGCTGAACAGAGCTGAGAACAGGGGAAGAATAAGAAGACAAAGAGGAAATTCAAAAGCAGGACCTCTTTCTTAATTAGGTGTTACTAGGCAGTGATATTTACTTGTCCTCTTACTCAGCCAGCTCAGATCACAGAGAGATAATTAGAAACAATCACACAAAATCAATTAACATGAAAGAAAACTTCATAAACAACAAGCACATTAAAATAACATGGGAAGCCACTGCCATCTACGCCCTTTCTCACCACTGGCAACACAGCTGAAAATGAGCAAAGCATATTTAGAGATAAGACAGGCTAAAGCCAGGCTGGGAACATGTCAGGACTATGAAAAGCAGCCGCTAGAAATCAAGACACCGTAACACTGCCTATTATTGCTCTTCTGAATATTCCTTTTAATTCACAAGGCAATCTAGCCTGTCTTTTCTGCCTCTGCCTGGCTTTAGGATGGAAAGACAACGATTTTCAGGTCAAACATGAACAGAATTTCAGCAGCCTAACAAATGGCAATGTCTCAAGACAGAAATTCTCAATTATGTCAAGAGATTACAACTACTTTACTCCCTGCTGAAAAATAGGAGTCAATTTTACTTCATTTTTCAAGAACTTCAGACCCCCATCTCTGTCACACTCAAACCCTGAAATAAAAGCAAAGTAATTCCACCTTTTATACAGTTAAGTGATTTCTGAGATTTCCAGTTTGCAGAGGACGCCAAGCTGAGCAGTGCAGTTGACACAACGGAAGAACGGGGCCATCCAGAGGGCAGGGCTGGATGGAATATTGGGAAGAAATTCCTCCCTGTGAGGGTGGGGAGGCGCTGGCACAGGGTGCCCAGAGAAGCTGTGGCTGCCCCCGGATGCCTGGAAGTGTCCCAGGCCAGGCTGGACAGGGCTTGGAGCAGCCTGGGATGGTGGAAGGTGTCCCTGCCCATGGCAGGGGTGGCACTGGATGAGTTTTAACATCCTCCTCCCACCCAAAAACATTCTACACATCTATGATTCATTCTTATATTCAAAGATCTTTAAAAGCACTTCTGATCTGAGCTCATCTCAGAGTATCATACCCTCAAGAAAAATTGTGGCTTGTTCAGTTTCTTGCCTCCTCCCTTTTTTTTTCTCCTTCAAAAATGCAAACAGAACACAGCAGAACCCCCCCCAAAAAACCTTATTTATGCTCAGGACTGTATGTATTTAAACACGGCCACAAGTGCCAACATTTTCCCCACTAACATTGGCTTGCATCTGGCCAGAAATAACTATACTTAGTGGCTTTACCACCATAAATCTTCGAAAGTCTTCTGCATGGCTGAGCTCCTCTCATAAAATTAGACACCAGCGCGTTTTGTCTGTCTCATTAAAAGGATGTTTGCTGGAGCCGGCGCAAGAGGAGAGAGGAGTGTGTGAACAACCTTCCCAGAGCCACTGGGGACTGGCCCAAACTGTTCTCACAGTGGCACAAAGAAAGGAACGCTTAAAATAACTCCAAAGGCTCTTAGAAGGAACGTCTCCGAAGGTTATGAATAATTTTAAAAGTCTGAGAATGGAATCTCCATGCTCACAGTAGCACACAGGGAAAAAAAGCTAGATTTCAATAGATTATTTTTTTTTACTCTCTTTCCTCAAGTTTCAATTGGAAATATTCCATTTGCTTCCTAAATAAACACAACCCAAAACTTACAACCATTAATTCAATACTTTAACTCTCTTTCCTCACGTTTTAATTGGAAATATTGCATTAACTCCATAAATAAACACAACCCAACACTTACAAGCTTAAAGCCAATAACAAGCCCCCAACTTAACATATTCCTACCATGCATTTTGGAAAAATGTTATTAAAATTTTAAAACCTACTATAAAAAACAGTCAGAAAAGCACCACACTGAGCCATTATAAACCAGTTTCATTTTACTGCAAATATCTGACCAGAGCAACTTGGGTTTGATAAGATATTAGCCATTTTTCAACAGCCAGTTTTTAAAAGTATAAATGCAGAACACCTTTTCTGTGTGCTTTCATATGCAGAAAGCAATCAAGATGATTAAACAAGGTCACTGATTTTAGTAAGACAAAAAATAAAAAGTCAGATGCACATTCACCAGAAAACCGAAATCACCACGTGTTAAGATAAGATATTAGTTGGGTTAAAAGTTCACTGGGAGCAGGAGAGGTTGATCTCAAGGACCAGCTGGGAATGACAAGAAAAGTCAGGACACCAAGTTCTCTGCAGCCAAGATAACCATGTTACATTGGCCCTTTTCTGGGCAAAAACCCAACAAAACAAACCCACAACCTCCCTTTTTACCTCTGCCTCCCCTACAAGGAATATTTACATGGTGTGTGATTTGATAATCCCATTCCCCTCACTTTTCAGGATGCTAGCATTGAGAGGGCACAAGGTTTCCAAGGTCTCCTGATGCGAGACTGGCAAAGGCAGCAAAACCTGGAAAATAAACCTTCTGGCACCGAACTACACAGAACAAAAGCCTGAGGCTGGATATGGGGAAAGATTCTTCCCCCAGAGGGTGGTCAGGCACTGAACAGGCTCCCCAGGGAATGGTGACAGCACCAAGCCTGACTTCAAGAAGCCTTTGGACAACACTCTCACACATGGGGAGATTCTGGGGTGCTTGTGCAGGGCCAGGAGTTGGACTGGATGATCCTGATGGGTCCATTCCATGAGGATATTCCATGACTCTGTGACAACACACCACCATAGGAAATCAAGCCAGGCCACACTAATTGTGTCTGGAATGGGAAGAATGCACTTCTTCTTTCCAACACAGCTTATCATGACCTTTGTGGGATGTCCCCATGTCTTCAATTCCCCTTACACACAGGGGTTTCCAAGCAAGAGCTGGGATTAAAAACTGTGAGGAAAGCCTTCATCACAGAAGTGATGTGATGAAGAAAGACAACCCAAGAAGCAGCTTGCGTTTGAACAAGTGGATCAAAGGAAGAGCTTTTTGTTCCCTTAGAAATACCCTGTGCCATGTATTTTAATATATATATTGCAATTGTCCCCATAAAAATCTGTACCAAAGGCAACTTTACAGGACTTCATGGCAGCTGCTGGTTTCCCAGAGCTCTGCCAAGTAACATCGTGGTGAAAAACATGAGTTAGGTCCAGGAAAAGCCATGCTCGGATAAAATTCAGGAAGAAAAAGAAATCCAACCCACACGACTTTCTGCAAACTGACGACTTCGTTCTTAAAAAGGGGGCATTGAGTCAAAAGTGAAAATGCAACTTTTGGCAAGGAGCTGGTGTACTTAGAACCCAAATCCTCTTGTTATGTCTTGGAAGACAAACTTGCACTAAAGCCACAGCTTAGCAGAATAAGCCCAGGTTCTCCTGAAAGTCCTTAAAAATCAGACTTCCAGAGCGTGTGTTGGAATTGCTTTAAGAAGAAAAAGCTCATTCAAATGCAACCTCAGAGAAAAAAATGGAAAAAAAAATTAATTTTCATTCTGATGCGAGAAGTGGTTTGTTGGGGGTTTTGTACACTATTAGTTCTGCTACAAAAAAGCAGAACTTCAACTTTCATCAGTTGAAAAGTATTCAGAAATACTAAAACAGGAGATCCATTAATTTTTGTATGTCAGGGATAAAAAAAAAAAAGAGAAGGAATGTGGTCCATTTCTCAATTCCACTATGCCAAGACAGGCCTGAATCATTACACTGTGGCCACGTTTATACTAAAACTCTTCTTTTTTTGCTCCGAACTTGGATTTCCACACCCAGTAGGCAACCGCTTTTTTAGAAGTACATTCCAAGCTTCCCTCAAACAGTTCCAGTCAAAACATCACCAGATTTTAATTCCATCAAGAATGTGAGCATCTCATTAAAGCCCTGCCTAATCATAGGTAACGTGCCCAGACCACAGATTCTGTGGTATCTTGATATGGCATATTCCTCAGAAGTAACTGCACCAACTTTTCTCAAAAATTCTGAAATTTCTGCCTATTTAGAGTTAGAGCAATGAATTGTGTGTCCTCAACTAATTAAGAGAGCCTGGGAAAAAAATTGAAAGTACAAAAATAAAGTCAAAACAATCACTAGTGGTGAGAAAGATCAGCCCAGGAGGAAAGAAATGTCATCAGCTCATAAGAAAATGGAAAGTTTTAAAGAAATAAATATTCCAGTCACACAAAGGAAAGCCTCAAGTGTGAGTCAAAACACAGAAAAAAATAACATTTTGCATATTGTTTTCGGGAATTTTTCTGATTCTTCTGCTGCTTCCCACTTCGGCAGGTTGCAGGTTTCAGAACCTGTAAGCACAGCAAATCACTCTGCTCCTACTTAAATAAAGCCCCAAACACCAGAGGCAAGAATTGCATCTGCTGAATGCAGGGAATGACCTTGAAGGAAAAAGGAAGGACACATTTCTCAGCAGTATAAAGGGAAAAAAGAACTGGACCTCCTCGTGGACAGATGAATTTTTTAAAAAGGGGCTTTATCAGACACCCACTAGCCAGAGGCAAACATGCTCTGCAGCCCAGGTTCAGGAATATCCAAACAAATTGCATTCCCTGCAACTGGAGACTGGAAAGAGCAGGAAGAAAGGTAAACTCCTCACTACCACCACCGTCCGTGCCTGGGGGCAGGAAAAGCAGAGATTTCTTAGTATTACTCAGAATCTCTTAGGGAATTCTAATACATATGGCTACACACACATATAAATACGTGTTATTTTACAGCTTTTTTCTCCATCTGCTCCTCCTTCCACAGCACCACGAGGCTCTTCCCTAACACTGCATCTTTTAAGGGATCTTATAGATTTGCTGTATTTAAAACTGGAACTGCTGCTGATCTCTACTCCAGACTCAGCCCCAGCTGCCATAAACCTTACCAGGAACCTGCCAACACAGCCAGCCAGATTCCAGGAGCACAAAGTCCACCAGGGAGTACAAAGTATATCCAACAGCAAAAGCTTCCACTGAGCATAATCTGAGCACAGAAAATTACATGTTCAAACGAGCAGGAACTGGCTGGCTACGGATGTAAATTCATTCATACTTTTACTTTCTTTTTTTAAATATCTCTGCTGCTCGCTCTGGCTTGTTATGACAGGCTGAGGCATCGAAGGAGCTCTCTGTCCTCATGCTGGGCACAGAAACACAAATCCTGCCCTGGAATTACTGCTTCCCTCACACACATCTAACCTGCAGAAGGGACAGCCCAGCAACAGCATCCAAGACAGGGAAAGGCTCAGATTGGTAAGGAAGAGCCCCAAGATCTCCCCACTTGCCTTAAGACACCTTCAGTTGCTCTGCTGAACATTAAATAGGAGAGAATCTCAGAAATTGAGAACTAATTAAAATTCACAACATCAGAATTGGATAAAGGAAGAGATGAAGCACCTGGGAGGAAAAAAAACAAAAGAAGAAATTGACAAATTGGAAGGGAGAAGGAATCATCAGAAGGCAGAGCTTTAGAGGCGAGGGTGGAAGACAGAAAACCACAGAATCACAGAACGTTCTGAGCTGGAAGGGACCCACAAGGACACCCCACAAAGGCAAGGCAGCAGCAGGAGAAAGGCGAATGACACAGAGAAATGCAGCTTTATCAACAAAAAAAAAAGTCAGGAGGCAGAAACCACAAGGACAGAAGAGGGAAGGAAACAGAAGAAAGTATTTGTACATAGATTTGCATCCACATCAGGAGCACAAGTAGATTGTGAGCCTGTCATTTTGGCAATTCCTTTTAAACTGTGAATCTGAAAAAACCCTGAAAAAACTAAATTCAGGATCCAACAAATGAAAGGACTGTATTGTTACTCTGTCTCAGCCAGCAATCAGGCAATCCTTACATCTCATTTCAACTGACTTAAAAGGATGAAGCAACGTAGACCAACACATCCAGACAGCCAAAACGAGTTAAGACTCAAATAAGGTGAATTTTCCAGAGCTGTAACTCACAAAGCAGCAGCTGTTCCTTCTACAAGGGCATCAGGCTGGGGTTACATAGTGACTTTAAACCCATGTGCACCTGGGCTGCTGTTGAGTAGCTTTGCCTTCCTTCCCTCTCCTTCCTCAGGTACTCATCACTCCTCCTCCCTCTCATGCCACACTGGACCAGGGACTGGATTTATCAAAATAACCTGGGAGAAAAGCCAGGGAAGGTTTGATTTCAGGTGGGCGAGTTCCCCAATCCACAGAACTCACCCACCCTGCGCTGCAGCAGAATTAGTTGGGCCAGTGGACCTGGCCCTATGTCCTTCATCCAGACTGAAGTTAAAACAGACACATAAGCACGACTTCATTCTCTCCAGCAAAACACAAATGTGAAGAAGTTTTAAAAAGGACATTTTAGGATACCTCAGCAAAACCTCAAAAGGCATCACAAGTGCTTTGGAAAAAGCAGACCCCAAGCCTTTGGAAAAGCGGGACCCAATGTTTAAGGTAAAGGAACTATCACTTAATGGAGTTTATAAAGTCTGCAGCATATAAATACCTCACAGAAACGCCAAGTTGAATTAACATGTGGATCATACAGACTTCTTTACAATTCTGCAGGCACTTGTACACACACAAAAGGAAAGCATCCCCGTGTGTGTCCCAGCAAACCAAGACCATTTGCAGACCCTGGCTGTGACTTAGTTACTACCATCAGTCAAGTAAGTCAATCTTAAAGCCAAAATAAAATACATTAATATTGCTAACACCTCTGATAAATTCAGTCATTCATAGCCCAGAAAAAAAATAGATAACTCACTGTCTAACAGCAGCCAGGGTGGACAGAGTGAAGGACTCCTTGCCACAAATGTTGAAGGGTTTCTGGATCACAGCAACAAAACCTACATTTACCTGTCCAGGAGAAAACTCCTTCTCCATCCCGGTGGCAGAGAGACAATCTTTTTTATGGTAATGCCAACACACATCTCCCACATGAAGGGATGAGATAGCTTTAGTGAGCTACAGAAGATAAACACATGTCATGCCTAAAAGTAAGCCAAAGACCCTAAAAGCATCCTGAATCACTTGTTCCCCGAATTCCCCAGTCACTGAGCATGAAGAAATGTAACACAAAGAGCCAAACAGAGATTATAAACACAGAAATGTATTTTTAAATCTATTTGCTAACACATTTCAAACACATTTTTTATTAGAGTCCTGTCACTGAAAGAGACTTCAGCTTTAGTGCTACTGAGCTGCCACAGAGGAACACAACACAGTTTGTTTACACTGAAATGGACATTTGGTATTTTTTTTAAATAAATACTAGAATTTTACATAGCGTCGAAAGCCATGCAAAAAAAAGGGTAGTTACACACATATACCTCAACCCCAACCAAGAATCCCCAGCTTTGCATAAAGATATCAAAGCTACTGGAACTGCAAGCATGCTTTATGGGCTGGTAGACTGCCAAAAATCATCTGCTAATACAGCAGACAATAGATGTATTCTGCTGGAGAACTTTCTGATCTTTTCCTCCTATCACTTCTCTTTAGTTACACACGAAACCCAACCAAAGTGATACAAAAAATATGATTTGAATGCTTGCATTGATGTGCCAACAAATGAAGCAATTATTCACAATAAAGTAACTTTTTCAAACATGCATTTTTAATCACTGGTTTGCAAGCCCTGATTCAGTGTTTCCTGTTGCCATTGCAGCATGTCAGTTGCTGGAATTCCAAGTACAAAGTTGTGCTCCTGCAGTGCCCAAAAGCTTCAAAAATGCTACCAAAGGACCCAAAGTCTTCTGAGTCTCGATAAACAAATGGCACTCTGCTAAAATTCCATACTTTTGGATAACAGCAGGGTGTTTACTATAAAAATAAACCTTCCTTCCAGAGACAAAAAGATCCTGTGTGTGGTTCCAGCTTTCTGGAACGCTCCGGAACCACAGTGGCTGCATATCCTGAATCCAGCCATAAATTACACAGGATATTAGGGCGAGGTTGATAACCCAACTTGAGGCACGAGCATCACACCCTGACCAACACCATGGAGCCCCCAAAGCTTTCCCCCTTCCCAATTCAAAGGCCTCTGCATCACGCCCCGAGATCAGGGCTTGTTCAGCAAATGCTTTTAACCCCAAATTCCCTGGTTCTCTCTGATTCTCTTATCTGATACTTGAACAAATCACTGACACCACGGAGCTGTCATACCCCATCTCATCATCCCACACTGAAAGAATGTTTAATCTGTAAATCCACGCAGCAATTCTGCAACCAGAGTGCTGAACACACTCAGTGACCACGGGACTGAATTAAATGTATTAACTTGGCTTCCTAATCCCCAACATTAAAATTCAGAAAATTAATTAACTGCAGAAATTAAATTACATTAAAGGAAAACATTTTAAGCCGGCATTTTCACGTTTTCCTGGGTTTGTATCCACAGGCTTATAACATCTTTCAGCAGAATACAGACTGCAGTGAGCATAAGCTCCTGAAAAATAGCAAGTGCTAACAAAACCTGGGCTAGAGCAGCAGTACCCAGCCTAGATGCTCTAAAAATAAGTTTCCATCTAAGGGGGGAGAATTCCTTGGATCAGTCTGTTACTTATTACCCAGCATTTGCGAGTTACACACTCCCCAGAATAATGTTAATCTGAGGAAATGAATGCTGTGATCTTTCCCATACAAAAAAGTGTTTCAACACCCAAAAAACAAGGGGGAGAAAAGGTTCAGGCCTTGACATTCTGATTTATGGAGGACACTGATAGTGAGACAAACAGAACTTCATCTGTCAAAGCCAAACACTTGCATTTAATATACAAACATCAAGCAGGGAATCTCATTTAAATAATTAACATGTGGACTATCCACTGCCAGAAAGAGCAGGGCAACAATGGACTTACTGCTGCATATTGAAATGGAATACTGAAATGGAATGATTAATCCTCCATATAATGCCAGGTACCCACTCCCACCATATTTTGTTAAAAGCAAACCTTTAATTTCAAGAGAAGCAAATCACATTAGGTAAAATGAATAATGAAACCTCCCAAGCGATGTCGTGTGGATTTTCTCTATTGTTTTGAACCCGTGCAGAGTTTTAAATTATAAATGCAAATATCTTCTTGCAACTTTCTGGTAAAAAATGCAATCTGCTTGAAAGTGCTTTTCAAAGCTATCTCTAGTGAGACATAAATCATCAGTGGCTTTAAAATATTTCAGTAATTTTAGCGGACTTTTAAAACTGGTAAATCAAAGTCTCAGTATATTATATGAAGAAATATTGCTGAAAAGACCAATGCTTTTTGCATGTTGTTTGTGAGTTTCTTTTAACATTTCCCCCATTGAAGACAAGAAAAAATGGTTTGCATTGTGTTAGCTCCAGTTATAATTTCCAGCTGTGTCAAAACTTTAACAGCCTAAAAGCAGGAAATCCAAAGAGGAAATTCCATCGTCAGTTCCTGAATTTTGTAACTCAAATGTTCTTCCAAAAACTGGACCTTAAAGGAATTTTGGTAACATTTTCTGTAGCCTTACCTGATATCTTCCAGTAGATCACATTCTGCCTGATGCTTGGCCTGAAGTTTTGTCATTTGCTCAACCTGAATGTTTTTCAGCACTTGTGTAACTTTCACCTACAAAAAAACCAAACAAACCCAAGGACCACTTACACGTTGTGTCATTTATGTCACATTTCAACAAGAAAACAAACAAAGCCACAGACCACTTATATTTCCTGTAGTTTATGTCACATTTCAATGAGAAAAGAAACTAACAAACTGGAAAAGGCTTCAGAAGGTCGGCTTTACATTTTTAGTACTGGTGTGGTTCTCCTTTGAGCCTGGTGGCCCTGCACAGCTAAAATTCCAATACTTTGGGAACCTACTTGGTAACTGGCAGACAGCACTAATGGCACAGGTATCGGGAATGGTTTTGTTTCGCCGGGGGAACCTTGGAATTGTTTTGTTCTTGTTTTTTCTAAAACAAGAGCTCTTGGCATTTAAGCCCTCTAGTGATCACAGGGAATCCACATATCGGCCTAAAAAATGATCACCAATATCTCTGAACACATTATGCATTCATGAGGACAGAAATGCCAAACTGCTACTGCAGAGGGATGTGAAATTCACAGAGGAAAAGGGCACCCAGCTCCCTCTTCTTCACTAGCCAGGCAAAAAAAAAAAACCTGGATCTCATCGGCTTCTCTGTTGTAACTCTGAAAACCATGACACCAAAAAAATAAATCACATGTATGCCCCTGACTTTAAGCAGAAAAAGTGTCTATTTTTAACGTGAACTTTCAGCATTTTTGGTTTTATCTGTATATAAAAAAAGCCCAACTCAAAATAAATAAACCCACACGACACAACCCAGGTAATGGAAATAAGCTCTAATGAAGTAATACAGGCAAACAACGACACACATGTGAAATAAATTAACCACCAAACACGGAATAAAATTGAAATGATTGAAATTAAATTGGTTTTCTTTGACAAAAGCAGAGTCCACCCCTAAAACAAGAGGCTGGGAGGCAGGAATGAGCCGAGGAGAGACTTTCACTGCAGCTGCCTCCCAGGGCTACTGGGGAGCTCTGGGCATGACAAGGGAATTCTGTTTGTGTTCCCTCCTCTCCTGGTCACTCTTACCCAGTTCTCCACCTGGCAAACCCCTGCAATCTCCTCTCCCCACGGGGAAATCCCAGCATCAAGGCGGGAATCTCCCTGGGGCCGCAAACCATTACCGCCCAAACCACCCCAAACCAAACAGCATCACCGACACGGAACAGACACATCTCAACCCCACAGAACTCCTTCCCCTGGTGCCTGCACAGGAGCAGCCTCTCTCTCCATCGTCTCCAGCTCTCCCTACTCCCCACACCCCGACCATGCCGCACAACCCCCAAAATGACCAACCCAGAAATCACCACGGACCAGCTCAAGACCCCGCTGCAGCTCCGGTCTCCCAGATACCAACCTGCCTACCCAGACAAGCCACACTGGGCACGGCCTGTTCCCCAAATGTCCATTCCCGCTTGCCTCTGTTCCCACACCAGTCCCCCCGATGGGCAGCACCCCACATTCCCACGGATCCCAGGGTCACCGGAGAGCCTCCGGTGCATCTGCAGGTCGCTCCCATGGCGCATGGGAACGCGTGTGAAAATGCTGTACCATTCCGGCTGTCCCTGCTCCCGTGTGCTCCTGGCACATGCCGGGATAGTCCGCGTCCCTGGATCAACTTCAGACGTGACCTTCTTCCCCAAAACCACCAACCCCTCGCTGCTGGCACCAACACACCACACGAGCCCCCAAAATTCCCATGGTAGCACCCCAAAAGCAGCGCAACCTCAACGCCTCCATGCAGCCAAGCCCTCAGTAGCCACTGACCGCCTCCCAGCCCTTCCCTTGGAGAGCCTCCGCGGGGATGGGGTCCCTGACCGAGC
>NW_008236761.1:1356112-1367010 GCF_000691975.1 Corvus brachyrhynchos | reverse complement strand
TGGGCTCACCGGTGTGTATGGGGGGTGCAGGGTGTGTGTATGGGGTGTGAATGGGGTGTGCAGGGTGTGTATGGGGTGTGAATGGGGTGTGCAGGGCGTGCACAGTGGGGGTGGGGATGGGGTGCGCGGCGGGGCACAATGAGGGCGCAGGGGTGCGGAGGGGATGCACAAGGGGGTACACGAAGGGTTTGGGGTTTGCGCAAGGGGGTGCACAGGGCTGAAGGGGTTTGCACAGGGAGGGTGCAAGGTGTTCATGGGGCAGTGAAGGGGAGTGGTTGGGGTGCTCTGGGGTGCTCAGGGGTGCTGGGGGGGTGCCCAGGAAGTGGTCGGGGTGCTCTGGGGTGCTCAGGGGTGCAGGGTGTGCTCAGGGCTGCAGGGCGGTGAACAGAGGAGTGCAGTGCAGGATCCACACACTGGGATTGGGGTGCCGGACACAGCTCGTGGCATGCCGGGGATGTTCCCCAAAACAGCCATCCCCTTCCCCCCACCACTTTCCAGGCTGCCCAAACAAAGCTGGGCAGCAAGAGCTGGACTTGAGCTGGAGTTGAGTACATGAGGGACCACGACCCCCTGACAGCGGCTGGAGAAATCCCTTGATGCTGCACCCAGATCCTGGTGCATCCCAAGGGCAGCACGCTGGGAGCAGAGCACGCGGACACAAGCCTTTGCCGGGGGGTGGTTTTAACCAAAGGAAAATAAAGCTGAACCCTTGAGCACTGCAGACACAGAGAGCCCAGGAGGCAGAACTGATGCTCCCAGCCCTGTCATGTTTCTCTGGATGTGAATTAAAACCCCCTGAGCAGAGGTGCTTTTTGGGGTTTTAACCCCCCACCCCAGCACTGAAATTCGTGGCTTTGGCTTATTAGTTCTGCTGCAACGAAATCTTTGAAATATTAAAGTGCATTTGGCTGTTCCCTTAAGCAAATTACCGGGGCAGCTCGCAGAGCATCAGGCAATTCCCATAATTGCATTTTCCCAAGTGCTCCAGCGTTGCTGCCGCTGCTCCATTGCCGGCTCCTTCATTATTGATGAGCTGCTTTGCTCCAGCTCCCAGAAAATGACCCTTCGCCTTTAAAGATGCTTTAACCACCTTTAAAACTAAAATGCAACTTGAATTCTCCTTTCCCCTCCAGCTATTAGTTTATTTAGTGCTGCTAATTAGTCTTAACTCTTTCTCCCCGGGAAGCTTGAAATGATTAGTGAGACTTGGTGCATCAGTAGATGCTGTGAAAATATATCGCTTCTCTCTATTAGGGCTGCAAGGGGGTGGAATCTGTGTGTGCAGCCCTTCATGGAATCATGGAATGGTTTGAGCTGAAAGGGACCTTAAAGCTCATCCAGTTCTGTCCCCTGCCATGGGCAGGGACACCTTCCACTAGACCAGTTATTATTTTATATTTTACTGACCTTTTGGTTTACTTTGTTTAATTTAATTTGGGTTTATTTTATTTAATTTCTTTAATTTCGTTTGATTTAATTTAATTTCATTTTGCTTCATTTCTTATATTTCATTTCATTTTAAATTAAGGAGGGCACAGAATACAGTCCTAGCGCAATACACTCCTCTCAGGGAACCCCAACAGAGATGAGACATAAAGGTTGGAAAACTCAAGAGCCAAATTCCAGCCAATGGTGACAAACCCGCAGCTGAAAACTGCAGCGTATTCCTGGACCCAGAAAAAAAAAAGTTAGCCATAAAAACAAAATTTGGAGAGGAACTTTAAGGAACGGAGCTCCCTTGATTCCCATCCTCAGGCGACGGCACCGTGGTGGATCCCAGCTCCCAAGCGGCCGCTCCGTTGTCCCGTTGGGCCACTTCAACATTCGCTTCTGAATTTAATCCCTGCAGGGGTTTAAACCTTTGTAAGTGCAAAACCGCGTTGTGTCGGAGGGCTCTCGGCTGCCAGGATGCGCTTCCGAGCAGAATCCGGCGAGCTGGGTGCGCACGGGGCAGCTCCGGCTGCCGGAGCCTTGGCGGAGCAGCTTCTCCAGCAGCAGATCCCAGGCGGTGCTGATAACGCGGGATTCGCCTGCTGCTGACCCGGCAGGAGCGCTCCTGGCAGAAGGGTTTGCTCGCCGGTAGGGACTGTGGAGAGAGGGGCTGCCAGCACAGCAGCTCCTGAGGAGCTTCCTCACGGGAAGTCAGCTTTTTGTATGTGATGCACTATATTTAATTGTAGTAAATATGAATATTTAGGAATACCATAGAATCCCAGAATGGTTTAGTTGGAAGAAACCTTAAAAAATATCTCATTCCACCCCCTGCCATGGGCAGGACACTTTCCACTAGCCCAGGTTGCTCAAAGCCCTGTCCAACCTGGCCTTGGCCACTGCCAGGGATCCAGGGGCAGCCACAGCTGCTCTGGGCACCCTGTGCCAGGGCCTGCCCACCCTCCCAGGGAACAATTCCTTCCCAATATCCCATCTATTCCATCTGGCAGTGGGAAGCCATTCCCTGTGTCCTGTCCCTCCAGGCCCTTGCCCAAAGTCCCTCTCCAGCTCTCTTGTATAGGAGCATTTCTTTTATGTTATGTGTGGATATATATGAATGTATAAGCATGTAGTTTATATTTAAATGAATATATAAGTAATAAAGAGCTGAATGGATATAACGATTGAGATAGATGCACAGAATCATCAATTCATTTCTATTGGAAAATACATCTAAGATCATATACAGACAAGAGTAAAATAATGAAAAAAATGAAAAGGAAAAAGTGAATGAAAGTATTAAAAAAAAAAATAAAGAAAGGACAAAATTACCTGGAATAATTAGCCATAATGTCCGTAATGTTCCCGACAACTCCAACGAGCAGGTAAAGCCAGAAATTGGGCTTGAGATTATCTGACATCCACGGCTCTGTTCTGAGCATTTCTTCCAGGCCTTCAAAGCTCATGGTGGCACTGAACCAGGCATTTCCAGCCTTCCTTCCGCCCTTCCTTCCATGAAAAGCATGAAGGCCAGAGCCTTCAGGCTTTCCCCACGTGGGGGTGCCATGCGGATGCGAATCACACCGGTCCTACAGCCACGGGAAGGGGACAGGTGACAGCTCCGCAGCTGACACGGCTCACTGCTTTTTGCCAGGGAAGAAAAACATAAAGAAATATTAAAATATTTAGAAAAATAGGAAAGAGGATACATGGATTGGGAAGGACAAGATTCACAAAGCATGCAGGAAGCACGAAATTCTACGGATGGGGAAGAATAAGTTTGAAAAGTTGTGTCGGAGGTGCAGCGCCTCCCCCCCCCCCCCCCCCCGTAGAATTCCTTGCTTCTTGCATGCTTTGGCATTTCCCAGCGGAATTAAAAATCCCTCTTTGGGGCTTGTTGTAACCTGGTGCAGATTGAGGAAACCTTGAAGGAGCTGTTGGGGAGCGCAGGGGACGGAATCAGCTTCCTGCAGGTCACAGTGGGACGGAAGGACTCGTCCTGCAGCCGGGATGGCCGCGGGGGGCTGGAGGTCCAGCCAGGCTGGAAGGGAGCCTGAGCAGCCCTGCCACGTCCTGCTTGGGCCTGTTCCGCCACATTTCGGGGAAGGCTGGTACATCCAAACTGCTTTGTTCCCCTTGCTCCACTGTCCTGGCCTCTCCCCATTCCTCACTTCTAATGTTTACCATACCTGCAGGGCTGAGACTGGGATTAATTTCCATGAGAACACGTTGAAAGTGTAAATATCTCTGAGCAGGGATGCTTGGCAGGTTTATGGGGTTTGTTTTCCTCCAGGAACTGGCAGCTTTCTTGCTCTTTGTCTGATTGCATGTGACGAGACGTGAACATGAGGCATCAGGACATCTGGAGCAGGACTCGGTGTCTGCCCTTTGTCCTATCCCAGTGTGGCTGTGTGTCCAAGGCTATCCAGGTGCTTCTTGGTGCTTTGAAGTGGATGTGGCCTCTCTGCTGATGTAAAGCCCCATCCAGCCTGGCCTTGGACACTTCCAGGGATGGGGCAGCCATGGCTTCTCTGGGCAACCTGTGCCAGCACCTCCCTACCCTCATTATAAAAAACTTCTACCTCATACCTAAACTAAATCTCCTAATTTTTAGTTTAAAACCATTACACTTTGTACTATCACAACAGCCCTTGCCTAAAAGTTTGCCCCGCTCTCTCTTACAGTCCCCATTTGATTTCCCACCCCTTCCTTGGGAGTACAAGTTTGTCAGACTGACAAATCCTACTGTAAATGGGCTCTGGCCTAATGGAGACAGATCTGATCCCAAAAGTCTCAGTGTCTCCAGGTCACAGAGACCTGCTGCTGCCAGGAGCATGTCAGGATGGGGCTGTCCCATGTGCAGTCCTGCTGTAAATTCCCTGCCTGGTGGTGCGTCACCTCCACTGCTGCTCTCCCCCTTTTCTTGTTAATGTGTAACCCGAAACTCGCTGGGGCACATTGCTGTGATCCCAGCATTATCTGTCCCCAGCCAGGTCCATCCCTGCCTGCTCCCACCAGGGTATTTCCATCTGCAGGTGGATGGTGTCGTGTGAAGGGCAGCGGATGGGGAGGGCTGAGTATCCTGGGTCCTTCCATTGGAAGGCTCCTTTAAGGTCTCTTCAGAGTCTTCTCTTCAGCCTGGAGAGGAGAAGGCTCCAGGGAGAGCTCAGAGCCCTTTCCAGAGCCTAAAGGGGCTCCAGGAGACCTGGAGAGGGACTGGGGACAAGGCATGGAGGGACAGGACACAGGGAATGGCTTCCCACTGCCAGAGGGCAGGGCTGGGTGGGATATTGGGAAGGAATTGTTCCCTGGCAGGGTGGTGAGGCCCTGGCACAGGGTGCCCAGAGCAGCTGTGGCTGCCCCTGGATCCCTGGAAATGTTAAAAATAAAGTATGGATGTGGCACTTGGGGATGGGGTTTAGAGGTGAAAGTGGTGCTGCTGGGTTAACAGTTGGACTTGATTTTCTTAAAGGTCTTTCCCAACCTCAGCAATTTTATATTTCTGAGGTCCCTTCCAACACAAACCATCCTATGATTCTATGATCCCTCCAGGGCAGCTGAGGAAAATTCCATCTTGGAGAGAGAGTGAATAACCACCTGAAGGATGGTTCTACATAAATGTCTGAGACCAGTTTTGGGGACCAGGAGTTTCACAGGGCTCAAGGCTATTGTGTGGCTGGGAGGAGATGTGGGAAGCCCTTCTCCTCCTTATTTACAGCTGCAGAGGGAAAGGGATTGCTGGATTGCTTTCTGCATCCATGGTGGATGTTCAGGAAGGACAGGGCACATCCAGAGCAGATGTGTGTGAGTCAGGAGTGCTGTGGGAAGAGCTAGCTGAGCCCCGGAGCAGGACAATGGAGATGCCAGCACCTGGCTGCTCCCTGCCCTTATCAGAGCACCGCTCTCCCTGGGGTTCAGCTGCATGGGGACTGTATCAGCTCACAGCTGCTGGGCTGGACAGGGATGGCTCCTTTCCAGTGTTCCCCACTGGGCCACATCCCATTGCAGCCCTGGTTATCAACATCAGCCATCCCCACCACCCTGGCATCAAGTTTCTCTGGGTGCTTTCACATGCAGACACCTCCATTCACCCTGGACAACCTTAATATCCCCTTTTCACCTCTCTTCCTACAGCCAGGGAAGCAGGGAAGAAGCAGTGTCCTTCCTGGATAAAAGCCCCTTCCAACCCCAAACTCTCCCAGCTGTGAAGCCCAGGAGCACAGCTCTTCTTCAGACAAGGGGAATTGCAAACCTTGGGATCTGGATGCAGCCTCAAATCATGGAATCACAAAATGGATTGTGGAAAAGACCTTAAAGCTCATCCAGTGCCACCCCCTGCCATGGGCAGGGACACCTTCCACTAGAGCAAATTGCTCCGGCCTGGCCTTGGACACTTCCAGGGATGGGGCAGCCACAGCTTCTCTGGGCACCCTGTGCCAGGGCCCCCCCACCACTCTCATGGTGGTAAATAGAATAAAGGTAAAAATCCCTCATGGATTGGTAATACCCTATTCCCAGCACCTTTTCCAAACCAGAGATGTCTCTGTCAAGTCTTCTCCTGACACTGGGTGCCAGTAAAGGAAACAGAGATGAAGCTCCTAAGAAATCTCCTTTTGTAAGGAGACTGGATCTGGATGAGGAGGAGGCACCTGGATGCAAACAGGAGGAGGGGACATCAGGAGATGAATGTGTGGCCTTGGAGCTGCCCAGCCATGGAGATCTTGGAGTTACCCATCCTCTGCCAAGGCTAGGAAGGAAGTGAAACTGGACACAGAGTTGAAAGTGTGGCGTAAGCCAATTTCAGCACGTTTTTCCCCATTCTGTGCATGGCCTGGCATGTTCCTTCCAGAGGGTGGGTGTGGGAGAAACGTGGGTTTAGAGCTGTATCTTCAGACATAAAGGGGAACCAAAACTTCCTGTGTGAAAGAGAAGTAGTGGGAACAACGTGCTGATGTGCCTCCAGCTGATTTAATTGCTATTCCTCTCTGTTTCCCAGAGATAATGCTCTGGGGTGCAGCATCCTGCTCGCTGAAGCAAAGTGGCCACAAAGCTCCATCCTGAGGGCAAAAGTGGTTTATCCCTGCTGTAAATGAGCAAAGACACAGAGATCAACACCACTCCTGTCAGCTTGTCTCTTGTGCTGCTTGGTTTTACCTGTGAAATGATGTTATTTGGAGGGTGAGGCTTTGAGACGTGGAGAGGTGAAAACCCCAAAATGTGAAAGAGAATAAGAAAGGGCCCCGGAGATTTTTATTCTCCTGGAGCAGAGCAAAGACATTATGGCTGTAATTACCAATCAAAGCATTTTAACAATAAGTAATCCCCTAATTTAATATCCCAATGTGAAAATAGAGATCTGTTGAGTGGTTTGAGTTTTCTATCAGCTTGAATTGCTGCTTTCAGCCTGAGCACCAGAAAGCAGCAATAAAACACACACAAATACCAATTCAGTGCTGGGTTCTCATTGGTAAAAAAAGGGTGAAAAGCCTCATGTTGCCCTCCCAAAGATAAGTTTGTTCAACCTTAATGGATTATCAGTGCCTAAGAGCATTAATTAGGGCTCTTGGGCACACAGTTTAGTGGTGAACACAGAGGGTCAGGGTTAATGGTTGGCACAATGATCTTAGCGGGCTTTTCCAACCTTAATGATTCTGTGATTCTAAATAAACCTGGGCTCAGCTGAGCTGGCAGCTGGGGTTATACATCACCTGCATAAAACCAGCCCCTTTCCACTAGGAAGATTTTCCAGAGAATATTGCTTTTCCTGCTTTGAGAGCATTGCTCCTGCCCTGGGAAAGGTTCTTTTTCCCCAGGAAGAGCTGATAGAGAACAGTGTCAAACACAAGAGCCATGCCAGGGAGTGAGTGTTCATCTCTGAGTCACAGGGGAAATGAAACAAGAATTTGTGCCGGCTTTTAACTCTATGAAATACTTAATCCATTCACTTTGCCCATCCACAAATGCAGATCTCAAATCTGGAAAGTCCCAGCACTCGGAGGCATAAACATGAGCTTGGTTAAGCTTTATACTGGCCCTTCAGAGAGAAGATGCCTATCTGGGAATGAGTGGCTTTAAAAAGCTTAGGAAAAAGGCTCTGGAGCCAGGCTGGGAGAGCTGGGGGGGGTTCAACTTGGAGAGGAAAAAGTTCTGGGAAGGCCTTAGAGCCCCTTCCAGTGCCTAAAGGGGCTCCAGGAGAGCTGAAGAGGGACAAAGGCCCGGAGGGATGGGACAAGGGGGAATGGCTTCCCGCTGCCAGAGGGCAGTTAAGTGGGATATTGGGAAGGAATTGTTACCTGTGAGGGTGGGCAGCCCTGGCACAGGGTACCCAGAGAAGCTGTGGCTGCCCCTGGATCCCTGGCAGTGTCCAAGGCCAGGTTGGACAGGGCTTTGAGCAACCTGGGCTAGTGGAAGGTGTCCCTGCCCATGGCAGGGGGTGGCACTGGATGATCTTTGAGGTCCCTTCCCACCCAAACCATTCCATTATTCCATTATCTAGCCAGCATTTGCATGAGTAAAACTGTGCCACGAGCCCCAGATCTCCCAGATGTGCCCCTGGGTGCATCTAAACCATGCAAAATAAGGACTTTCCGCCCTTGCTGCCGCTGCTGCCTGGGCAGGCACATTTCGCTGGCCACGTTTGCTTTTCTACATGCCCAGACTCCCAAAAATGCCATGCAGGGCTGGCCATGCTGCAGAGCACCTCTGACTCACCTGCTGTGCCACCCTTGGTTGCTGGTGGTGGCACGTCCCAGCTCAGGCTGGAACAAGATGGGGCACCCTCCAAGGCAGGAACGCCCTGGGCAGCCCCGCGCCGTTAACACTCCTGGCTCCGGCTCCGGGATGCCATCTGGGATACACATCAGTGGTTGTAGGACACGGTAACTCCATGGTTGCATCAGCTTGAGGTGCACTTTGTGGACACAGAGCACCTCAGTGCCCCGGGTGAGACAGATTCACCAGCCAAGGTCGGGAAGGAAGCACTGCCTGGGAGTGCAGGTTGCCCTTGCCAGGATGTGGGAACATTTTTTGTCTTCTGAGCATCCCTTTTCCCATTACAAAAGGCATTTCCCAGGGAGAGGCAGTCCCTTGGACCAACCTGCTTCTGATCTCACTGAGAGCTGAACAGAGCCCTTTGCCTTGCCCATGTTTTTGTCAGCCCTCTGTGGCGTCCCCTCATCCCACTCCTTCCCAAAGGTCCACTCACTCCTCACTGACATCCTGGGGACAAGAAGTGACACGGGGACCCCAAATGAGGGTGTCATTGGGTGGCACAGGGACATGGCCTAAGTGCTGTCCTCTAACACCAGCTGGCCATGCAGATGCTGCCATGTCCTGAGATAACGTCCCTAAGATGAAACTGCTCCTAAATCCAAGCAGAAACACCCAATGACTTTTCCTTTCTCTTGCCTGTGGATGAAACACCATGAACTCTTCAGGAAGTGACTGGACAGCTGGGAGGAGAAGGGATGTGAAGGGGTTAACCCAATGCCCGGCTGTGGGCTGTTGATCCCACCCACACAATGTCCCACTGCAGCTGCACTTGGGATATCCTCTCCTGCACGCTACAGGGGGTCCTGAAGGGCCAGGACAGGCTCAAGAGCTCTTTGAACAGCCTTCATCACTCCTGTAACCCCCTGCATGATGGAACGGGAATGCTCAGGGAGCTTGGGAACAGCACCAGGCTGGGGAGCATGGTTGGCTTGAGGGAGGCAGGGCTTCCAGAGGAGCTGGAGAGGTCCCACTGGGGAGTAGGAAAATCTCCATCCTTGGAGGCAGCCGAGCCTGTCCTTGACAAAACCTGACCTCACTGAAGGTCAGGCTTGGAGCAGAAACTGCAGGTAACTCCCCCAGTCTCAGTTATTCTGAGGAGCCAGGGCTTGGTGCAGAGCTCGTACCCCAGTTCCTGTGGATGCTGGTCCCACGCTCCTGCCCTTTAGCCCCTGCCACATTGGGGTTTAGGGTTGCTCATTGAGAGCTGAATTTCAGAGCAGAGGGTACCCAGCAGTTCATCAGCAGACTTCCCACACGCCCTAAAACCACGTTGGTGTGAGATGATCATGTCCCAACTCCTCACGGCCCTCATGGAAGATCACGGAATAGTTTGGGTTGGAGCAGGAAGCACAGAGCCAGGGTGGTGTGGAGGGTCACCACTGTGCCAGGGATTCCCCAGCCCATGCTGCTGGCCCTGAGGGACACAGGAAGAAGCAGAGCATTGTAGCATTTTATCCCAAAATAGCAGCCTCCTTACAAAGGGAAGGTCCCTGGAGTGCCAATCTGCAGAGGGTTTCCTCCTGCCACAGGAAGGTGAGTGACTCACTCCTGTGTAAACTGGAGGCAATCCCTCTCCCTGGTGGTTATCCATCTGGAGAGAAATCTCCATCCACTTCCCTTGGAAATACCTGGTCCTGAAATTATCTCTGCCTGGGGTTTTCTTATCGGATGATCTATTTGTTCTAAAAATCACGGAGCCCTGAGGGTTCCACCTGTGGCTCCAAGGCTTTGCCGTGGACGCCCCATGACTGACTCTTTGAAAGGGACAGCTTGGACAGTTCCCATGCCTGGAATCACCAGGAAACACCTGCAGGCCTTAGCTAAGGGAAGGGTCTTTCTCGTGGTGTTTCCTAACCAGGAAGAGGTAGATCCCAGTGACAATGAGACTGTGTTGTTTCTGCATGAGTCTGTGGTTCAGTTTTAATGACAGCTACCAGCCCGGGGTGAGTGTCATTAAATGTCACCAGCTAGAGGGTTCATGGTCCAGACTTACTGGCTTTCGTGGGAGGTTGCAGGGTGAAGTTCATGTGGAAGCTGAAACAAAGGGATCTGTCTCTCTGCTGGCCTCAGTAAAACTCCCCATGACTCTCCCAGTTTGTGACAGAGACCCAGGGCTCAGTGCAGTGGAGCCACAGGTCCTGGTGCTGCTCCATCGCTGACGTGTTTGGGATCCTTGGATCAGAGTATGACAGGATAACTTGGGTTGGAAAGAACCTCAGGAGGTCTCAGTCCAACCTCCTGGTCATGGCAGGGGCAGCTCTGGGGTCAGACTAGGTTATGCAGGGCTTTATTCAGCTGGGTCTTGAAAAGCTCCAAGGATGGAGGTTGCACAGCCTGCTTGTGGTGGAACAGTGTTCCCTTATCCTCAGCCTGGAGTATCAGTGGTGTCCATGTCAGCAGTGTTGCCGGGATAACCAAGATTTCCTCAAAAAGGTCTCCTCATCACGGGGAGAGAATGAAGGCAGTAGTTCCAGGGAGCACTGCCACCACCTCTCCTGGGAAAGCCCAGCTGACATCAGGAGCAGCCCTGGGAGGCACGGGGAAGGAACCCTTGCATTGTCCTAAGCTGCTTCGTGCACATTTGGATGCTGCAGGTTTGGTCCATCCAGCTGGGAGAATGGTGCTGGTATGAAGGTTTGTGTCTCTGCAGAGGACATGCTGCAGCTCCCACTGTCCTTCCCATCTCCTGGGCCACA
>NW_008236761.1:1354487-1356038 GCF_000691975.1 Corvus brachyrhynchos | reverse complement strand
TTCCCTGGGAATAATGGAATTTCTGTTCCCCTTCTCCTTGCCCACACATCCTTTGCTTCTTAGGCGTAACTTATCCCTTCATTTAGAGATGGTCCCACTGATACACATTCCTCAGGCACTCAATTACTCTCCTCTTGTATTGAACTTGGAAAGCCGTTCCTGTCATTCCAGGACTTGTTTGGACAAAAACCAAGCGCAGGACCAGCTGTAAGAGCTGGTCAAACAAACTCGATGCCTCCAATGCTTGTTTCGCAAACTTGGACTTCCCAGGGCTGCTTGGCTGAGGGCTAGGAGCAGATTTACAAGGAATTAACCATTTCTCCAGGGGGAATTGGCTTCTGTTTAGCTCAGAATTGTCCACAACTCCATGTCCAGCTCACAGAGGACATTGGACCTGGCGCTGGTGACAAGCCCACTCCCGGCCAGGGGATCTCCAGCACTGGGAGTGCACATCCAGCATCCCGAGGCTTTTGCTTCGTGTCGGTCCCAACAGGGATCCCAAGCCAAGGAGCTGGCCTGGGAGACTCCAGATTAATCTCTGGAACGTGACCTTTACATGCTGGGAGTGGTGGAAGAGATATTTTAACTGCGGTGGCAAAGGTCCAAAGAAGAAACACCAGCCAGGCCCTAGATAACAATATTGGCCTCCTGACAAGGACTCCAGCTGGGAACGAGCCTCAGGGCTGATCTCCCTTCTCGAGGAGGGACAAATACATGTGGACCCAATTTCTCACCTTCCCTCTGCTCCAGCCTGGAAAACAGGGGTTGGTCACAGAACTCTGCACTCCTGAGGGTGGGCTTCATGAGCCCAGTTTGGGTCTAACTGGTGTGTTAAATGAAAAAATACAGGAAAATGCAATTAAAAAAAAATAATGATGATGGAGGGGTTTTAAAAGGGAGAAGCTGAATTGCATCCATCCTCTGCAGGGAGGTTTTCCTGCCCAGGGCAGTGCTGGAGTCCCCATCCCTGGAGGGATTTAAAGTTGTGTGGATGTGGCACTTGGGCAATCGGGTCAGTGGTGGCCTTGGCAGTGCTGGGGGAATGGTTGTACCTGATGGTCTTAAAGGTCTTTTCCAACCTCAATGATTCCATTATTTTTATTGACAGTCAAAGCAGATCTAATGTTGGTTTGGTTCCAATAGGGTTTGTATCCATGGGGAAGCTGCTAAAGGATGACTTGAGTGTAGGAGGATGTCACCAACCTTCTCCCAAAGGACAGGAAGCAGGGTGGGTCACCCAGGAGGCTTGCTGGGACATTGGGAATGTGTAACAGTGCCCTCCCCATCCTCACCCATCCCTCAAATCCCCGCATGATCACTTTGGACTCTAAAGAGACACTTGGTGTGATTCTTTCCCCCACTTGAAGTGAATTTAAAATAAAATTAATTTCAAGTTAATTTACATGGACATCTCCAGGGGGGCTCCAGGCATGGGCTGGACTCACTGGGGCTGAGCAAACCTCTTGTTTTCTGGGCTGAGCTGGATAAGGATCATCCCCGTGCCTGGCATCCACAGGGAGCCAGGATTTCTGGGGTCCAGGGCCATACCCT
>NW_008236761.1:1353493-1354457 GCF_000691975.1 Corvus brachyrhynchos | reverse complement strand
CTGAGGACACAAGGGTTGTTTTGGAACTGAAGGGGAAGGAAGTGATTTCAAAAGTCCCTTAGTGAGAGCAAGTTGTTTTTTTTTTTTGAAACAAAGAGATTCCAGGGTGGGACCCTGTGCTGGTCTCCATGGTCTCGCTGCTGGGAGCTGAGAGCAAAAATAATGGCCCATAAAACTACTGGAAAATGGCTTTTCCCCAAGCACCAATGGGAACTTGCTCCTGAGCCTCTCTGTGGCTCTTCTCTGCTGTGCCTTTCATGAGGATCAGGTAAAAAATGGGAGACATGGGATGCTACGGGAGCCCTGCCACTCCATCCCTTGAACCAATCTCCAGCTGGAGCTGGATGGAATCCATCATGGTGCCAGGCTGTGTTTCCACCCCCAGGCTGAGCTGCTGGTGGGTCAGCCAAGCAGTGACCCCACAAAATTTGGGGCTGATTGGACCCCACAATCCAGCTGCCCGTGCCCATTGAATCCCACCAAGCTGCTGCCAGGGATCTAGGCGTGGTTGGGACCACTCCTGCACAGCTCCTCAGCAGCTCTGAAAAGAGGGAAATGAGCAAAAAGGAGCCTTTCTCAGCAGAGCCTCTCCCCCAGCACTATTTTAGACTGGGACAATTACATGGGTGAGTTGCTGCTGCTGGGTTTAGGAAGATTTGGTTTGAGGATGTGCTCACCTGTGTTCTTGTATACCAGGATCAGTGCAAAGCCTCCTCCAGCAGCAAGTTCTGTCTTCCAGGACACCTCCTCCAGCAGCTCCTGCTGTTGCAACTCGCTTAAAGCCTCTTGAATGAGACCTTGAATGGGTTTGTTTGGTTTTTTAAAATCTGACTTATTTACTATTTTCTAGGCAGTCCCAGAGGAAGAGGAAGTGTTATGAAATTTGGCAGAAAACTCAGCATCTCTGCTCCTAAGAAAGCCATCCATGGGGTCAGCAGCAGCAGAGATGACCCCACCAGAGCAG
>NW_008236761.1:1349360-1353465 GCF_000691975.1 Corvus brachyrhynchos | reverse complement strand
CGCCCTGCACGGGCTGCAGAGCAGAACCGTATCTGGGAACCCACAGCACACGTAGCCCAAGCCTATGGGTTAGTTTTAACACATCTGCCCTGGTGTGAGGTGTTTGTTTACTTATGGTCTTCCTAGAAGCAACATTTTTGGCCACAACAGGATGCTTCTGTTATAGGCTCCTGCTGCCTGGGAGGTCATGGCAGCACCCCTACCCCTCTTTGCAAGCATCATCCTGAGGGGAGAAAATGCACTTGAGAGTCTGAAAACCTCTCCCAAAAACCCCTCCCAAAAACCTGGGTTATGTAGGAGCTTGGAGGAAAAGTGAGTGGCACCTCCATCACCTTCCTGATGGTGAGGAGGAGGAGGAGGGGAGGGACATCCCATGCACTCAGTGGGGGGGAAGCGAAAGCTGGGCTAAAAAAAATCCCCAACTACTGATGGAGAACAGAAAATCCACACCCAGATGGCCACAGCCACAGAGCAAAGCCCTGCCTGCCCTCAAGCAACGTGCTCAAGGCTTGCTTCTTGCAGCTGCTTGCCCCAGAGAGCATCACGTGCATCGAGTCCCCTCCAATTCCCTCTTCCCAAAGGAGCACCAGCCCCAGACAGCAAAGGTCCCCTGTGCCCTGTCTGCACCCATTTATCAGTTCCTGTTAAAGGGATTCGTGGGAAAAGGGTGGAAAAGGGTGGAAAGTGTCTCGCTGTGCTCAGCACCCACCCAGCACCACCTCCTGGGTGCTGCAGCCTCAGAGGTGGCAGGACAAGATTCCGCATGCGTGGATGAGGGATGGACAGAGGGACTGGCTCCTGGTACAGACAAGAGGAAATGGCCTCAAGTTACAGCAGGGGAGGTTTAGATGGGATATTCCGAAAGGTTTCTTGACTGAAAGGGTGTTCAGGCATTGGAACAGGCTGCCCAGGGAAGTGGTGGAGCCACAGTCTCTGGAACTGTTCAAGAAATGTGTGGATGTGGCACCTGGGGACATGGCTTAGTGGCAAACACAGCGGTGCTGGGTTAACATTTGGACACCATGATCTTAGGGGGCTTTGCCAACCCTACTGATTCCATGACTCTATGCTTTTCCAGCACCAGCTCCCAACCACCCTATTTTGGAGCGGGGTTGGCTGCTGGGAAGGTGCTCCCATGTCTCTGTCCAGCCCCACCTGACCTCATCTCCAGCACACCCCAATGGCACCATGAACAGAGGCTTCATTCTCCATCTGCATTGGTTTTTGCTGCCCCTTAAATTTGCTGATGGTCCTGAATCAAAACATCCTGGAGAGAGAACTCAGGCATCCTGGGAAGCTGCAAAATCACATCTGCTCCCATGGGATGTCCCTCCTGCAAGCCCAGTCACACAGGGCAGGTTTCTGTGTCACAGTTAGGTGACTGAACACCTTTATAGCCAGGAGACCATGAGAAGTATCAAGGTGGGATCAGGGCATCATTTTGTACTTGCACAGATTTAGGTGAGTGTTCACCCTCTCCTCTCCCACCAGCCAACACCAGGCAGGGCTGCAGGCTCAGCCCACCACTCCCAAACTCTCCTCCTTGCTGCACCTAAGGCCTTAAAAACCAATCAAACAAAAAACAAAAGGCAAAACCCAAGAGATTTGATATATCACAGTTTGTGTCCAGCACTTCAGCTGGCGGCTCCCATGAGCTGCACCCGTGGGTGCAGCGCAGGCTCTGCCGTGGCCACCTGACCTTCCCGGTCCACCCATTCCTGTATCACATTCCTGCCCACTAGTCAACATGGAAATGTTTTGAAAGTGTCTTAGAAACCTGCCTGGCTGCCAAATCAGTCGAAAAATGAAGCCACAAAGGGAAACGTGGGGCTGCTTTCCAGGTCGGCTCGCTGGGTATTGCCTCCGTCTTCTGTGCTGCAGCTGCACAAATCATTTGCTTTTCAACAGGATTTAAAACATCTGCCTCTTCCTTGGGCTTGATTGAGCTGCTGTGGAGCTTGGGAAATGGAGATGTGGGGTGAGGGAGGCTCTTGTTTTGGGTCCCCAGGGTGATCGGTGACCTGCGTGAAGGACAGAAGTGAGTAAGGTGGGTTAGGGTTGACACCCTCCTTCCATCTCCCTCACGCCCAAACGAGTGGAGAAAAGTGAGAAAAAGCAAAAGACAGGAAAGGAAAGGTTTTGCCTTGCAGTGGGCAGTGAAGCTGGGAAGTTCCTGCTTTCTGGAAGCTGCTGAGACTTCAATCAGGCTTGGAAAATGTCTGATGGGAAGAGGACTCTCCAGGGGACCACTTCCCTGCTCCAAAGAAGCTTTTAGAAAAACATGTCCTCTGGCCTGCTGAAGCATCCAGCACCGAGCCGCCACGCAGACCTCTCAGCCGGCCTGGCCATAATTAATCACCCCTGGAGATGAGGAAGGCGCCTGCCTCTTGTTTTTGAGTTGTTTGGCTTTATCTGGCAGAGGAAGAGCTGCGGGTGTTCAGACCTTGGAGGAGCAGGCTGGGGGAGATGGCGCCAGGCAAGGGCTGCAGAGCAGCAGCGATCACCCCACGGGTCACAGCTCATGCAAGGACGGCAACAACTCCCTGGACATCATCCACATGTCCATCCATCACCTCTGGACACCATCTCTCCTTGGGAGGGTGAAGGATTTGGAGGATGAAACCAAGGTGCTGTGGTTGGATGAACCCAACCTTTGCCCAAGAAGTGTTTCCAAATCCAGGAGAGATGGGCTGAACTCGGCACCCAGGGCACTGCTGGGCAGCTTCACCCGGCTGAGCCTCACTCACCAGCTCTGTCCCGGCATCTCCCTCCCTCTGTGCAAGCAGCAAGCCTGTCCTTCCTCCCTTATCAGCCCCAAATAGCTGTGATGTGATGTATTGTTTTCCCTCCTCAAACAAATTACATCAGAAGAAGGAAACAGGAATATTTTTTTTTGCTCTTTTCTGGCATGGAGGCCCATGACCAAGATCTCTGCAGCACTGTGTCCATGCCAGGAGTTCATATCCTCTAAATGCCTCCTCAGCCAGCTGCCACTTTCTGCTGTTGAATAATAGATGCCATCAGTGTCCTTCCCCTCCTCCATCAGGGGCTTCATGGTCCCCCCCCCAGCCATATCCAGGGGGCCCAAGGACCCCCACACAAAATCAGATCCAGCTGGATCTGGAGGATCTGGCTTTCACCCAGGGACACAGATGGGGAATACTCGGGGGAGCGCTGGGGCTCGCTCCGTGCTCGCAGCAGTGGAAAACAACTGGGCCACCTGCACATGATCCAGTGGGGCTGCTCCTGTCCAGGAACCCTCGAGCCCCCCCAAATCTGAAGGTTTTTTGCCCAGGCGAATGAACCCCACTGGGGAGGTTGCGCTGAACCTGGCTCCTGCTTCCCTTGGGCAGCAAGCACCTGCGGGAAAGGGCAGGCTGTGAAAGGGGTGGCAGCCTTCCACAGCTTCCTGCAGCTTCCTGGGAGGCTGTGCTGTGCCAGGACTCTGTGGGGACAGCAGTTCAAAGAAGACGCAGCAAGGAGAAAACCTCGGGAAAACCTTCTGCCGTGTCCTCCTGGTTCCAGCAACAATGAAAAGTCCCTACATCTCAATCCTGGCATCAATCCCGATCCTAGCACCCGTGGGAGTGAGTCCGAACTCAGCCCCAGCTCCATTCCCATCCATGGTCCCATTCACAGGGCAGAGAGGTGGGAGGGGTCCTGTCCTAGTTCTAACTCCTGCCCCATCCCCGGTCCCATAGCCGGGAGAGGATTTGGGGAGCAATCGTCTGTCTCCAATGTCAGTCCCAATTCTGATGCCATCCATGCACCTATTTCTGGAGGATAGGGGGCGGGTCTCCTGTCCCAGCTCTTATCCTGGTCCCATTCCCGGAGGAGAAAGGGGAGAGCGGTCGGTCTCCGGTCCCGATCCCATCCCCAATCCCGTCCATACTCCCACCTCAGAGGCAGGGAGAGGGGGGGTCCGGCTCTAGCCCTAATCCCGATCCCATCCATAGTGCCATCCCGGAGGGGGAAAGAGAGGGGGCGGTCGGACTCCTGTCCCCGTCCCAGCGCCGACCCCACGCACGTTCCCGTGCAGGGAGGAGAACTCCTGTCCCGTCCCCGGGGGAAGGGGCGGTCCCAGCCCCGGGCGGGGCAGTTCTGG
>NW_008236761.1:1332428-1349157 GCF_000691975.1 Corvus brachyrhynchos | reverse complement strand
GGGGGGACCAGAGGTGGATGTGGGGGTGCTTGTCTTGCCCACGACAGGGAGGGACAGGGGACGACACCCGGAGTCCTGTGGGAAACTCGTGCATAGGTGGCAGTGGGGACACGGGTGGGGGAACACGCAGATGGGGGGGACACGACACGCCCAGGGGTGAAGGGGACATGCACACACGGGTGGGACGCGCCTCCCGCCGTGCGCACACACGCACATACTCATGGTGGTGGCACTTGTTGCTGCCCGGGTGACATGGGTGACACGGGTGACACAGGGTCCCAGAGCACCCAAAGCAGGGAGTGGGGCAGTGCACGGACAGAGCTGAACCCCGGCTCTCCTGCTCTCCTCCTCTCCACCCCACAGACTGCCCGTACTGCCACTAAAACTGCCCCAAAAGCCCCAAAGTGCCCCAAGAGAGGGCAGTGGGACCAGCAGCCAGCAGGGAGTCACTGGCATGGGCTGGTGCTGGCACAAATGGTTCAAACTGGGCACTCAGGGAAGCTTCCTGCTCCTTTTGCTCCTCTTTGCCTGAATTATTGGATTTTTAATGCATTAATTCACAATAATATCTTTGCTGCTCAGTTTCTCCCTTCCCTGGGGAATTCACTTGCTGTTTATCCGGAATTTCCCGTACACACCTCTGGTTAAAGCCGTGGAACTGACTCCCTGCTTTGCTCCGCGTGTTTTTCCACCTCTTTGCGTGCTGGGCTCCCTGTGTAATTTCTTTGGGAGTGTTTTAATTTACACTGCAATGGGTGATACTCTGATTTCAAACCGTTTGACTCCTTCTAGCAGCTCCTAACCCCCAAAACACCCTTCATCCCAGAGATGGGCACTGGCTGACATGCAGGAACAACTTTAGGGGAAAAACATCTTATTTCTCTTTCTGTCGCAGTTTTCTTATCAGTTTATTGCAAAAGCCATTTGGCAACCCACTGCCTTCCTGTGCACGAGGTGAGGAGCAGCAAACCTGGCTCTGGAGGGCCACCAGCTCTGGGGGATGGTGGCCCTGGCTCATGGTTGCTGCTGCCAAAATTGGGCCCTTTCATTACCACCAAATTCCTGTTGTTTCCCTCAAGTGAAGGGTGGCTGATGGGTTAAGGGGCTCCAGTGCAAAGGGAGAGACCCCAAAAAGTGCTGAGCCCTGAAGCGTGGCTGTGTCCCAGGGCTTAGTGGGTTATAAAAGGCCCAGAAGGGTTTCTGACTGTCATGGCACAGAGTGACTTTGTCCTGTCTCTGCCCAGTGCGATTTTTATCTCGGGTTGTTGACACAAAGCCAAAGCCATGAATAGTTCTCTGGCAGCGGAGCGTGCTGCCGGCCACGCCGGGCTCCCTCCTCAGTGCTGAGCAGCCCCCACTGACAACTGAATGGGAACCACCCATAAAGCAAAGGCCCTATTGCCTCCATGGGATGTTCCTTGTGGAGCAAAACATTATCCCCCAAAGCCCACCCCGTGTGGGGTTTGCTGGTGGTGCCATGCTGGAGCCTGATAATTGTGTTACCCTGACTGTCCCCCAGAGTGCCTTTGGTTTTCCCAGGGTGGTTGTGCTCGTGGTGGGTGACTCCCTTGATGTGGGCAGGAGGCTGGGAGGTGTCCCTGGAAATGTTCTTTCCCCCAGATACAGAGCTTGTAGGGTTACCAAATTGACCAGAAACTGGTCCCACACTTCTCCCCCACTCTGACTGTTGCTTCCTCCAGTGAGCACCAAAAGGTCATGGAGGGCAAAACCAAAGTCAAACTCCTGACAGAAACACCACCTTTCTGTCTCCAGGAAACCTAAAGGATTCAAATGCCCTGTTTCCCCCATGGCATAAGCAGAACTCGAGGTTTGAGGGCTCAAGTAGGTCCACCCCAATCCCATGGGATGCTGCAGGGCAAAAACAGGCAGGGAGCATCACCTCTGCTGAAGCAGGAAGGGAAGTGTTGGTGAAGGGATTAAATATTGGCCAGGGTTGATGTTTGCTTCCAGGAGGATCCATGTCCAGAGCCCTGCCATGCTGGGAATTGAGTCAGGTTCAACTGAATGAAGGTGGCCTTCATTACCATTGTCACCAATGGTTTTAATGCTTTTTTAATTCACTTGAAAGCCACAGATTTGGTTAATCCCAGTTGATTTCCCATGGTGTGGAGCAAGGCAGGAGGTTTTGGTACCCCTTGGGAAGTGAAGGCTGGAAGGGGGATTGATTCAGGGAGGAATTCAGGGAGTTTCTTGGGGAAAACCAGAAATTCCCAGAAGTCATTTGTCTCAAAGCAAAACATTTTGACCTCCAAACAAAGTCATAAGGTTCTTTTAAACTCATTATATCTTTTGTCCAGACTCTCTCTCCCCTTTTTAGCTTGGATCAAGTTACTGACAAACCCTCTAGGAAACCAAAACACCCCCAGAAAAATATTTTTCATGGAGAAAACAACTTGAACTCTGCTATTTCTCAGCCTAGCAACAGGAAGGGAAACTGAGGCATGTGGCTGCTTCAGTGGGGCGGCTCCATTTCTGGAGTGGAGCTGCCCTCCAAAGGTGCATTTTTGTAGGGACAGAAGCACGGATTCTTTGCAAGGTTTTGGTTTAAATGAGGTGTTCTGGCTGTTTTGGGGATGGAGGAAGGGGTAGATCACACCCATCAGGGATAAAGGAGGGATGTTGCCTGGCAGGGAGATGGATAAAGCCCCTTAAGCTGCTTGGGTATCCTGGAAATGAACCTTGGAGGTGTCTTGCCTTGGGATTGCTGGAGAGAAGCGCTGGGGATGGTGGAGATGGGACAGCTGGGGATGTCCTCAGCCCACGCTGGTGGCTGGGGCCAGCCCGGAGGAGAAAGGCTCTGAAGGTCACCATGGCAGAAAGGATCCAAAGGGAAAGGGCAGATGCAAACCAGGCAGTTTGGGCAGGCTCAGATTTCGGCCGGATCCTGTCTCGTGGCTCCGAGCGGCCAGGCGCGGGAGCATCCGAACGCACCGCCTGTTTGCTTTTGCTCACAGAGGGTTTGAACCACAGTCCCAGAGCAGTGAAAAACGATTCCAGGTCGTTTGCTTCCCAGAGTGTCGAGTAGCTCCTGATCCCGAGCGAGGATTTTGATGAGTCTACTAAATGCCTCCGAATTCGGGCAGGGAAAACACCCACGTTCTCCGTGTGTCCTTTGGAAGGGAGTCAGGGAGAAGATGCGGTGAGTGGATCGTGGTTTCAGCCCCCAGCATAAAACAACGGGAGCTGTGGCAGAACCAGGGGCCGCCTCTGTGAAGTCCTGCTGGTAAATTAATCCACATTAATTATTTGGGAAGCCAATTAAACCTCATCAGCCCCCTGTGAAAACGTATTCATCGCAGCCGTGGTTTGGTTGTGCTTTGTTGTCTTCAGTGACTTTGCTGCTGCTGGCAAATTGCCGAGCACGAAACACGTCTGGGAGGGCACTGGGAATGCTGAAAAATGGAGCAGGAATCAGGAGTCAAGGCCTTTACTTGGCAATTCAGTGCCCATCCTGTGGTCTCCCTATGGAGTGCTGGCCATCCCTCAACTGCCCGTGACCTTCTCCCGTGACAGCCCCCTCCTTTCCCATATTGGCTGATCTAAATATCCCTGGCAGATACAGTTACAGGAGCATTTTGGGATGCTGACTTCACATGCACATGCCTGTGGGCACTTTATTTGAGGGCACTAATCTGCCCAGGCTCCTCTCATCACCAGGCTCCTCTCCCGTGCTGCCTTCATCCACTGGCACTGATGGTACCTGTTTTCTGGGAAAAAACTCCCATGTCCCATGGGATAAACAGGTCCAAGGCCACACTGCAGAGAGAGAGAGATGGTCCAGCCATTGCAACCTGCACATGGTTCATCATGGAGGAAACTGCATGTGGATAGCTGGAGGGCACACAAAAAGCTGTGCATGGTCACCTGCATCCAATGCCAGAGCAAAAACTTCCCACTGTGACCTCGGAAAAAGGCCAGGAGATAAAGTGATGAGACAGGTGCAGGTGGTTCTCACCACAGCATCATGGTTTGCTTTCGGTGATCACAGAAGTCTTTATCCCGCTTGGCACCCTCAGGGATCGCTGCTGCTTTCGCCCTCCCCTCGTCCCTGCCGGGGGCTCAGGGTGTCACAATTGGAGCAAAGGGCAGTGCCAGCTGCCAGCCCTTGTGCCTTCTCATGCCTTGGCTGGCCCTGGGGCCAGCAGCCACAGGGCCGGCACACACAGCAGGTTTTGTCCTAGGGATTCTGGGCAAAACTAGGGTAAAAAAGGAAAAAGAAAGGCTTTTGCATTCCCAGAAGGAAAAGACGGGAGAGCACGACAGCAAGGACAAGGCTCCATTCAAACCAGCCAGCAAACACTGTTTGTTCCTTGTCCTGAAGGTGGAGATGAGGAACTTGGCACCTCGCTGGGCAGCTGGAGGAGATTCCCCACCTTGGCTTAGGGATGGGTTTCAAACCCTCTTTTGGGTTTTCTTGCTGGTGTCTCAGGAGCCTGTGGGGAGATGGGCTGGAGTTTGGGGTGATCTCCCCCCATCAGTGGTGGATTATCTGCAGGGCAGAGAGGGAATGCAGATGGAGAAATCCCATGCCAGGCTGAAGCCTCTGGAACTCTGTAACCCTTCCCTGTGCCTTTTAGGGCATCTTGTGTGGCTTCCCTCGGTCACGGTGGCCTGTCCAACCCTTTTCATCAGCTGCCAGGTCTGCGGGCAACCTCTCTCTGGTTGGCCCCAGATCTGCAAAGCTCACAGGGAAGGAAGAAACTGCGGAGAACAGCAGCTGGAAAATGTTCTCCCATCTGCCAGAGCTCTGTTAACCCTCTCCATCCATGCCGCTGAGAACTTGGGGGCAAAGCTGAACTGAGTGCAGGAAAAGCAAAACCTCGAGGCCAGGACAGAGCAAGATCAGTGCTGGCTCCGATTTTCATCACAGAGTGGTTCCCAAAGTGATATTGGGGTTTTTGCAGATGTTGCAGGTTAGTCGGGGTGCGAGTGTGCGTGTGGCTTCCACCCCCTGTCCTCAGGGAACGGAGCCTCAGCCAGCACTGTTCCTGCTCTGCTCCAAGGGGAAAGCAGCAGGATGGGGGAAGCATCATCAGGGATCGTGTCAGTGCACATCTGGACAGGTTGTGTGATCCAGCCCCTGGAGCAAGGACTGGAGTTATCCCCTTGTGATGGGCTGGAAGCATCACTCATCCCTTCTCCCTCAGCAATGAGTTGTCAAGGTGCTTTTCAGTACCAAAGTGCTTCACTTTGGTGAGAGATCATCCAGGCTGGCAGCTTCGAGGAGACTGTCATGGCCTCCTTCCCTACAGGATCTGAGTTGGAGGCAGGGGCAGCACAGCTCTGGATCAGGCGCTTGTTTTGCAAGAAGGGGCACGGTCACACTGTCCCTCAGCATGGTGGCACCAGGTTAGAGCTGAGCCCTTTACCTGAGAAGGCTGGGATTGCTTTTTTCCACCTAAAATCCTGGTGAGGTTTGGGTCAGGGTACATCCCACACGCTCATTCCAAGGGTGCCTTTCCTCAGACCTTTTGTCGTGCAGGAGCTCCCGGTCCTGAGTTCCTGCGCTGGATTCATGTCCCTGGAACCCCCATTTCCGCATGCTTCCCGTAAGGCAGGGAGCAGCAGGGACATCAAACCGGCTCCTCTTACGGGAAGGGAGGAAATGCATTTTAATTTGATTCCTGACCCATGGACTCACTCAGAGATCAAGTGTCAGCAGGGCCCAGGGCACAAAAGGGCCCTTGTCCCTCCTCACAGACAGGCCAGGCTCTGTGTGTCTGCAGAGACCCTTTCAAGGCCCTTTTTCTCCTCTCAGCTGATCAGTCCCATGCAGAAACCAGCCTTGCACAAGCAGGGATCAGGGCCAGGGAGCAGGACTGCGACCTGGCCACCATCAGCCCAGCACTAAACCCATTAAAGACCCCTCATCCTCATCAACAGCCAGCCCAGGCAGAGTCCCTGTGGTGGAGAACACACTCCTTTTGGCTAGGTTTGATTACAGGGCCTCCAGCTGTGGTGAGGTTTGCCCTACCAGAAGGAGCTGAAGACTTCTGAAATGGGGGCCAGTCATGAGGACTGCTTGCTGAAATTCCACTTTCTAATCCTTTCTGCCTGGGATTTAGCAGGATTTCTTAATGGTGCTCAGCTGAGTCACTTCTTGTGGCTGGTTAAACACAGAATGGAGCATCTTTGCCGTTCTGTGATGCAGGAGACCAAGTTTCTGTGTGAACCTGGTGGGAAGGGTGGTTTGGGACATTGAACTGGGCTGCAGGACACCTGAGGTGGACTCTGACATGTGGCCTGGGGTTTGTTGGTGACTTTAGAGCAGCTCAGTTCTTCCTCTGTGCCCCAGATGCAAAACGAGGTTAAATAAGACTCACTTCATCTGCGTAACCATAATTCCTCTATGCCAGGGACCGCTCAGTTGTGTCACCAACGCCATGAGGGCACGGTGTCTGTGGTCAGTGATGTGCTGCCCTCTTGAGCCATTGTCTCCATGTCCTTACAGCCTCTTTGCTTTCCCCACAGGGTGATGGAGAACCTCATGACTCCTCCAGCCTGGACCAGAGTCACCAACAGCTCCTTGGACCCAGGTGGCACAGATGACAACCCCTACAAGTGCGTATTTGATGAGGACTTCAAATACGTCCTGCTGCCCGTCTCCTATGGCATCGTGTGTGTGGTGGGGCTCTTTCTCAACCTGCTGGCCCTCTACTCCTTCATCTTCAGGATCAAGACCTGGAACGCCTCCACCACCTACATGTTCAACCTGGCCATATCCGACACGCTCTACGTGGTCTCCCTGCCCCTCCTGGTGTATTATTACGCCATGGGGGACAACTGGCCCTTCAGCGTGGGGCTGTGTAAGATCGTCCGCTTCTTGTTCTACACCAACCTCTACTGCAGCATCCTCTTCCTGCTGTGCATCAGCATCCATCGATTCCTGGGCATCTGCTTCCCGCTGAAGTCGCTGCAGTGGGGCCACGTGCGCCACGCCCGCAGGGTGTCGGTCGTGGTGTGGGCGGTGACCGTGGTGTGCCAGTCCCCCGTGCTCTTCTTCGTCACCACCAGCGTCAAGGGTGACACCATCACCTGCCACGACACGTCCAGCAAGGACCTCTTTGGCCAGTTTGTCATTTACAGCTCGGTGATGCTGGTGCTGCTCTTCTGCATCCCTTTCCTCATCATCATCGTCTGCTACTGCCTGATGGCCCGGCGGCTGCTGCAGCCCACCCGGGGCATTTCCCGCCTGTCCCGCTCCAAAAAGAAGTCGGTGAAGATGATCATCATCGTCTTGGTGGTCTTCATTGTTTGTTTTCTTCCCTTCCATGTCACTCGTACCTTGTACTACTCCTTCCGGAGCTGGGACCTGAGCTGTGAGACCCTCAATGCCATCAATTTAGCCTACAAGGTGACTCGTCCCCTCGCCAGCACCAACAGCTGCTTGGATCCCATTTTGTATTTCTTAGCAGGGCAGCGATTTATGAAGTTTGCGGGCAACAAAATGCTAGGGAAGCCTCAGAACGAGGTGGCACTGGGCATCGTGCCCAACAGTCACCTGGGAACCAGCAGCGACACGGACACGCTCTCCAAGGATCTGAAATCCTAGGCCTGCTCTGCAGCAGAAGGGTTTATCCCTGGTGTGAAGGGAGGTCAGGATGCTCTGGGGCCTGAGGCTTTGGGTGTTTGGGGTGCCTGGGCTTGCACCCACTCCAGCATGGTCTGTGTCAAACGTGCTTCTCTGCTTGTTTTGTTGTATTTTTTTCAGGAAGATGCAGCTGTGGTTGCACACACAGACCCTGATCTCTGGCTCTGCATCCTAGCCGGCCCCTCTGATCAACGCTGAGGTGACCAAATCTGTGAAAAAAATCATGCCCTGAGTGCCTTGAATCGTCTTCCAAAGTGAAAACGCTGTAGGCGAAAGGTGCCCCTAAAGAATTCCATCTGCAGATTGCCTGGCACAGGGGGAGCTGGAGTTTGTCCGTGCCTTGTCAAGGCAGGAAAGGCTTTGGGTGGATGAGGAGAGTCAGCTGCAGTTCTGCTGAACAGCTTGATGAAAATGTCAAGTATCACCCACAGCGGGAAAGGGTCTCCCACAGCTCTGCATCCCTGAAGAAATGCTCTCCCAGCTTCAAGCTGGCAGAGCAGGGATGGGATTCCCAGCTCCTGTCCGAGGGCTGGCTTCCCATTAACCAGGGTGCTGATGGACATTCCATCCCACCGGAGTACACTGGTAGCAGCCCACTGGAGTTTACTGGTACCATCAAGCAAGTCCCCTGTAGGTTTCTCCAGTGGGGCCAACATCTTCCAAAAAACCCATTAGTGCTTCCCAACAGCAACAGTCACCCTTTAAAAGCTTTTAGGGACCTACAGCTTCCAGCTGCTGGCTTTAATAATCATCTCCAGCTCATTAAAATTTAAGGTGAGCTCTTCATGTCTTGTTTTGAACCCCCTTCCTGGTGACTCATGTTTCCAGCCCAGCAGCAAAGACCAGTGTCCCTTGGCTGAGCTCTGCCACGTCCCCACTGCTGTCCCTCAGAGGTGACAACATTTGCCAGCGCTACACCCTGGGTTGAGGAGCTGCAAGTGGTGCTGAGCTTAACCCCATTCTGGGATCCTGGATTTGGAAAAAATATCCACAAAACATTTCACCAGAAGGTGCTCTTGGTGTTTCTCTCTGTGGCTGTTGGGCTGGAGAGCCCAGACCCCAGGTCCATGGTCTCCCTGCCAGGAGGATGCTGATTCCTCCCCCCAAAAACGAAAATTGCTTGGGCTGCAGCACTGGACGAGTCATATTCTGTAAAAGCTCTATTTCAGGACTAGGCAAACACGTTTGATGTTGGCTTAGACCAAGACCTCAGAACACTCCTTAGTTTCTCCCATCCTTCCTTCTTGTGAAGTGGTTTGGTGGAGACAAAGCCACGTCGCAATGTCACCGGTTGTGTTCAGTCACGGGTGACTGGGACCATTTAGGGTTAACTGGGAGGTTCCTGTGGTCCCACGCCCAATGGAGAGCTCTTGTTCCAACCAACAATGTCGCAACCACAGGAGGCAAAGAAAGGCACCATCAGCAAAGACAAATAGGACATTTGTAGGGTGGTTCATCCCACCCTCGAGCATGTTTAGGACAGGATTGGGTTAAGACCGGACTTGCACCATGGCAGCACCTTTATTCCTTTGTTCTTGTGAAGGGAGCTTGGCTTGATGGTGAGGGTCATGGCGCAGTCACTGGGGCGAGACAAATAACTGGGAGAAACGAATTCAGCCGGGGCACTGAACTGGTACAAACGTCAGTGCAGGCCAGGCCTTCCCCGGTCTCCCACACTTGGCCAAAAAGCAGTGTGGACACGTTACGTGCTCTGAATAATTCAACAAAAACCTGCCCAAAGTTCCCTCCTGAGGTCCTGCTTGGAAATGCCACCTCCTCTGAGCTGGCTTCGAGCCACCACCCTGGGCAGCACTGCCAGTGCCATCAGGGGTGTCCCTCTGTGATCCTGATCCCCAAGTGATCCCACTGGCTGGATGCAGAGAGGTTGGAGAGGTACCAGCTGGAAATCTAGCTCCAGACTTGGTTTTTTGTTTTTATTTGTAAAAGCACTAACTTATACTAGAGAGGAAAAATAGGTGAATTTTATGACAGTGACTGTACATTTTTATTTTTGTAACGTGCAAACACCTCGGATTTGTGATAGTAAATGAGTTTCTTTCTACTACGAGCACTTCTCTGCCGTCTCCTCTGCTATGTGCAAAGATGGGTATTGGGGTTAGGAACTGGGTTGTTGAATGTTGTGGATGTATTTTAATCTCCAGGTACAGCTGTCCCCTCCTCTGTGATTCCTGACCTCCATCTAATTCGGTGAATTCAATCTCCACTCTTGATTCAAGATTTTCATGGGGCTGATGCCACCAGTTCTGTCAAAACCCAGGTGCAGAGACAGCTCTGTGGCCATGGCAGGGCTTCACAGGCACCAAAACCCCTTGGAGCATGACAAATTCAGTAGCCAACCTCTTTGGTTGTGTCTCCATGGTCTTGGTAGCTTCTCCTAGGCTACTTCTGTTGAAGACTAGAAGAAAATTGTTACATCAAGTAATTGATTAACAAATCTTGAAATAATTAGTCTCCCATTCCATAGGCTTTTTTTTTTTTGCTTCTCTGGTTCTCCCAGCCACTCATGAAGCCACCAAACTAAGATGTTGGAAACCTCTTGTTCTCAGAGCTCCTCACCTTCCCCTGCAGACACCAGGAGAAGGTTTCCTGAGCCTAACCACAGTCCCCATGAAAAAATACATTTGGTTCCAATTTATTTTTCATTTGGTTTGCAATTTATCTTGGTCCCCAGCATGGCTTTTGCTGGGCCTTTCTCTGCCAGTGAAACAAGGCTCAGGACACACTCTGCTCCATGGAGGTGTTTATTCCAAACTATGGCCAAGTCACCTTGCAGTCTGCTCAGGAATAATCTGGGCAGCTCAGAGAGGAACTTCCAAGGGATATGGATGATCTCTGCAAATATAATTTTATGGAAGCCCACTGCTCTGTGCATCCGTGGAAGTGTTCAAGGCCCGGCTGGACAGGGCTGGCTCCAGGTGTTCCTCCCCATGGCAGGGGGGTTAGAATGAAGTGATCTTGAAGGTCCTTTCCAACCCAAACCTTCTGTGATTCCATGACTCTCTGGTCCTATGAATTCCTTCACTTTCATCCTATAGCTGATTTCAAATCAGTTTACACTGGATGTCCCAGAAATGTCTTTAAGGTGCAGCCACAGTCACTCATCACCCCGCTGTGGGACAGAAGCCCTTCGTGGTCCCCTGCACCGGGGCAGAAAGCTTTGCTTTGCTTACTCTCTTCAAGAATTTTATAGCCCTTAGAGCTGCCAAAACACAAAGTCTCAAAAGCATAAAGCCAAAGAAATAGCTGTGAGCCTCAGAACTTCTAAATTAGATATCCCAGGATACACCCTCTGAAAAGTCCCTCTTGATTTTCAGCCCAGGTTTTGGGGTCTCTCTGGGGTCAATACCCAGGCACCAAGGCCTCACACGTGAATAGGTTTAGTTTATGGGATTTACAGCATCATTTCCAAATCTTTACTGCAATGACTCTGCAGCTCATTCCAATGCTGAGTCAGCCAAACCAAAGAATGAGAATTAAGGAAGGAAAACAACCACTGATGGGGAGCACAGAGGTTGTGCAGAGAAACAAGCAGAAAAAACCAGCCAGCCACGCCAAGTGGTTACAAACCACTTTTTCTAAATATCCCTCAGCACAGGGAGCAGGAAGCAAAAGTTAAGAGCACTGATGGTTTCCTGCCAAGGAAACAAAACCGCCACATGGCGGGGAGGGATCCACACTTCTGGATGCTGGACCTTCCCAGCATCCAAGTGGAGACCTTTTCCTTCCTGATCATGCCTTTCTAGGAAGTAGACCCTTAATGGGACAGTGGCAGGCAACGGGCCATGTTGTTACTGTAAACACTTGGTGCATCCACTTCTTTTTCCAAGTCCTGTCTCCATTTTTCTTCTGGTTTTCCGCCTTGGGGCTTGATTTTCCCAAGGAACAGTTCTGTCTGCCCCTCCAAGTCATTTCTCATCTGGTTGGCCGGTTTGGTACAGGGACAAAGTCCCCGAGCTCCTACGAGTTTCATGGAAAATTGTGACTTGAAGGAAAATGAGCCAAAGGAATTCTCACCCAACAGCTCAAAATTTGTTTTAGACACCAGAGAAATTTCCCCTATGCCAGAGCCTGAAGTGGTTTGGGAAAGTGTCCCTCACACCATCAGCAAGGCATGAGGGAAGGTGACAGGCCCAAAGCCACCCAGCAGAGCAAAGTTGTGTTCAAACACGGGGCAGAGATGCCCAAATCCCACAAATTAATATTATTGCAGAAATTCCCCAATATGGAAGGGCCAAGGCAGCAGTTTCTTAGGGAGAAACCAAACCAGTGGGTGTTTGAAGTAACACACCAATCACTCACCTTTGTGAGGAGTTTATTTGAAGACTTTCACAGCTTCAATACCAATATTTGCAGACTCTGACAAATAAATGCTCAGGAAAACCTGAAAGTTTAAAATACCTTTTTTAAAAAATGATTTCTCCTCAAATACCTGCAGTTTTAAGCCCTGGCTAAGCACCAACATTTTGGGGTGTGTTTTGGGGAACAGCTGGACTGTGCACACGTAGGCACACATGCATATGTTGTATGTAAGTACACAGATGTCCACAATCCCACCTTTCCATGCTCCAGGATTGGAGAAGGGTTGGAACCCTCATGCCTATTGCCTGATCTCCCAAAGGCAGAGGAAAGCATTCAGAACAGCCCAAAACCCCCCAAAACCTAATGTATACAAGGACAGCAGCTCCTCCCACAAATCCTCCAAGGCAGCTGAAAGCTTCCTGGCTGTGGCTCCTCACTCACGAGATGAGCTGCACGGTGTCAGCTCGGCGCTGGAGGCTCCCACTTCTGCAGCACCCCCAAACCCCCATCCTGACTGGGTGGGTTTTGCAGCCCCTTTTGGGGCTGCTGGTGGGAGAGCGGGCAATTCTCCTACCACATCCTTCTCCTCTGCTTTCGCCACTCACTGTGGAAAGGCACCGTGTCACAACCCCATTCTCAGCCTCCCTTAAATCCTGGGTGAGCCTCAAGATGCCCTCAAACCACCGAGCTCCCACCTTTAAACTTGGAAAGAAAGGGCTGAGGGGTTTCCAGCTGAGATCTTGGCCAGTGGGGGACCTTGGCAGATGGTGGAAGGTTCATGGAAGATCCTGGGCCCAGCAGCACAAAACCCATCCTGGGCTGATTTTTAATTGAGAAACAATTTAGCTGAATAGGCTGAACCTGCTGCAGCAGAGTGCTCTGCTGGTGCCAAGGGGACGTGCCAGCAGCAGGGTCCTCGTCCCCAGGCTGGGATTGTGGCACTCACAGCCACTCAAGGCAGGGTCCTGATTTTCATCCATGGGACTTTCCAGGGAATGGGGAAGTTTTCTGTTCTCTTTGAAGTTTCCTTTGTGTGGTTTCTCTTCTCCTCCTGTGATCTGTGGTTTTAGTGACAGGGAAGGAGCCTGGTCACCATCAGCTCATCATCCAGTCTCCCACCTGCTGCTCCAGCTCCATTGCTTCCCCTGTGGAAAGCCTAGATGCTCATTTAATGTCCTGCCATCCTTTTTCTCAGCTGGGGCAAGTGGGTTGGAAGCTGGCTGGACACCTTTAAGAAAGGATGGATGTTTATGGATGGAGGTGGAGGCCACTTGGCGCCCACATTGGGAAGGACCTTGGCACGTGCCCCTCACAGTGGGGCTTCCCCACCATCACTGCCTCTGGAAATGGGTTCATTTCAGAAGGATGTCCCTGATCATTCATGTGGGCCCTGAAACTCCCTGCAAACCTCCTCTGCTGAGAAGCAGGAGGATGGGGTGTCTTTCCTAAGCTTCTCCAGGTAAGCAGCTCTTCCACCCCCAGCCGGATGCGGTCCTTCCCGTGCTCCTGCTCCGTGACTTGGGTGCATTTTGCAGCCTGGCAGCAGGACAAGGCGCCACGTGGGTGCCAGCACAGCCTGTTTGCAAATAGGGTGCAGGTTCAACACCTCTCATGGCCTGTGGAACGAGTCCATCTGGTCCCAAATGAGCCTGAGAGCCTTGGGATGGGGTTGCAAAGCGGGTTGGGAACTCGTGTGTGGTGCCCAGCTCTTTGGTGTCGTGCTGTCACTGCAGCCTGCAGGGCCAAGTAGAAAGGCTGCAAGAAGGGGGAGGTGCTCAGGGGATCCACACTCTTCTGGTCCTCCTTGGGCAAAGGAGTCGAGACAGCCCAGCTGGGAGTTACTAAATGACCCAAATTGTCCCTAAATAGCTTCTGAAGCCCCGTGCTCAGCAAGATGCTGCTACCCTGATGTCTCACCCTCCAGCATCCTCCGAGGATGAGCTCACAGGGCTGAGACCTAAAAATAACCCACTGGGGGCAGCGGGTGGGTGGGCATCGCTGTCACTGCACCATCACCAGCATCAGCATTCCCAAGCCCGTGTTCCCAAGCCCATCTGCGCTCCCATGCCAGCCCCGAACCCCTCTGGCACACGGCGGCTGTGCCATGGCATCCCAGGAACCACGGGGGTTGCCAAGGAAGTCTCAAAAGCCCTGGAGCAGCTTCCTAGCTCGTGCCTCCCCATCTGCTCTTCCTCAGGCAAATGGGCTCCCAGCAGGGTGGTCTGGGCTTGGGGACCCCTCTGTGGTCAGCTCCTGGGGTGTTGCACCAGGTGGGGGGAGCAACAGCAGTGCTGGGGGGGTGGAATCTTTGGGATTGTGGGCCTGGATTGAGCAGCGTGAGGATGGTGCCTCAAGCCAAGGCTGTGGGCAGCACTGGGTGCCCATGTCCCATGATGCCAGTTCCATGTGGTGATTAATACCCCACTGTCCTGACCCTCATCCAGACTTTCTGAAGTCATTTCCTCGGAACTCATCATCCCTTCCCGGGAAATGCTTCCCAGATGTTGCAACTCATCTCTGCATTTCAGTATCTGGCTGGTGATGTGAGGCAGCACAAAGCCCGGAGCAAGAGCAGCACATTCCAACAACCCCTTGAAGCATCGAAATCCCCCTCATCTCCAAAACATTTCCATTTTTTGTCCCAATTATGGTAACTCTTCAAGCATCTCCCGAAGGCAGCTGGATTGAAACGTGCTGCAAATTTGGATTTGTAGCAGCTGCTCTTCCTCCTGGTTGCCCGTAGATGGGGGAAGAGCACTGCACCCCTCTGGGTTCCTCCTTCAGCCGCCCACTTGATGAGGGCTTGTGGTGTTTTGGGGTCTCCTCCCCCATGCCTTGGCCCATCAGGTGCTTGGTTTGGGTGATTAAAACCTGCCCTGGGAGAGATGTTGGCCATGACCTGCACAAGACCCCAATATGAACCCACAAGACACAGCTCGCCCCTCCAGGACCCCATGGGACCCTCTTGAGGCACTCAAGATGCCCAGGTGGCCACATCCAGATGGGCATTCCAAAAAAAAGAGAGCAGCTTTGGAGGGGTCCGGGTCCAAACCATGCCAGTGGTGGTGCAATGATGCAATCTGGACATTCCCAGCCCAGGGCTATGGATCCAGCTGGTGATGTCCAAGGAGGACGAATCATTCCAGGTGAGCACCACAGGAAGATTTGCCACCAAGGTGTTGTTCTGGTGCTCAGAGACTGATGTTGGTTGAGGGTGGAGATATTTTGGGGGGGAACAGAGAAGACAGGGATGGCAGTGTCCAAGGCCAGGTTGGATGGGAATTAGAGCAGCCTGGGATAGTGGAAAGTCTCCCTGCCCACAGCAAGGGGTGGCACTGGTTGATCTTTAAGGTCCCTTCCCACCCAAATCATTCTGTGATTTCTATAAAGAACTCCCAGAAAACATCTTAATTTTGGGAGATAGGATTATTTCCCTTTCTACCTTTCTGATACAAAGCACTTGACTTTTCATTTCAAAAAGACACTTCTTCAACCAAAAAAAACCCCAAAAAACCCAAACAAAAAATAGCAGCACTCATTTATTTTGCCAAGATAGGTAAGGGTTAAAAGAAATCGACAGAAACTACTCACTTTGACCTCCCTTTGACCGGAATGATGTTTTCCTCCCAAATTTTGGTTCAACCACCCAGTCACTAAATGCCTCCTGCCCCAGCCTTGCCCAGGGCCGGCTTTGTGGGTTTTGTCCGGTTCCAAGTTAATGGGATTATTGTGAAACTGGTGGACGCACACTTGACGTCGACCCTGTGTGGGAGGAGGAATCAGTTGGAAAACTGTAAGAAACCCGATTTAGTAGGAAAAAAAGCAAGAGAAAGACTCAGTGCCCTCATTACCCTGCAGATAAAGTGCTCACAAAAGCAGGGAGGGATAAAAAAATCCTTTTCCAAATGTTTACCCTGCACAATACCAACTGACCCCAGGTAATCTCAGGTTTAATGACATGGTTTAGTACCACTGAAAAGGGCCTCTTTTGTATTTCTCAGGCTGCCATTCAGAGATGTCCCCACCAGGGAATTTCCAACAGATATCTGGAGATATCCTGGTAACAGCAGTGATACTTTTCAAATGCCTTGTGAAACCTGTTATATATATAAATACATATTTATGTATTTTGAGACGTGTTGTGCATTTTTTTCATACATATTTGCATAAGCCCCAGTGCCCCATTGCTGGCAGAGGCCACCGGGAAAGGGACGGGGGAAGGAATTAGCAATGTGATACCTGCTCTGAATCACACCCTGCTTTTGTGGCTGCAGGATTTTGTGAGAAGGAGGTGGGGTAAGTTAGATAATCTCCAGAAAATTTCCCTGCTTTTATAACCTCCACACGTCACACTACCTCCTTCAGGTGGGTGCTGGAGGATGAGTCTTGGTGGCTGGAACCCCCCTGCTCTGTCCAGGTGATCTTAGATCTTGGTCCTGGGCCTTGGACAGGTCTTTTACAACCATGAGGAGCTTAATCACTGTTTGAGATCTTCATTCCCCCTTGGGGCCTGTCACAGCTCCAGCCCATCTCCCTGTGGAACAGCAGGGCAGGGACAGCTCCCAGGAGACGCTGCCACCTCCTCAGCACTGTGCAATTCAGCACAATTAATTTTATCCACCACCAAGCTCTGCAGCTCTGCGCTGTGGGCTCTGCTTCCTGTTAACTCCTTTTGCAGCTTTCAGTGAGTTGCTCCTCGAAATCTTCCACACACTCAAATGGATTTTCACATTCAACTTGCCATGTCCATTGCCTGCTCCATGCCTCCCCCTCTGGACACTACACGGACCTTCAGCA
>NW_008236761.1:1318081-1332229 GCF_000691975.1 Corvus brachyrhynchos | reverse complement strand
TTTTTCTTCCTCTAATGACATTTTCCAGCCTGCTGTTTGGACCTGGCTGCCCTCGGCCTTTTTGAATCAGTGCTTTGCATTTGCCTCCTCAGCCCACTTTCACTCCCTCTGCAAACATTTCATCCTATTCAGCTGCTTAATTCGCGGGAGCTTCCTCATTTCTCTGTCACATTTCCCTTTTTGCAGTCAAACACTGCAGTGCCAGGAATTTTTTCCCGCTGAAAATACTTCGCAGCAGCTGAACCTTCTCTGCTAAATCCAAATAACTTTCTAACCACGGCCAGGCAGGAGTTTAGCTGGGCCAGATCAAACCCATCAAGATAATGCCCAAGGATGGTCAGCCCTATTGGGTTGGCCATGAATTTGTCCTCTCCAAGGATGGAGCACTAATTCATGGCTAAATTAGGAGGGATTCCAGAACCTGAGAGTTTTAAAGGCTTTACAGAGGTTGAACTGCTGTGGACTTTTACAAAGAAAAGTCCAGAACATCTTGCAGCAGAAGCATCTCCTGAATGGTCTCAATAAAGGAGAGGAAAGTATATTCTCTCAAATATTGCTGCAGAAAATGGCTTTTTCCGGTATTTCATGGTCTAGGCCAGGGTCCAGAATCTCATCCCCATCAGCATCTTCCCAGGGCAAGGCTGGTGGAGGTGGTGAGAGCCTGGCTGAGCTGGGCATGCTGGGGAACCCTCCCTGACACACACGATGTTCTGAGACAGCAGGGGCTAGTGGGAACCAAAGGGTGCTTCAGTCAGGAACACATTGCTGTGGACATTTCTACCCTGGGGCTTGTGGGTTTTGCCAGTGTGGTCACCTCTAGGTGTCCCTTGACCACTGTCCTCCAGAGACAGCCTCTCTGGACCTCTGCTCCCACCAGCAGACTCGGGGCAGGCAGTGACTCTCCAGACATGTAGCCTCAGTCTGATGAGTCTAAGAGGAATATTTGTTCTGGCCGTGAGCCAGGACACTTTAACTTCCCAGCCAGAGCCCTGGAGAGTCACTGGTCAGTGTTGTGGCACAACAAATGCCTTGTCCTGGCTCTGCCCATCACAGCTTGGCCACCCAGAGCTCAGTGGCAGCACCCCGAGCTCATGCATGGATCCTGCAGAATAAGAGGGAAAGCTGAGGAGGAGCATCCTCAACTTTTAACAGTGAAAGGCTACAAATTTACTTGGCTGGATGGCGTGTCTGCATCCCTAAGATAGATATAGCCTTTTTTTTTTTTGCCCAGGAAACCTCAAAATCTGTGAATTCACGCAGCGGTGTAAAAGTGCAGCCACACCAAAGTCCCTCTTTGTGGTGCCAAAATGTTACGGGGACAGCAGATGCCCCTAACGTGCAGCCAGATCCTATTTCCAGGTGTGTAACTCCTTGCTTGGCTGAGCACACGTGAAGAGATAAAAATCCCCTGTGGACAGCTTGGGAGTCCTCAGAGATGAAGCCCCTTCGTAACCACTGTGCTTTCCATCTTCATGGAGAACAGGGGATGGGGACATCTCCGTTGTCCCCTAAATGCCATTCCCCGACACCAGCTCGCCTCGTTGCTGTTGTTCTGTGTGGCCTGAGGGTTTGAACATAATCCAAGGAGCAAAAATGGAAATTCCCCAGAGCCCAGAGGGAAGGAGGATGGAGAGGGAATAGTTCCTGATCTTGTGGCAGCAGTGAGGTGGCTCCTTGTCCCTGGTTGTGCACCAGGCTGTGCCATGGGAAGCCACAGGGAACACTGGGACACAAAGTCCAGGGCAGGCTGACCTGGGGGGTCACATCTTACCAGGCTTTGCTCCTCACCATGGAGGCAGAGGTGGGAAGGGCCTGAAGCGATGAGCCTGGGGTCAGAGAGAGGCAGATGAAACCCTGGGGCCTTGATCCAGAATCCCTGGAAATGTTCAAGGCCAGGCTGGACAGGGCTTGGAGGTCTAGAGGGAAGTGTCCCTGCCCATGGTGGGGGGTTGGAACAAGATGGTTTTTAAAGCCCCTTTCCCCCCAAACCATTCCATGATTCTCTGAAACACACTCCAGTGTGCTGATGAACTCCTGCTGTCTTGGAAGAGCCACCACCAGCCCATCCAAAATCAAATACAACCAACTTTGAGAACACGAGAATTATACATGTTCTGTTACTGCATTCTCTCTATTCATCTTCTCATTACAGGGTTTTTCCAGAATTTTCTAGGCATCCCTTGTCCCCGCAGAGGCCAGAAAGCTGAAACTTCAGGAATTGTCACTTCCCAGTCTCCATACTGAGACAAGCCCATCAAAGCCAGCAGCTCCTCTGCAGCCAGTGGAAGGATACCCATTGTTACAGATGTCACTGAAGCACCAGCTCTTCTTTCCAAGCTCCTTGGGATTCCCGATCCATATTTCATCACCGTTCTTGCACTTCTCTGGCACTGTGTCACAAGTGCAAACACCTTGAAGTGCCCCCAGCAGTGCCACTGGCTGTGGTGAGAAACGTGGCTGGCGTCAGCCATTAATGCCTGGTTAAGAGAATCCATTAAAACCAGCAGGGAGGAAGAGTTGGTGTCCTAGGAAACATCACAAAGAGGAGCTGAGTTCAGTGTCCAGGCTCTGGCTCAAATGCTGGCGCCGCTTGTTTGCCCCTGTTATTATTTCCCCTCCAGCCTCTCTTCCCCTCTGCATTTTCCCCTCCCTTTCATCCCAGTCTAGGGCCAGGGGAGCTCTGCAGAAGGAACCCTCATGGGGGAGCATGAAAGGACAAATATTTGGCTTTCTGTGCTGTTTGTGTGCAGTATTTCTGGGGCATTGGTATTTCGCTGGTGCTCCCACTGTGGCTGCCCGTGGGAGGTCACTGTAATTCAGAGGTAGGCAGCAAACAGCTCTGCATAATCCCAAGCCTTGTCCCCAAAAATTCAGAAATCGCTGGTTTGTGGCATTAAGGACTTGCATTGTTCTTTGAAAATGAGCTTTAGCATTGGGTGAAGGAATAAACGAAGAAAAGATCCTTTCCTGAGCCTGAAGGAGAGGGAATCAGGCAAGTCCTCGGGAATGCCTAGACCTGCTCAGTGCACACCAGCCTGGGTGCAAAGAGCAAAGTGGAAATCAAAGAAGATGGATTGGAAGGGAGGGGAGGAGGACAGAAGAGCTTACAGCACGTTATAGAATCAGAAAACCATTGAGGATGGAAAAGACTTTGAAGATCATAAAGTCCAACCATTAATGTTGGACATGCAGGACATGGAGCAGCCAACCTCCATCCAAGGCCAAGGCAGGGGAACACGCAGCACCAGGGGGATTTCCCAAGGGAAACAACCCTGAGCATGGTATTGCATCCAGCCAGGATGCCATGGAGAGCTGGAGAAGGAGCCAGAGCCTGGATCAAGGTGCTGGGGGAGGCTCTGTTATGGTTATTTACAGCTGTGGTTGGAACCCTGGGATGCAAAGGGCAGCGGAGCAAAGGAACCCAGCTGGAACATCCATGATTTTGCACCGAGCCCCAGAGGGGCAGGGTTTGTCCATGCCCCCAGGGCTGGCAGAGTGTGTCCCTCTCCATCTCTGGTGCAGTCCAGGGGTGCCTGGCCCTGGACGCAGCTTCATGGAGCTGAAACAATTCCATGCTCTGCAGAACTTGCTGATGGCTGTTCTTATCTCAACCCAGCTCTCTGCATCTGTACCAGCCCTTATCTCCCCACAAACACTCTCCCTGTGCTTATAAACTGGGAGAAATTTTAAACTGGGAGCATTTTCAAATTGGGAGCACATTCCTTCCCTGCCAGCTGGGTGTGCAGGTTGAGTGAGCATGGAGGGGCAGTTTGGGGCAGTAAATATGTGCTTGTACCCATTTTTCCCCTGTTTTTTTCACCATTTCTCTCTACATTTTCCATTCCCAAACCAGGAGGCTGGATGCACTGGGAGGCACGTCAGGAGTACACTGGGAGGCCTTGCTGGTAGAGAGGGACTTCCAGCCCCCCTGCACAGTGTAGTGAGGGACACAGTGACCCTGTCCCCTTATCCACAGTGGGTAAAATGTTCAAGACGCCCCCGAGGGCACAGCCAAGCAGCCCCGGAGGGCAAGCACAGGCTGGAGCCAGAGCGGGATTGTTTAGGCTAAGGGAGAAGCTGATTAGAGCTGCTGAAGGCCCTCAGAAAGCTGATTTTGCTGCAGGCCAAGGGTGAGGAGCTGGAGCAGAGGGACATCACCCCTCCTCTGAGCAGCTCCCAGGAAAACATTGAGCTCCAACCCTTTGATTCTCCCTCTGGAGCAACTTTCTCTGCCCCGCTCCCTTCTTCACTCCACATCCATGGGCAGAGAGCTGTGAGATAATTTACAGCATAGAAAGAAGAAAACAGGACAGAAAATTAGATACAAGAAGGGGGTTTTTTTAAGTGAGGGTGGTAAAACACGGGCACAGGATTCCCTGAGAGGTTCTGGATAGCCCATCCCTGGAAACACTCAAGGTCAGGTTGGATGGGGCTTTGATCAACCTGATCTAGCTTTGGACTTCAGTTCCTTCCAACCCAAACTGTTCTGCAATTTTATGAAAGTAGGTGGCTCTTCATGCCACAAATCCTTCTCCAGTTTCTCACCAGCCCAATATTTCACTTGCTTTTTCCCCAAACCAGGTGTGACATGAGAGTGTGGGAGGAGTCTAGAGCATAAGAGAGCAGGATGCTTCCAAGAAACAGCCAATGCCACCTCCACGGATTCAAGAGGAATTTTCCTCTGGAGCCAGCTGCTTCTCCCCATAATCTATAGAAGCAGCCTTGAGATTCAAACATGGACTTCTTAAAACACATCTGGACACATCAAGCCAAAATTAGGATGATCACCTGGCAAGGCTACTCAGACTGTCAGGAGGAATGCAGGTGCTTCCCAGTGCTTTTCATCTCCAGAGGAGCTTGTCCTGCCTTTCCAAACCAGTTGGAAAGGGCTCCATCTCCATGGAGAGCAGGTCAAGCAGCCACCGTGCCCAGATGTTTCTCCTGGACCAGCCCTCTCCCTCTCCTCACCCGTGCCAGTGCTGTGAACATCTGGACTTTGGCACCTGCCTCACAGGGCACAAGTTCATCCAGTGCAGCCAGAGCTTTTATCTCTGATCTAATGACAAAAACGTGGTGCTCATCCTTCTGCAGAACATCTGGAGGATGTCTGGGATTTAATGGGGAGGGGGGAGGAGGAGGAGGATGAGCTCACTGTGTCCTTGCAGGGCCACTGCATGAGTCAAAGGCAGGGGACTGCACTCCTGATGTGCGCTGTTGTGTGTGGGAGAAAGCTTCATAAAAAGCCTTGGAAAGGGCTGGAATGAGCAGCCCCTGCACCCTGCAAAAGTGTGGGCAAAGTGTGGGTGAGAAACATCCTCATCACGCCCAACTGTGGCTTCAGGGACTCCCCTCGTCCCCTCCCAGGCATGGGAGAGACTCCCCCTTCCCAGACAAGCAGGCAGGGTTTATTTCCTAAGGGTGTCCTCTTCCTTCCCTTCCAGAGGGCCCGAGGCTGGCAGGGACCTCTAGAGACCATCTAGTCCAGTGCTCAAGCAGGGGGACTGGGAGTGGGTTGCCCAGGGCCGTGTCAAGATGGATTTTGAGCATCTCCACAACCTCAGCTGACCACCCTCACAGTAGCGAAACCATTTTCTTCTGTCTAAACAGGATTTCTCAAGTTTCAATGGGTGTCCATCACCTGGACACCACTCCAAAGACTCTGGCTCCATTTTCCTTATTCTCACCTCTTTTGCCTTTGGATTTTTGCAAGCAGGCACAGGAGACAGCCCGCCTCCTTAGTCCATCAGAGCAAAGGATCCACCCGAGCCAGGACCTTGGGGAGGCCTCAGCCTTCCTGCCCTCCAGCCATGACCCCAAGAGGGCTCTGGGCAGGCTGTGAGGGCTGAGAGCGGCTGGGCTCCCTGTTGTCCTTGTATGGGAATTTGGATGGAAGCAAACGTGTAAGAAGCTGGCCAAAAGGAAATACTCAGCGTGACATGTTAAAGCAGATTTCAATAAATGTTTACAAACCTCCCAGCAGCCAGGAGGGGGAATAAAGAGGGAAATAACTATAGGAAAGGACAGGTTTACTATTTAAAACTTCTTTGATCCATTCCTACCCAAAAGAACAATCAACTCTTACTCATTTTCCTCAAAAATAAGAGACCTCTGGGAGTCTGCAGGACAGGGCTGCATCATCCCATGCAGGAGCAGATGGACCCTGTTGTGTGGAAGAGGGACCTTCCCAAATCCTGGATGAGGTCTGTGTCACTCTGGGACCCGGGTGGCCCTCAGGGACAAGGTTTGTCTTCTTGGCGGCATCTTTCCACGGATTGTTCTGCTGACTCTGCACTGGGTGAGGAGAAGAGGTCCTGAGCACCAGAGCTGGGAAGGGGAGAAGTTTTTCACCTGCCCCAGCTGAATTTAGAGAGGGGACTCTTCCAGAGTCTCCTCCAGGTCCATGTGGCTTTGAAGAGAGAACAATTCCCAAGGCTCTGCTGAGGCCTCTGCTTTTGTGCTTGCCTTGGCACAGGGCCATGGCATGAGTCACCAGCGACTTGCTTTTTGTTTAATGTCCCCATTCTGGCTGTGCCGACTCACTCAGAGGGAAGTTAATTCATAAACTCAGTCAATATTAACCGCCCGAGGAGGAGAAACGAGGCCATTGCCATCACCACCACACCAGAGACCCTTTTAGTGTTGCCTGCTGGTGTGGCTGTGTCTTCCTCACTGGTCCTAGGATGATGATGTGCCAGTCCCAGGACAATGTGACAATCACAGCACCTACGTGACAGTCCCAGAAGCAATGTGGACATGATTGTTCCCTCCAGGCCCTGCACACCAACAAAGAATTCCTGGGAACCTCAGGGAGGAGCACAACCCCCTGGAGACATCTTCTTGGAAGATGCCCAGAGAAGTCAGCAGTGGTGACATCTCTGACACCTGGGAGCTTTCCCATGTTAATGCCTGGCAAGGGACAAGCCTAGAGAGGAGGGAGGAGCGGGACTGCTGAGCCACGGAGAGAGGGAGAGGGAGAAGAGCCAGCAGAGGAACACATCCAGGAGCTGGCAGGGTGGGAGCCAAGCCCTTGAGCTGCCCTGTTTGTTTGCAGACTGAAAGCCTTTGTGCACACACGAACACCACAGAGGGAAGTGCTGCCCTTGGAGGTCCCCGGTCTGGGAATGGCCAAACCAGACTGTTGCTGTGTTGGCTCTTGGGCCACGAGGTACCTCTAAAATCCCACACATCGGGGCATTTGGACACTCACCAGGAGGAAATGGGATGCAGCTCAGCCCTCACATTAGAACTGAGCAGAGGCACGTGCAGGTGTGCCAGGCCAAGAGGGACCACAGGGTGTGTCATGCTCAGGGTCCTGCTTAGCCAAGGGTGATTCGCACCTGCTCTCATCCTGGGGGAGAAAAGCAGCATTTCCTCTCGTGGCTGGGTTAAAGAACAGATGTCCAAGTGCCTGGAAAACAGAGATTTAACGATTTGCCTAATTACAGCCGCCTGGTCTCAGCCCCTCTTGGCCTCTGGATGACAAGGCCCTGTTAGCTGGGAATAAGTCATACTCAGAGCCCTGTGGCAGGGACAGAGCCCACCACAGCACAATCCAGAGAACATCCCATGGCTCCTTCTCCAGCCACCCTGCTGAGATGAGCCAGTTTGGACCAAGGATGCCAAAGTCCAGCAGTTGCTCCTGAGGGCAGCACAGCACCTTCACCTCCCCCTCCAACGGGGATTCGGAGCACGGCACAGTCACATCCCTGCACAGAAGATTCCCTTGAACCTTCCTGGAAACCCAACCAAGTTCTTGTCCGCCATTCCCGTTATTTTTCTGTTTTATTTTAATCTTCTCTCTGTTATTGTTCGGCTTTCCTTTGAGCAAATTTCTCTGAGTATCCAGGAATAGAAGACACAGCAGATAATACCGGGAAGGAAGTGAGAATGCCTAGGATTACTGGATATATTAAATCAAACTCATTTCATCATTTTCTCTGTTTATGCCAGATTTGTCTGAGTATTTACCCCTTAAGTTAGAGGAGTCACCACCCTGCTGAGATGAGGATTCTTGGTTTGACGTGCATGGAGAGAGAGTGACCCAGGCACTGGCAGCTCCCAGCCTGAGTAAAGGGATTTAAAAATAATAACTTGGAATAGAAAAGAATAGAATAGAACCTTGTTTGCAGGAAAATGATCTAAAAAACAAATTAAAGAGGCTAAAACACTGCAAAAGGTGCTGTGAGTGAGGTCACCCACTGCTCCTGAGCCTGCCAGCACACGCAAGCTCCAGGGCAATGAGCTGATCTTGTTTCCCATCAGATTCCCCTCCTCCCTCCCTGCCGAGGTGCAGAAATCAGCCACTGCCTTGGTTTTGCAACACATCCCCGACGGGATGGACCTGCTTGAACATTTTTGGCTGGGGCAGGTCTCAGGTGTCCCAGATAGCACAGGATGGGCTGCTTGAGGGGAGGAGGGCCCTGCCTGCTGCTCCAGGAAGTTCCACCTGTGGCAGATGTGGGACACAACCTTCCGACCCTCTGTTTGAGGTTTTATAGCTCAGAAGTTGAAGGCTGGGAATTCATTCTTTTGAGCAACTGGGGAAAGTGAGGCACAGATGGGGGTCATCCCAGGAGCTCCCCAGCCCACGCTGTCATTCCCAGCAGTGACAGGCACAGACCTCCTTGCTCAGGATGGTCTTACAACTCGTCAAAGATACACCTGAGCTCCAGATCAGCATCTCCTGAGCATCAAGAAGCATCTCCTGGCCACACTCCTGTGCTGGACAGGCACCCGAATCCCACCCACCCTCCCTGCAGCACCCAAATCCCAGGCACATGCAAGCCACCACATCAAAAGAGAAGGTTCAGCAGCCGTGCCTGGTTGTGCCCAAACACAGACAATTGATGGCCAGGACCCCCCAGGATTGTATTTTACTTGTTATGGTTTCCCCCCGGTGTTTGGATGAAGTGTCTGGGCCCTGGCTCTGCTCCGAGCTTTGTTTAGAAGGTGCTGCCAAGGTAATGCTGCTCCCAGCACTGCTGCACGTCCCTGCAAAACTGAGTCCATCCTGGGAAGCTGATCCTGTCCCCCTCCTTACCCTGCACCCCCGGTTCCTGCTCCTAATGTTGCCCATAACACCAAGCAAACCCTACAGCAAGCCCTAAGTGGGTTTGCTGGCTCTTTGAGCCCTTCTCTGCTTGCACAGAAGCGGATCCAAGGGATTTTCTGGTAGATTATATGCGGGAAGAAATGGGAATAATTCCCATTCGGGAATGGAGGACATGGAACTGTCCCTCTGTGGGGCTGCTCCTGATAAAACCTCCAACAAGTGGTGGTGGTTCAGTCATCTCCCAGCAAGCAGAGCAGAAAAAGCTCTTATCCCTAAATCAAGAGGTATTATTATCTGGGATTTCTCCAAAATCTTCCTATAAATGTTACCATCACGTTTGGTTTAGCTGAGTACAAACCTCAAGCACTGGTAGAGTTGGTTTTTTTGCCCACCTTTGAATGACTGAAGAGAAAACTGTGACTCAATTTCGCCTTGTTTTTGTAATTCTGCTCTTCTACAGAAAAAGGAAAAAAGAAACAAAGCATTTTCCTTCTTACAAGAGAGACCAATTCTTGGAATTAAAAATATAAATCACTTGGGACATGCCTTCCCCTTTCATCTCCAAGGGCACAGCGTGATCTTCTGAGAAGCAGAATTGAAAGGGAGAAGTAAAGACATATGAGTAGCTCCCACAGAAAACATCATCAGTGATGCCAGACATGAAACAGAGTTTTTTTCCCCCAAAATAAATGTCCGGTTTGGTTTCCTCTGCAGTGGAAGGAACAGGGAAGTGTGTTTCAAATATTTGCTGTGGTGGCTGGATGTGATGGACCCACCTGCAGGAAAAGGAGAACCAGCCCAAGACTTGAGCAGATCCCTGCATGCTCCTGGGAAGCAAATGGTCCATGCTCTGAGTTTGAATTCCTGGAAGACTTTTGTCCCTCTGGGAGATGCCTCAGGCCTTGAAGTTATTTTGGGGTCTTGGGAATCCCCAAGGCCTCATCCTTACAGCCCTTGGCAAGGGTGTGGGCCAACTGAGTCAGCAACACTGCATTTAATGGTATTAACAAGCAAATGACTTAAATTGACCTGAGAAATGACTTCAGCAAAATACTTAAAATTCCCACTACGGAAATGCACAGACCCTTGCACAGAATAATAATTGCACATCCATCCAGCCGGGTGATTTGATCCATGGTTTAGAAGTCACATGGAAAATTCCTTATTGCTTTCAGAACCGAGCACACGTTTCCCGGGGAGGCCACAGAAGTTGCACCAAGTAGTTTTTAATGTAAAGCATTAAATTTGTGTTGCACAAAATTCCTGGTGAAATTCAACCGCCTCATCCTTGTGCTGCCTCAACCCATCCATAAGAGCCAAGTGTTGGATGCCCACATGGTGGTAAATTGGGACAACTGTGTTTGGCCCTGGTTTAAGGCGGTGGACCATGATCATGGAGCTCCTCAGGGTGGCTCATTAACGCAGTTCTTGGTGCTCAAGGCACGAGCTCTGGCATGCCCCAGGTCAGAGGGAGTCCAGCTGCGTTCTTCTGTGCGTCGCAGAAGCAACTTCGGGATCAGGAAAGAGCTGCTGGCTGGGCTGGCTAGCTGGCTTCTCGGCAGAGGGAACACGGCAGGAGCCGACGGGATCGGCTCTCGTAGCTCGGAGACAAAAGAAGCAAGAAGCTGTTCGGGTCTGTCTTCTAACAGGTTTATTGTTAGAAGTTTCACAACCCGAACAAGCTCGGAAGGCTGGAATCCGATGGGAAGTGATGGGATGGTGCCCTGAGGCTTGTCCTCAGTTTTACAGGGAATTTGAAAACCCCGGTGAAAGGGGAAAACACCCCATGAGTTACAAGCCAGGGGGAGGATACAATGTACGAAGAGCCACTGGGGTAAACCGAGAGGCGGGAGTGATAACAGAACCAGCGAACAACCGAGTAAACGAGAATTTCCCGAACCGGGAGAGGCGGCTTGGACCCGGGCACCGCCCAGGGGGTGCAGCTTAGGCTTCTGAGCCGCCCCTCGACCCACCCTCTGTCTCTTCGCGAAACTGGATCCAGGGGATGGGCTGGGATTGATTGGCATCACGCTGCCCCAGCCCCGCAGTGGGCTGGGTCACACCAACAGCTCATCCCTGAGATGCTGGGTTCCAAGTTTAAAATAACTATTTTCACCCTTGGCCATGTGGTCCCTTTGGCATGGCAGTACCCCAAATGCAGGCATCTCCACCAGCATTTCCACACTTGATCCCTTGTTGCAATTGGGATCAATAATTTCCCAGAGAAGGCTCTCCAGCTGCAGAACTGCCTCAGGTCCAGCAGCCAAAGCAAACAAGCTGATGAGGAAACAACAGTGAGTTGAGGGAAGTTGTTTTAAATCTTTCCTGGATGGGAAATCCTGAAGGCACCTCCAGGTCCCGTGTGTTTTGAGCTCCTTATTCCTCCTTGTGGATGCAGTCTGGAAAGTGGAGCTGGCGATCCAAAGGGATGTGGGGTGCTCCCCATCACCCCCAGGCAGCACGGACAGATCCTGCAGGTCCCCAAAAGGATCTGAGCTTGCTTGTGGACATCCTTCTGTCTTCCTGGATGGAAAGAGCCACAGAGAGGGTAAAACCCAAAAGGGTTTTCAGGATGGAGGGCAAGGAGCCAAAGGAAGGATTGTGGCCAGCCTGGAGGTATTTGATTTCCACTCAACCATGCAAAATTCAGGGATGCCCCTATCCCAGACCCCAGCTCTGTCCTTGAAGAGAGAAAGTTGACTACAAATTGTGAAGATCCAAATTGTGAAGGATCCCTGATGGCAGTGGAGGGTGACCAGTTTCTCCACCTCAGAAGTCCAGCAGAGAGATGACTTGTCTGACTTCACCCCAGTTGGCTGCACTGCTCTGACTGTGGTGAACTCTGGTTGCAGTGAGAAGATGGAGGGCTCCATCGCAGCAGAGCTCAGGAGATGAGACTTTCTCCACCAAACACCTTCTCTGCTAAAAATCCAGGGATTCAAAGGCGCTGGGATAGCAGACGTCCATGGGGGTGACCATATCCTTTGCACTGGTTTAAAAAGAGAAAGTTGCCATCAAATCTGACCTCCTCATGAGCAAGTTCAACCAGATCCACCACCCTGGCAGGCTGGAGTTGTCAGGACATAAGAGATTAACTTCATTTCCGTTATAAATAGCTTTTAGATGTAATGAAATTCTTCATGCAAGACGTCTCCGGTCTGGTGAGACATGGCGGAGCCCGAGGCAGAAGGGACCCAGCCTGATCCCTGCCTGTCTGTGCTGGGGAACAACCTGAGAGCCCTGAGGAACCCCCCCATGGGGACATCCAGTGTCTGGTGGTGGGGACATCCCAGCCCCGAGGCTCTCACAAAGCTTCAGCATTTGAAAAATGTTGCTTTTCACCTCCAAGGGGTTTTGCACCGGTTGGAGGAGCAGGGTCCCAGTTCCAAACTGCCTCCCTGGCCTTGACCACAGATGCTCCTTTCTACATCCAGCAGCCACTGTGGGATCTGCTGGCAGCTGGAAGCCTGGATGCTGGTGGGAAGGTGCAACCACCCCCGGGAGCAGCAGTGGCAAAGGTCACCTGCACTCAGGAGCTAATGCAGTTACTGGCAACCTCCAGCCGGAGGAACAGAAACCAGGGGCTCAGAAACTCAAATCCAGCCACTGTGCCAGGCCTTTTTGCCAAGGATTAATTCACTCAGTCAGACTCCAAGAGGAACCAGGCTAGTCCCTAACCCCACTTATTTTTCCCAATGATTCCAAAGAATAAAATGAATAAAAAGAGGTTTAAAAACAACACTTTGCTTCAAACCTCTTTTTTTAGCCCTGTCTACTGCCTCCAAATTAGCCTCTCCTATCCCTGCTCAGCCCCCAAAATGTCATTTTTGGGGGATTCCCATTTATTCCAGGTGCTCTAGGGCTGGGCTCGTGGTTCAGTGAAGGCATTTGGAGCTGGCAGGCAGCCAGGAGCCACTGTTGTATTTTCTTTTTTTTAACACTCCCACCACTATTTACAGTGTCCCCACAGCGGGACAGCCGGCTGTTCACCTTGGGGACCTGCAAGGACACCCGCTGTGCCGGGAGGGAGGAGGACATCAGCCTTCCCCAAAGACAGAGGCAGCACTGGAGGTGGGATAGGTGCCCTCGCTGTCAGTTGCTTGGGGGAGTGAGTTGTGCCCATCCTCAGCTGCATTCCCCGGATGCTTGCGGGAAGTCCTGGGCTCCCCATCCCAGGATGTTGGGCTTGTTTGCACAAGGCACGTTTTCTGGGGAAAAGCACATTTCACCCCAGTTTTCTTCTCCCCGTGGAGACTGAGGGAGCGGGGAATTTCACAAGGGCACCGAGCCATTGCCAACCCAACCCCACAAGCCCAGGCAGCCCCGGGATGTGAGGGATGGCTCCAGCCTGGCTGTGGTTGCAAATATTCGTGTCAGATCCTGCCAGAGCCCATCTCTCCTGTGGCCACGCTGCCCAGCTTGGCCGTGGGCTCGCGCCAGGATCGATGAAAGCCGTGTTGTCCACTGCAGCAGGATCCAGGCGCCTCATTGCACTTCACCATCCATTCTCTACAACCCAAACCCTCTCACGGCCTATTTGGGTGCCTGCTCAATGAGGAGACACTGAGGAGCCCCCCATATGGAGTTCCATCCTCTGGGCAGTGTCCCCAGCACCTCCTTCCCTTCCACTGAGACTGAGACCCGTCACAAGCCCCAGAAAGGAAAGCAGGGAATCATTCTGGAAGGCAAAATGGGCTCCCAGGGAAAGGAAGAGCCAAGCCCCTCATCCCGCGGAATCCCAGCATCCCAGTGCTGTTTATGCATCTGCCGTTTCGTACCCAACCCTTCCCCCCGGGGTTCTTTGCCTTATTGCTCCTTAATAGCCCTGCTCAGGAAGCGCGGAGCCTTGACCGCCTGGTTAATGAGTACGGGAGGCACCGACCCCTTTGGCTGCCACCCGGTGCCGCAGGGAGACCCTGTCCCCGTCACGCCGGGCCAGGACAATCCAGCTGCTCCCTAGCGCATGGGCATCCCACCCTGTAAATCCCACTTTTGGGGCTGTTGGGAGCCGCCCGACACCCTCTTTGATACAGATGTTCGTCCACGATCCTAAGCCACATGTTTGCCCCCATGCAGCTGACGGCCCCCCCGCCCCA
>NW_008236761.1:1308947-1318029 GCF_000691975.1 Corvus brachyrhynchos | reverse complement strand
CGGGCTCCCGGCGCATCCCGCTGCTGGTAAGTGCCGCGAACGGTGGGAACGGGATCAGCCGAACCGGGCAGGATGGGACCCTAAAGGGTCAGACTCAACCGGGAAGGATGGGATCTTGGTGGTCAGAGTGAACTGGGCAGGATGGGGCTGGAAAGGGCAGGATGGAACCCTACAGGGTCAGAGTGAACCCGCTGCCTCCCGGCGCATCCCGCTCTGGTAAGTGCTGCGTACCGGGAGTACGGGACAAGCCGAACCGGGAAAGGATGGAATTCAAGTGTCTCAGAGTGAACCGGGCAGGATGAGACTGAGACCCGTGGATGGGACTGGACCGGACAGGATGGGACTGGACCGGGTAGGAAGGGACCCAACAGGGTCATTTCCCACCAGGCAGGATGGGACCTCAGAGGGTCAGAGTGAACCCGGTGTTTCCCGGCACATCCCGGTGCCGGTGAGTGCCGCGAGTGCGGAGGGGGGGACGGGACAAGCCGAACCGGGCAGGATCAGACGAGAAAAGCTCATCCTGGATTGGGCGGGATGGGTACAGACCGGGCAGGATTGAGCCCGAACGTGTCAGATAAAGCTGGCTCAGGATGAGACGTGGGATTCAGACCAGTCTGGGTGGGACCTGGCAAGATGAGGTCGAACTGGGCAGGATCAGACCCGAGGGGGTACGGTTGAACCAGTCAGGATGGGATCCAACAGGGTCAAACCCAACTGGGCAGGATGGGGGCAGACTGGGCAGGACTGGACCCAAACAGATGAGATTGAACTGGGCAGGACGAAGCAGAGCTGGAGAGAATGGGGTCAGATCCAGAGAACATCTGTGATTTGGGGTGATCCCAGAGCCACCCCAAATGGAAGCTGCCCGACTTTGCTCTTAGGGAGGTTTTGCAGCTCTTACCACGGAACAGGGCTCAAAATCCCACTGTGATCCCCCTGTCAGGGCTGGTCCAGGGGGGCTTCTTCCCTGTCCCTCTGCTCCCATGGTCTGGGGTGCACCCAGGACGCACCTGCATCCCTCAGGCATTCACAGGGATCAGCCCCATGCCAGAGGTTGTATGGCACATAAATATGCTTAAATCTGCTCGAGGGACTTGGTTTTCTCTGCTTCAGGTGCCAGTAGCCTGGCCTCTACCTTTTATGTATATATATATATGTATGTATATGTGCCTATCTACCTCCAGAGGTATGAATATATTCGTGTATATGAGCATGTCTGCATAGGCATGTGTGTACAGAAGTATCAATATATTTCTGCCCATACGGATGGAGTTATGGATCAGCATGAGTGTGACCCCGTGTGCTCAGGGACACGAATTGGTGTACAGGGGTGTGGAAGTTTGTGGCTGTGCATGTGTGAGTGGAGACACATATATATATCTGTAAATATGTAATGTGTGTGCGTGGAGAGCCATCAATACGGTTGTATGTATTGAGATGTACATGTAAAGAGATGTGCAGACGTGTATTTATGTATAGAGGTTTCTATTTCTTTCTATTTCTGTTTCTATTTCTATTTCTATTTATAGAGGGATAGGCCAGCTGAGACTGGGCCAGCTCGTTGTACCTTCCCTGTCCCCATCATTCCCTTTCCAGCAAGCCCAGATTGCCCAGAGCCTCCCTGAGGTGTTGATTTATGATGGGGCACTAAAGCGTGGGAAGATGAAGGTGGTTACCCAAGGACAGAGCGGCTCTACCAGCACCCTGTGCCCCGTTCCCGACAATCCATGTTTAGCACCCCAAAATTCCCAACTTTGTCCCAATTTTTCCACATCGTTACACCCTCAGGCTTCACGAACTGGAGATTTCCCTGAAAACATCCAAGCCTTGGTCCCCACTGGGCAGATGGGCACCTGAAGATATTTTGGCGCCAGCCAGGAGGGGTTTGGGGATGAGGATGTGGTGGCTTTGGCTAAGTGACATGCAGGACAGAGCATCCCCCTTCCATTCTCTTTGAAATGTGCTGAGCTGGAGCTTTCACTTCCACCCAGCCCAGCTTTCCAGCCCTGCCACAGAGCCACAAAGACCAGGATGGGCAGGACAAACCAAGGAGGAAGATTTGCACGGGAGGAAGCCCTCCCCCATATCCCATTAGAGGGCAGCCACAGCCAAAAGCTTTTCCCACTGTATCCAGCTTGCAGAACCCCCCTTCGAATCAACAGCAGGGTGTTAATTAAAGATAATTGCAATGGAAAAGGGCTTGGTTTGAAAGCAAAGGGGCTGGAGGAGGCATGTGCCAGGGGAAGCTCACGGCTGCCGGTGATTATTTTTAATCTCTTCCCCATCTGGCCACAGAGCAGCCCCACTTCTCTTTCCTGATCCTTGGTCCTCCTCCGCAGGCACCTTAAACCCCTGGGATGAGGGTGACCCCATCCTGACCCCTCCCAACACCACAGGCACGCCCCTTTTTCCCCCTAAAAGTCTCATTTCCCAATGGATTTCACCCGGTGCCCATCACCGTGGTGTCAGGGCACCAGCTCCTATGGATTTGGGAGGTGCCAACCCCATCACCCCAGGAGCTGGCAGGGACCCCCGTGATGGGTTTTTGGGGTGAGAAAAGGGACTTTTGGGATAATACACCCAGACAGATGATGAGCTGGGAACACGCCCTGGGCACAGCAGCTGGATGAGGCTGAGGGTCTCAGCGTGGTTCCGTTAATTGGTTTCATTAATTGGTGGATGATGGCAGACTGTGACTGGGGGTTATGGGCAGGGTACAGTTGGGATGGGGATTCTCCAGTGTCTGGCTTTGCCCTGGGACCAGGAGGGACTTTTTCCTCCTCTCCTCCAGCTTTCCCATCCCTCCAAATGCAGCAGCAGGGGGGTTCAGTGCTGCTTCCCTCTTACAAAGAGGGTTTTTTTCCCTTATTTGCCATTTTTGGGGGGGATACCTTGTTTTTTTGGCTGCTCCTTTTTTTTCATGCCCTCCACAACTGAAGGCCTATGTAGCCTTGGGCATGGCCCTTAGCAATGCCCAGCAAACACCTCCAAGGGGTGTTTTGGGGGAAAATTCTGTTAAAAAGGGGCATAGGCCACACTGGTTCACTTCAAATTCAGTGCCTGTGCCTCAGTTTCTCTCGTTTGACTGCATCACCTGGACAATTGGAGAAACTTCTTCCTCTTGGTGCCACAGGGCTTGGGACATCCCTGTCCCAAACATCTGCCCACAGTTGGAAGGAGCCAAATATGAGGGAAGTGAGGCAAAAATGGAGGAAAGATTCAAAAATGAGGGAAAAGGGCCAAAAAATTAGGGGGAAAATGAAAAGAATTGTAGAAAAGACCAAATCATTCATGGTGGCCTGAGCTGGCCGCATCCTGGCACCCAGAGGCAGGAGCATCCCCTGCCCTGGTGGCATTTGTGCTGTGCCACAGCCATGCAGTGCCATGCAGAGCCATTCCATGTGCCCGCCCTGCTGGGGTTTCTGTTCCCCATTTGCCCAGGGTGCTGCTGTTGAGAGGAAAAGGGAAGTGTTGCTCAACGGGGTGAGCAGAGCACCCACGGATGTGCCAAGCACTGGGCACAGCGCTGGGTCCCAGCACACTGGGGCACCCACTGGCACCCTGGAGCACCCCAGCAGGTAAGAGGCGCTCCCAGGTCCCCCAGGACACCTCTTCCCAGCCACCTTGTCCCCAGTGCCCTTGGTGGTGCTCCTGCGACCACACGGGGGATGGCAGAGGTTCCTGTGGGTGCTGGGTGGGTGCTGCCCCAACCTTGGGTCCTGGGGGAGGCTTGAGAGGTCCCAGGGGAGGTTTGAGGGGACCCAAGGGACAGGGAAGTTCACAGCCCTGGAGCAGTTTTTGGCTTGGAGGTGGGAGAGGTGAGTGCCGGGGATGCCGGAGCTGGGCTGACAGTGGGGTGCAGTGGGGTGCTCAGTGGGATGCTGAGGGGTGATGAGGGCTCAGTGAGGGGACAGAGGGACTCCATGGGGTGCCGGGGTGCTCAGCGGGGTGTGAGGAGCTGAATGGGGGTGCAGAGGGACTCAGAGGGGTACCGGGGGATAGGCGGCAGGTGCAGCTGCAGGGGGACTGATTCACAAGCACAGAGCACCCCCAAAATTGTGTCCCCGACACTGACACTGCAGCAGGGCTGTGCTCTGGGAACTGGGGAATCCCCAGACACCTGAAATGGGATGGTACAAGCTGACGGGGTGGCCTCTGGACTCGTGCGTCTCTCCCTGGTGCCCTGTGCCCCACACTCCTGGCTGGAGCTCGGGCACCTCCTCCCTGCCTCAGTTTCCCCTTCCCGGGCAGCGTGGCCACCCCCTTCCAGGCAGGTTTGTGCCGGGGCAGCAGGGGAAGCCCCGTGCCTCCGGCCAGGGCTGCAGCCAGGGCTGCTGGCAGGGCAGGGAGCGAGGGGAGGGAGGAGAAGCGGGTCCTGCTGCACCCCGAGCGTGTGTGGCCGGAGTGCCCAGAGATGCTGCCAGTGACACGGCTGGGCCAGGCGGCTCGTGGGGCTGTGGCACCACATCTGTCACGCTGCTCTCAGCCTCTGAGGAAAGCAGATGTCCTCTTCCCCTGCTCATAGCAGCCCAGAGGACACTGGATTGGCTCTCTGAGCGCACAGCATTAAGAAGCTCTGGGGTCGTTGTCACCAGTGCCGATTCCGGGGTGAAAGCACCCGCGAGGGTCGCGCTGCGCTCCGTGCGGGTGGCACCTCCCGCACCGAGCCCGGCTGGCTGCAGGGCTTTGGCACCCCCTGCAGAGGAGCAGGAAGCCGTGCCGGCGGCCACCGGCGCATCCTGCCGCAATTTCCTCTGCCGGAGGGGGATGACAGCGGCTTGGCCTTGTGCAAACCTCTCTGTGGGGATGAGTGTCATGGGAAGTGGAGCTGGGATGGGCACCACGCTTTCCTGTGTGCAGCCTCTGCGGTCCCACTCACTCCACCTTCACCTTCTTGTTAGAAATCCATCATTGTGGCTTCAAATCATGGAATCATGGGAGGGTCTGGCTTGGAAGAGGGACCTTAAAGATTCATTCCAACAGCTGCCATGGGCAGGGACACCTTCCACTAGCCCAGGTTGCTCCAAGCCCTGCCCAGCCTGGCCTTGGACATTTCCAGGGATGTCACAGCTTCTCTGGGTCACCCAGCTCTCCCAGCCTGGCTCCAGAGCAGAGGGGGTACAGCCCTGGAGCAGCTCCGGGGCCTCCTCTGGACTCTCTCCAACAGCTCCACATCCTTGTGCTGCTGGCCCCAGGGCCGGGGCAGCTCTGCAGGTGGGGTCTTGCCTGAGCAGGGCAGAGGGGCAGAATCCCCCCCACCTTCCCTGCTGCCCATGCTGGGGGATCAGCCCAGGGCATGGGGGGTTGCACATGACTGCACGTGGCTGGGTCATGTCCAGCTTCTTATCCACCAACACCCCCAAATCCTCCTCAGGGCTGCCCTCCATCCCTTCATCCCCCAGCCTGTGTGGATGCTGGGGGTTGCCCCAGCCTACAGAACACTGGTCCAGGTTCATCCTGCGAGGGCATATGTGACACCAGACAGACGAGTCACCAGCTGTCCCCTCTGACATTCACAGGTGCTGCGGAGAGGCCACACCAGCAGAGAGGACATTGACAGGTGGGAACAGCACCATGGCCAACCTGACGGCCCTCGTGAGCCCAGGGAGGAACTCCTGCACCTACCACGAGGAGTTCAAGCAGGTCCTGCTGCCCCTGGTGTACTCGGTGGTGTTCGTGGTGGGGCTGCCCTTGAACGCGGTGGTCATCGGGCAGATCTGGCTGGCGCGGAAGGCGCTGAGCCGCACCATGATCTACATGCTCAACCTGGCCATGGCTGACCTGCTCTACGTCTGCTCCCTGCCTCTCCTCATCTACAACTACACCCAGAAGGACTACTGGCCTTTCGGGGACTTCACCTGCAAATTCGTGCGCTTCCAGTTCTACACCAACCTGCACAGCAGCATCTTCTTCCTCACCTGCATCAGTATCCAGCGCTACCTGGGCATCTGCCACCCCCTGGCCTCGTGGCACAAGAAGAAGGGCAAGAAGCTGACGTGGCTGGTGTGTGCGGCCGTGTGGTTCATCGTCATCGCCCAGTGCCTGCCCACCTTCATCTTCGCCTCCACCGGCACGCAGAGGAACCGCACCGTCTGCTACGACCTGAGCCCACCCGAGCGCTCCGCCGCCTACTTCCCCTACGGCATCACACTCACCTTCACCGGCTTCCTGCTGCCCTTCGTGGCCATCCTGGCCTGCTACTGCAGCATGGCCCGCATCCTGTGCCAGAAGGACGAGCTGATCGGCCTGGCCGTGCACAAGAGGAAGGACAAAGCCGTGCGTATGGTCATCATCGTGGTCATCGTCTTCTCCATCAGCTTCTTCCCCTTCCACCTCACCAAGACCATCTACCTGATCGTCCGCTCCTCGCCCACCCTGCCCTGCCCGGCCCTGCAGGCCTTCGCCATCGCCTACAAGTGCACGCGGCCCTTCGCCAGCATGAACAGCGTCCTCGACCCCATCCTCTTCTACTTCACCCAGCGCAAGTTCCGCGAGAGCACCCGTTACCTCCTCGACAAGGTGAGCTCCAAGTGGCGGCACGACCACTGCGTCACCTACGGCTCCTAGGCGAGGACAAGGCCACCTCGGGGCCACCAAGGCACAGAGCAGTTTCGGTTCTAAGCTCCACGGAGCAGAGATGGCTTCACTGGGGACATCCTTGGGAGGATGGCATCTCCCAAACTTTCAGCCCATCTCCAGCCTGCAGTGGTGCAGTATGAACCCCATCACATCTCCCTGGCTCAGTCACTCGCTTGGAGCAGCTCCAAGCCACTGATGCAAAAAAATCCACTGGGACCGTGGAGAACAAGATGGGACCGTGGAGGACACATCACTGGCTCAGGATGAGCTGCTGGGGAATGATTTCTCCCTGTACTCAACTAAAAATTCCCTGATAGGGGCAGCATGCAAAGGCTGGGGAGGGTTTGGTTCAGCCCATACTGTGGGGCCATGTGTTTCTCCAGCTCAAGGTCAGTGTCACGGATGTTTTTGCGTGGTGCTGGGACATCCATATCCCCCAGTGCCCAGAATGAAGCCACACCAGCAAGAGACACAGGCTCACTGGTATTGCTGGTGCTGCAAAATGGTGGAGGAGGTCCCCTGGATGGACTGAGAACAGGGAAAGGGGACAGAAGGGCAGCTGGAACACCCATGCTGGATTTCCCACTGAAGCCATGATCATGGGCTGGGTTAGGCACAAGGCAGCAGCATTGTCACCTGCCTGGGCACCTTCATCTGCATCCAGCTCCCTGTTTAGCCCAGCACCCCAAATCTGGCCCATCCTGGTGTCTGTGTGCCCTGCTGTCACCTCCTAACCAGGATCCACCACAATCAGAGCCAGAACAGAGTTGGGAAACCCCTGACACAGAGAGCTACTCAGCATCCTCATCCTCATCAGTGCACATCCCACAGCTGGCCTGGCCTCTCCACAGGGTTGGGGATTGAGTTTTTCTCCCACAGCCTCTGTTGGGATGCTGCTCCCTCACAGCGAGGAGGGATCTGCGAGGTGGATGCACCACTCATCGCTCTGCGAGCCTTCTCTAACATACAGGATGTATAGAATTAACTCCCTGCTCTTTCTCAGATGGGTGTATACACCCACTGTATGTACAGACATAGAATACATCCCAGCAGAGGGAGGTTTGTGGCCCAGCGCAGGCTCTGCAGTGCAGAAATTCTCTGTCTGAACACAATATATGTATCTATACAGTGTATATATATAAATACATACATGGATAACAGCATTTTTCATGTCTGCTTATACTAATCACATCTAAGTTGGTTTAAGTAATTTGCTTCAAATCTCCAGGGCTGAGCATACCTCCAGCTTGGCTGCCGGCAGCTGGCCAAGCGTGCAGCTCCATCCTGACTTGCTCCCTGCAGGTACACGGTGTCTCTTCAGGTACCCGGCCACCCAAGGACTCTACATACATGGATAACAGCATTTTTCATGTCTGCTTATACTAATCACATCTAAGTTGGTTTAAGTAATTTGCTTCAAATCTCCAGGGCTGAGCATACCTCCAGCTTGGCTGCCGGCAGCTGGCCAAGCGTGCAGCTCCATCCTGACTTGCTCCCTGCAGGTACACGGTGTCTCTTCAGGTACCCGGCCACCCAAGGACTCTTACAGTGGGGATTCTCTAACACGATGTATCAAACCAGGAGTCCCGTGGAAAAGAAATAGATAAGGACCGATTCTTGCTAGGTGTGTGAGAGCTGTTTGAGAGCTGTGTGAGAGCTGTGTGAGCTGTTTGAGCTGTTCGAGAGCTGTGTGAGAGCTGTTTGAGCTGTTTCAGAGCTGTGTTTGAGCTGTTTCAGAGCTGTGTTTGAGCTGTGTGAGAGCTGTTTCTCCCTGCAGCCGCTCCGCCGGGCTGTGCCGAGGAGCCGCGCTGGCGCGGGTCTCAGTCAGGGCGGGGGAAGGGGATCCCGACAAAGGAGCTCACCAGCATCCAGTGCTGGCAGTTCCAGTGTGGCTCCTTGCTGTCACGAGGATGAGGAGGGTGGTCAGAAAGGTCACAGGCTCTTGGATGATGCTCAGAGATCTCAGCATCACGGCTGGGCTGGAACAGAGAGGGATCATGCAGCCACATTAGTTCAAACCACCTGGTTTTGCAGGAGCTGTGTCCTTGTCCCGATGGTGACAATGACTCTGGGTTGGGCACAGAACGCAATGGAGGAGGCAAAGGCAGTCCTGTGCTTTCCCGTGGCCTGAGCTCATCCACGCCGAAGTCGCCTCTGATGCATCTTTGGGGTCCTGCCATGGAAGGGCAAAACGCTGGGGCCCCGCGAGAGCGGTGGCTGGAGGCAGAGCCCTGCAGCTGTGTCCTTGTCCCGATGGTGACAATGACTCTGGGTTGGGCACAGAACGCAATGGAGGAGGCAAAGGCAGTCCTGTGCTTTCCCGTGGCCTGAGCTCATCCACGCCGAAGTCGCCTCTGATGCATCTTTGGGGTCCTGCCATGGAAGGGCAAAACGCTGGGGCCCCGCGAGAGCGGTGGCTGGAGGCAGAGCCCTGCTACAGCGGGGATACTGTAACACGATGTATCAAACCAGGAGTCCCGTGGAAAAGAAATAATAGGGACCG
>NW_008236761.1:1306970-1308707 GCF_000691975.1 Corvus brachyrhynchos | reverse complement strand
GGGGGGGAGGGACGCGGACAGCGCGCGAGCCTGATGTCCCCACCCCTTCCCTGCAAGGAGGAAGGTGAGGGGGTGGGAGCGCCGGGCCACGCCATCCGGACCCAGGAGAGGGCGCAAAGTATTTAGATTTGGAGAAATGCAGCTGATCCGTGGGTGTCCACCTGGCTCCAGGGAGGGAAGGAGGAGCCCTGCACCATCACAGCACCCAGTTCCTGGATAGGACCCATGGGACGAGATGGCCGAAAAAAACTGAACCACAATAAAGCTCCGAGGGGGAAAAAAATTAATCAGCTTCCAAAAAGCCTTTTTGGTGGTGGCTGCAGTGGTGGCTGCAGGGGCTGTATGGGCTCAGGTGGTGACATCCAGCAGCCTCAGGATGATGTTCCTGACACTGGAATCACTAATTTGGAATGTTTTTAAGAGCAGGGGACACACAGAGCTGTCTTTCAGTCTCACCATGTCCTGCCCAGCCTTGGGGTCCTGTCAGCAATTCCCGTGGCCTAGAAGGCAGGGTGATGTGAGTAAAGGGATCCCTTAGAAATGGGGTGAACGCTTTGACAAATCTCCTCTGCTTGCAAGGCGCTCAAAGCCAGCAGCTGCGGAACAGCTCCTACAGCACCGAGCGGGGATGAAATACACGGCTTTCCCAAAATGCCAGCTGGGGGGGACATCATGGGCACATCATCCTTGCAGCCCAGGACTGGGGGAAGCAGGGAAGCAGGGCGGAGGGTGGGAAGGGAGAGCCAGGGAAGGAATACTTGCTGGGGCGGAGCATCTCACGGCATCGCTGCAGGAGGTTTTTAGGTCCTAAGAAATGCATTTACAGGAGGTGATCGGGTTTTTTTTCAGTTTTTTTGTGCCTCAAGGTCAGAGCCAGCAATGTCGTCTACGTGGCCAGGACACCGCTCCAGCCCCACCCGTGCTGCCAAGGCCACAGCTCACCCACCAGCCATCCCAGCCACCTTCATTTTTCACATCCCCAGCGATAAATCTGCTGTCTTGGGGGAAAAAAAGGGTTATATGCTGCAAATAGCAAGCGCTGACAAATGATGCTGAAAACCCACGAGAAAGTCTGTTCACGGGGCAGTGCTTCACTGGAGAGCTTTGCAAGTCGGGAACAAGGTGTTCTCCCTTCGCTGAGATGAGCTGCAAAGCAGGGTCTGGAGAAATCCACTGCGATGGGAAGAATCTCTGGCTGGAACTCACATTTTTGATTATTTATCCTGTTTCCCCCTAAAAAGAAAAAGCTGGGAAGGGATGGAGGGAATCACGGAATGGTTTGGGTTGGGAGGGATGTTGAAGACCATCTAATTCCCACCCCCTACCAAGGGTGGGGACCCCTTCCACTGTCCCAGGCTGCTCCAAGCCCTGTCCAGCCTGGCCTTGGACACTTCCAGGGATCCAGGGGCAGCCACAGCTGCTCTGGGCACCCTGTGCCAGGGCCTCCCCAGCCTCACAGGGAAGCCTTTCTTCCCAGTATGCCATATAAATCTCCCCTGTTTTAAAGCTGTCCCCCCTCATCCTATCACTATCTGCCCATGTAAAAAGTTGCTCTCCCACTTTTTCATAAGCCCCTTTATATAAGGGAAGAGGGATGAAGGATGCTGGGGGTGGGGGGGTGTGAAAAAAAGGATGCAGGGGGGTACTGATGGATACCAGAGGGGGGTGAAAGATACAGAGGGGTGCGAGGTGTTCCTGCTTATCTTGGGAGCGAGAGGGAAGCTCTAAAGCCGCCTT
>NW_008236761.1:1304437-1305890 GCF_000691975.1 Corvus brachyrhynchos | reverse complement strand
GGCGGGTCACGCAGCAGCAGTCGTTATTCCAGCACGGAGACGCTGAAGGAAGAGGAGCAGTTTGGGATCTGTTGGCCCAGCCAAGGACGGACTCTCCAGGCAGGTTATGGTATCTATCGATCGCCCAGTTTCGGGGCCAGCGATGGCCTGGCGTGGGGACAGCCGGGGGTTCGTGTCCGCCCCAAGCTGCCCCAGAGCGTGGCCAAGGCAAAACCGGACTATGGGAGCGAGAGCCTGCACCAGCCAGCGCTGGAAGGGGAGCGGGCCAAGCACCGCAAGTCCTTGTCCAACCCCGACATTGCCACCGAGACCCTGACGCTCCTCAGCTTCCTCAAATCAGACCTCTCAGAGCTGAAGGTGAAGAAGAAAGGGGTGAGGATCGGCCTTGACGTGGGCTCTGATGGATGCTCCAGCGTTGCCAGCCCCTCCCCAGGCAGCTGCGGTGCCACTCATCCCCAAAACCGCTGGGCACCAGGCGAGCGGCCAACGCTCAAGGACCTAACGGCCACTTTACGTCGCGCCAAGTCCTTCACCTGCTCTGAAAAATCTGGGACGCGGCGGCTTTTCCTGCAGAGCACCATGAAGCAGAGCTCCTCCGAGCTCCTCCTGGCCTCTACTGACAGCCAGGACCGGGTGGCTCCGAGTGGGGGACAGCAGGGGGACGAGGATCCTCTCCCCATGGTCATCCAGGACCAGTACATCCAGGAGGCGAGGCAAGTGTTTGAGAAGATCAGCAGGATGGGTTCCCAGCAGGACTACGGCTTTCCTGCCGAACAGAAGGACAGTGGAGGTGCGGAGGGCGCTGAGGTGGTGGCACCGACAGGGACGACAGACGCAACCCTTCGGGGACGGGTGGAGAGCACACGGTGTTTGAAGGATGTGGAGTCAGAGGAGAACCTCGCTTGCAGTAAATCTGTGGAGGAGCTGTCGGGTCACGAGTCGAGCGTGACAGACGAGGGCATCGTCACGGAGCCAGAGCCCATGGGGATCCCCTTCCAAGGCCTGCATGAAGCTGTGGACGCCTGGATGCTACCCAGTGCTGGACTGGCAGCCGGTGACTCCGAAATGCCACTGCCCGCTCACCCGACGGCAGCGGTTGAAGACCTTCCAGCTGGCAAACCCGAGACGCCGAGCACCCCTGGCAGCCTGCGGCGCCGACGTAAGTTCCCGTCAGCGGGCGCCAATGGGATGGAGGGCGGCAGCGAGGGTGGCACTGAGCCCTACCGCTCCCTCAGTGACCCCATGCCTCATCGGAGATGCTCGGTGGCGGAGGAGGCGAAGAATTTCTCCGTCGACAGCAACCTGCTGAGCTCGCTGAGCGCCAAGGCGGGCATCCCCCAGCCTGGCGCCAGCGCGGGCAGCGCGGGCAGCGCGGGCAGCGACCTGTCCCTGGGCAGCGATGGGCCCCGGGACTACAGCAGCCTCATTCGCACCATTGTCAGCCAGCCCGGCG
>NW_008236761.1:1299426-1303912 GCF_000691975.1 Corvus brachyrhynchos | reverse complement strand
CCAGTCCTGGGGATGGACCTTGCCCGCCCCCCGCTGCCCCCCCGCCCCGGCTGCCCCGGTGCTCGCGGCTGCCCGATCAACACGGCCCCAGGACCAAGCCACAGGTGGTAAGTGCCCATCCATCCTAAAAGCACCTTTGTTTCACAGGGTATGTGACCCATCTAAAGCACTGGTGGCCTTGGGGGCCTGTCGTGTGTCCCTTGTGGTGGACAGATTCCCATCTGCGGAGGCACTGCTGGATGGCCAAGAGCCCTCCCAGCCCTTTCCGGTGGTCCCCAAGGGATGAGCTCTTGTTTGTTGGAGCAACCTCCCTGATAAAAAAGCAATTTTTGGATGGGAAAAAAGAAGTTTTCAGGTTAAATAATGCCAAAATTTGGTGGAAGAGGGTTTTATAAATATATATATATATCATTTTATGTTTACATATAACATCTCTCTATATAAGGTCCTGATAAATTGACCATCTCTGAGATGCTGAACCAAAAATTGCCTTTTCCTTGGCTGGGAAGGCTTAAACAATCCTCCTGCTTGGGATTCCTCATGTTATACCCCTTATCAAGCAAATCTGCCTTTTCCCCCCCAAAAAAACTGCCATCCCTCCGCTTGGGATCATGAGCACTGCTGTGCTGGTGGGTGGGAAAAGGGGGGGAAACATTTTTGTGCAGGCACTGAATATTTGATCGATAGGTACAAGTTTGATCCTGTGTGGGGAAGAATTGGTGCAGGCTGGGGGATGTGAAGGTGCTCTGCTCACCCTGAAGCACACTTGCGTGCTTTGGGATCTTTCCTGGGATGGGTTTTTGGCATTGCTGGCCCCTTGGCCGTTGTTTGAACACGAACTCGGGTTCCCATCACTCCGGGTGTTTGTGCCGGGAAGGGCTTGGAAGCATCACCTCCTGCTGAGGCACAGCAGTGCCAGCACCCACGGGGCTTTTAATAGCTCTGGGAGAAGCCCAGAAATACCCGTTCCCGCGGGGGATCTGCGGAGAGCTCGCAGGAATGATGCTGGCAGGGCTCTCTCCCCCTGCTCTGATGCCGATTTAAGAGGATGGGCTGGACCATTCCCTTCCAGCAGCCGCCGGCAGCCAAGCGTGAAGTCCCCAGGCTGAGCCCGGCTGTGTAACCCTTGCTGGCCAGGGCAGAGCCACATGGAGCAAGGCTGGTTTTCTTTGGATCCTCCAAAAATCCAGATCCCTGCAGCATCTTCCCTCCAGGATGTTCTCTTGGGCTCTGGCATCCTCCTCACAAGATATTCTCTTGGGATCCAGCATCCCTGCAGCATCATCACTCCCAGGATGTTCTGGGCTCTGGCATCCCCACAGCATCATTCCCCCAGGTTATTCTCTTGGAATCCTTCATCCCTGCAGCAGTATTCCCCTCAAGATGTTCTCCAGGGGTTTCTGCTCGCCATCCAGCTCCTTCTCCCGTTGTTGTCCCTACTGCCAGGCAACAACCATTGGTGGCTGAGAACAGGGAGCTCTTGGCCACTGTGTGAAACATCCTTGGGGATGTTTTGGGTGAATTTGGGGTGAGTTTGGCAGCAGTTTTTGCCTGATGGACCAGTTTAGGTACAGTTTTTTGTCTTCTCTCATCTTGGGCTGAGATGTGCTATGGAACCATCGAGCGTTATAATTAAAATGGGTTAATGAGGAACCTCCTGGAGCTTTGGCTGGTGCCACCTTGGGGATGTTGGCAGGTCCCCAAGATGAGGCTGTGCACCCAGTGGCATTTCTAAATAATTAATATGCTTAGTTTATATAATATATGGTTTATTTTAATAATTTATGGAGAGACGTTTCTTACTCAGGCAGCTCCCTGTGGTGTCCTGGGGCCGGTACCTGATGGCCCCGGTATCAGGGATGCTCTGCTGACCCCACACCCCGATACACCCCCAGCCCTGGTTTGATCCCAACTTTGGGATGATTTTGGGTGGGTTTTTACCAACTGCTTGGCCGAGCGTCTCCCGAGGTGGATGGGCCCCCCCTGTGGAAGCAGACCCTGAGGATGCTGCTCCTCACCTTGCCTGAACCCTCCGGCCCTGGGGAAGAGGGTGCGAATTTTCCCTTTTAAGGGCAACACCAAAGCTGTATCTTCAAATCTCTCTCCTGCCTTGGGATTTCTTTGTGCTCCAGCCATATCCTAACTGGAACCAGGATTTTTATTTCTCCTTTTGATTTACTAGATAGTAAAGAGCTGGGATGTTTTATTTCAGATGGCACCAGCTTTGCCTGGGGGGGCGGAGGGGGACCGAGCCCTGCAAGGGAGTTGCTTTAATTCGAAGTGAGAGCACTGAGGACCGGATGTAACTTGGCACTGGGATGGCTGGCTGGGAACAGGGATTTATGTGCTCCCTGAGCAGCAGAGAAGAAATAAGCTTTATTTTTTACTTTTTGATTTTTTTTCCCCTCCCTAACTCAATGGAAAGGGCCGGCATTGCAAGGTTGTGAGTCTGTGTGAGGAAATGGTCATCTCCACTTGGGAATTTTGGGGGGTGGGAGCATCCATACCGTATCATGTGATGGTCTGTCCATCCTGGTGTCCATCTCCAGCTGACTGTACTGGGATATTCTCTTGGGGTTGAGTGTCCCTGCAGCATCATTCCCCCAGGGTATTTTCCCAGTTCCCATGGTTTGGTGGTGGCTTTGGCAGAGGTGCATCTGGCACATCCCACCGAGAGAGGTAACATGCTGTTCTCCCTCGGGGGCAGCACTGTTTGTCCTGGGTGCTTTCCAGCAATTCTCCATGGGGCTGGAGCCAACCAAGCCATCCTGGGTGCAGAACTCCTTCACACCATGCCTGATGATGGGCACGAGGCTTTTAATTCCTCAGGGGTCATTAGCAGCACGTCCTGCTCTGGCAGATCCTGTGGGAGAAAAAACCCAAAAACTCAAGATAAAGACTTCTTCCTGCTTCCAGCATCCCAAAAGCTGCTGGAATGGGCAACACACACAAGCATGTGTGTACACCCATGTGCAGCCCCACAAAGCCTAGCACCAAGGCAGGATGCATTTAGGATGCATTTGGGATGGATTTGGGGTCCATTTGCTGCTCAGCGAAAGTATGAGCAGGATGCCAGACTGGCAACCACTTGGATCTTTCTTCCCCCCATGGCTGAATCCGTCTGGGGATGGAAAATTAGGTATGTTCGCTGTCGTGCTGTGTTTATTGACTTAGCAGCAGTTGGATTAAACAGGAAAATATTGATTTAAATATAGCACCTCTGGGGAGCACGGGAGTCGTGGGAACGCGGCCCCCGGTGCCCTGGCCGCTGCCTTCCCCACCTGCTGCTCCCCGAGCGGGGCGGCCGCACCCCGGAAAAGCCATCAGGGATGGAGGGGGATCCCGGAGGGAAACGCTGGGGTCGCGTTCCCAGGGACGCTTGCGTAAACCACCCCCTTTCCTCCCCAGCATCCTCCCTCCCAGCTCATCCTCCAGGAGCTCCTCCTCGCTGTGGGGACAGCTCAAAGGCCAGATCCGTGCACCGGCCATATATTCCTAAAGTTTGTCATCTTTGAACTTAGTTTCCCTCCGTTCTCTTTGTGTAAATCTCCACAGAAACCAGGTTTGGGGCTGTGGCTGGGAGTGTTCTCATTTTTTGGTGTTACTGGAAGTCTGTAATTAAAGGAGCTGCAGGGGAAAGGTGGGAATGGGCAAATCTTGGCTTTCCTCTCCCTGCTCCGATGGTTTGCCCGAGTTTTGCGTCCCTGGATCCGCCGTGCTCAGCAAAATGCTGGAGTGGGAGGAGACTGAGGCACACAGGCAGCCCTTCAGAGAGGTGAGATGTGGGATGGAGTGTGGAGAGGTTGGCTGGAATCAGGTGGTGCTGCCTGTCAGTGGCATGGATTGACCCTGGGATCAATGGTACAGGGCCAGACAACGTGTCCAGGGGGGTGACCCAGCCCAAATCCCCTCAACTCTGCCCATTTTTGCCCTGTCCCTTCCTCGCTGCCAGGGCTCTGAACAGGGCTGCTTTGTCCCTTGTCCCCCCACTTTAATTAAAAGCCTCTAATTAATTAGGCAGCGAGCTCCACCAGAGGGGATGATCCATGTGGGATGTGCATCCTTTGAGGGCTGTGATGGTGGTGTGGGGCGGGATCCAGCCTTGGAGCGACAGGGTTAGCGCTGGGCTGAGCTGGTGCTGGGGGCTGGCCTTGGCCTGTAGCTGCCTGATCCAAAGGTCAGGCTCTTGGCAGGATCTGGGATCTGCAGCGAGGGTGGGAGGCTGGAATGGGCTCAGCAGGAGCTCAGCTTCCAGCCTGTGGAGAGACCCACAGTCCTGCATCTGGGATGCACAGGGAGCTCCCTGGGGCTGGGGTGGACATGGAGGGGTGCACAGGGAGAGGCTGGTTCTGGAGCTTGTGCATCCACAGAATTCCCTGGAGCTGGTGTGGGTGGGCATCCCTGCACAGGGAGTCCTGGAGTGCAGGGATACACATACAGGGGGTGTGGAGAGGTCCTGGTGCAGGGGTATATTCCCAGGGATGCA
>NW_008236761.1:1298468-1299374 GCF_000691975.1 Corvus brachyrhynchos | reverse complement strand
GTCACTGGTGCCAGTTTGCACGGGCACAGAGGAACAGGGATCAGTAGTGCCACCTGTATCCTGGTGTGGGGAGATCCCAGGTGCGGGGGTGCAGGGATAGATCCAGGTGCTGCTCCCACTGCACACAGCTGGATGCAGAGGGAAGGAGCAAGGCTGTACATCCCATGGGTACATTGCTCTGCATTTCTGGGCAGCCTGCCTGCACCCTGCCTGCATCTGTGCACAGATGCCTGGGCTTTTCCATGGAAAATCACATGCCCCCAAAGCCTCTGGGAGGAGGTGGCCTGGTTCTTCCATCTGCTCTTGCCAGGGAAGCAGCAGGTCGGTCTCTCTGAGGTGTAACCTCCAGGTAACCTCCTGCCAAACCCAGCTGGAATGGAAGCTCAAAGCTTCCCAGGGCTTGTTCCTGCAGCCTTAATCCATCATTGCAAGGGCTGTGGGATCCTTGGAAGTGTTCAAGGCCAGACTGGATGGGCCTTGGAGCAACCTGTTCTAGTGGGAGGTGTCCCTGCCCATGGTAGGGGGCTGGAACAAGATGAACTTAAGGTGCCATCTGGTCCAAACCATTCTGTGATTCTGTGATTCTCTCATTTAGAGCCTTTCCCAGGGATATTTCTGAAGTGGGAGATTTCCCCTGGATATTGATCCCTGTGGGATGGGAGTGTCCAGAGAGGCAATGTGCTGGGGTCTCCCCTTGCTGTGAGTTCATTGCTGAGCTCCCTCACCTGGTCACAGCAGGTCCCGTGGGGCATCCCACAGCTTCAGAGCTGCAGCAGGGACTTCTCCTAAATCCAGGATGGAGAAGGAGGTGCCCTCACACGAAGGGAAGGTGCAGCAAGGTAGCCCTGGGGTTTGGCCAGTACAGTTTCCTCTTCTCTCATGCCATGCGCTGGAAAACAGGGAAAG
>NW_008236761.1:1292607-1298447 GCF_000691975.1 Corvus brachyrhynchos | reverse complement strand
ATCCATCCATCCATCCATCCATCCATCCATCCATCCATCCATCCATCTCCATCCATCTCCTCCCATCTCCATCAGCCTCCATCCATGTCCATGCTCCCATCCAGCCATCCCCCTCCACCCATTCCCACCACCCCTCTGAGACAACAGTCCCCACATGCTATCCAGGCATGATTTTCCAAGAGAACATGGTCCATCTGCCAGGATGGCTCCTCCTGAAGGCATCGAGCGCGGCTTGCACAGACAAAGCCCATAAAACGGAACCGTTGCCATTTCCACCATGGTGCCTCCAGGCCAGGATGTGTCCAGTGAAGGAAAATCAGCCACTTCCAACCCCCTCTCCCTCAACGTGGCTCTTTTTAAAGCTCTGATGGTTGATCCCGGTGGGGCTGTTTCTCTGGACTCCCTTGGTTTCCATGGAGAGGATGAGGGAGGAATTTCAAAGGGAATGGCTCCAGTAAATGAACTCTTCTCTAAAAATAGTATGTTTGCTTTTGGTTCTTTGGGAACTGTGGCCCGGCCAATGGGAGGAAGAATGAAAATCAGCATCTGGGTAAAAATATTCCAGTAACTCACTCTTTGTGCAAATTCCCTTTGGAGCCGCTCAGCTTCCGGGGGACAGGAGGCTGGTCCCAGTCTGCCCAGTTCCTGCCCTCCTGACCACCATTCCTGGGTGCAGCTGGGGGCTGTCCCCAAGCCTGGTGCTCCCCTGTACCTTGTGTAGGGTATTTCGAGTTGAATCCCTTTAACCCCAGCGGTGGAAGGACTGATGGAAGCAAATGTTGGGCTTGTGTGACCCCCATGTCCTGCGTTGTCCCGGAGACCCCGGGCATGTCCCTTTCTGGGAACCAGGAGATGGCCACCACCACCTTCCACCCCACCAGTGACATCCAGGACACCCATGAACCCCACCAGGACATCCCTGCATGGATGTGCTGGGAAAAGGACACCTGTGGTAGGATCCCCCACCAGGTTTCCTCTGGAGGAGTCACTGTCCCAGTGAGGGGACAGCCACCACCAGGTCCCCTTGGAGAAGCCACCATCCTGCTGTGGGGCCACCAGCATCCCTGCATGGTCCCTGGGGCTGGAGAAGGTTTCCTTGGTGGTGCCGTGGAGTTGCTATTTGTGACTGCCTGTTCCCGAGCCCTCCAATACTCTCCAAAAAAAACAAAAAGGGAGTTGTTTGCATGGGAAGATTGGCATCTCCGAGCCTGGGATATGGTTTCCTGCTTTTTTTAGCTGGAGTAGCAGCAGACTCGTCGGCCTGCCCTGATTTGGCATCCTTCTTCTTGCTTTTTTTTTTTTGGAAGAGTTTCATCCTGACCCCTCGGCAGAAACACCGTCGCTAGCGGTAGGGGATCAGGTCTGGTCCTTTTGATTTCTTTTGGGTTGCCCAAAACCCCGGTGAGATGGGATGTAGATGGCTCAGAGCCTCGGTGAGCGGAGAGGCAACTCGTCCGCCGTGACCCTGACAGGGCAGGGAAGCTGTCACCTCTCGCCTTGACTGTGACGTGACGTGGGCTGTGGGCGTTCCTGGCGAGGTCTGTGGTCCCCCCCCCTCCCCAGATCCCTGCTGTCCCACTTGCAGCCGGCTGAGGGGACCCACGGAGCATCAGGCACCGGGAGTCTGTGGGGCACAGCTGGGTGAAGGCTGGTGGTTGTACCTCAGCTGCTGCTGGACATGGATCCAGGCAGGAGGGATGGGAGAAGTCCTGGCAGGGGCATGGAATGGGATGTTCAGGGCTCCTACCTCCTCCATCAGCTCCTGGGTATCCATCAGCTCCTGGGTGCTCATGGATCTGTGGGTGCCCACGGACTCCTGACATCTGTTGGATCCTAGAAATCCAGCAGCTCCTGCATCCCCATCCCCTCTGGGCGCCCATGGACTCCTGGGTACCTGTTGGATGCTGGCCATCCATCAGTTCCTGGGTGCCCATGGACTTTGGATGCCCACAGGTTTGTGAGTGTCTGTTGGCTCCTGGGTGTCCTTCAGCTCCTTTGTGCTTGTGCATTCATGGGTGCCCAGAGTCTCTTTTGGATCCTGGGCGTCCATCAGCTCCTGGGTACCCAGGGAGTCCCCGCTGGCTTCTGGGTGCCCACAGACCCCAGGGTAGCTCCTGAGCAACCATCAGCTTCTGAGCATCCATCATCTCTGGGGTGCCCTTTGACTCCCGGATACCTCTTGGCTTCAGGTGCGCTTGGAATTCTGGCTCCATGTGGAGACCTGGATCCCCATCAGCTCCTGGGTACCAAAAACCTCCTGGTGCCCATCACTCCCTGCATGCCAGGCTGGCTCCCTCCTGGCTATCCCAAGGCCTCTGGCCCCATTCCACCAGGCAGCTGGGGCACCTCCACCTGCCACTTGTGCCAGGCTGGCATCCAGTAGTGATGCCCAGGGGTGCGAGCATCGGGCACCCTTCTCCCTGGCTTCCCTGTCCCCCAAAATCCTAATAACTGTTGCTTTTGGGGTGCAGTGGGATGCGGGGTGAGGCTTGTGCCAGGAGCAGAGGATGCTGATGGGGGATCCAGGGATTCCAGTGAGTTGAGGGGGTGGAATTTACTCCTGTCCCGGTGGGTGCAGGGCCAAGCCCACTGGGAGGCAGCAGGGAAGGAGCAGGGGGAGGGAAGAGGAGCTGGGCTGACCTCAGCATCTGGAAAGCTGCGCTCTTGGGCCGTGGCCTGCGTGCCGAAAACCGGAGGCAAAAAAAACCTTCCATATTTGGTGAAAGTTGCTCCAGGACTCGGCAAGGGCTGGCAGCAAACGGGGGGCCACAAGCCCCCAGCTCTGCCCTGGACCACTGGTTTTGCAAGGGCTCTGCAAACGTGCCAGGGGATGGATGGAAATCAGGGAGGGTTAAATTGGGGTGAGCATCTCCGATCGGGTGGCAAGGGGGGCATGGAGTGAGGGGGATCCATGGGATGCTGCCAGCAGTGCAGGGCGGATGTAGGAGATGCACCGGCACAATCCTGAGCCTCGAATTTTGGCAGGGGGGGGACTCCTCACCCTCAGCAGTGCTCGTGGTGCAAACCCCGATTTCAAGTGAAAATCCCACGGGAAAAGCCTCACTGTGCATTTAGAGGAGGAATTTTTGTTGCTCTGGGAAATGAGTCTCCTACCTTCTCCCCACTCCCCATCCCACTGGCACCGCTCCTGCTGGACAGCACGGGGATGCCCAGCATCCTTCTGCCCTGCCCTGGAAAAATTGCCCCAACTCCTTTATTTTTTATTCCCCTTTTTTTCTCACACTTTAAAAGCAGAATGGCAGCCAGGCCGTGTCCTCCCGGGATGAATCACCGCAGCCGAGAAGTCCAAGAAGGGAAAACAACTGAATTCCCGTGCACTGGGGCTGAAGCTGCCCTCCTCCTCCTCCTCCTTCTCCTCCTCCTTCTCCTCCTCCTCCTCCTCCTCCTCTTCCTCCTCTTCGTGCCCATCCCGGAGGCGGTGTTGCTGCTGGGTTTCTCCATGGGAGCATCCCTGACCAAATCAATGCTCCTCTGTGAGCTGGGAGCCTGGGAAAAACCACGGCCGAGGGAAAAGCAAACATCTCCAGCCCCGGGCCTGCGAATAAACACAGGAATATTATTAGTAACTGAAGCAGGGCTGAATCAGAGCTGCTGATTTATGCTCTTATTTCCTTTCAAGAAGTTACTCTTTGGAGAGCAGCTCGGACTCTCCTTACCCGTGGGAGAGCAGGGAGAGGCTGGGCAGGGAGGGAATGCAGCCCCGGATGTGATTCCGTGTGGCGTCGGGCAGGCTCGGGCACGGCCCCTCCTCTGTGCCACAGGTCCTCCTGTTCCCATGGGAGTGGCTTCCCCAGGACCTGGTGGTCCCAGGGATGAGTGAACTGTTACTCCGAGATGAGAGGCTGGTAGCAGGGAGGGAGAGATTGGAAGCCAGGGATGAGGTGGTGGAGGAAAAGAAGGTGGCTTGTGCTCAGGGATGGCAGTGGTCGGTACCCAGCGGTGCCAGTGACTGATGCCCAGGGGTGGAGGTCAGTGGCACCCAGGGATGGGCTGACATGCCCCAAAAGGTGACTGGTGCCATGGAATGGAGGTGGTTGGTACCAGGGATGGCAGTGGCCGATCCTCTCCTTGGTGGCTGCCGTCCCCCGTCCATGTGGCACGTGTGGGACATAGGGCAGAGCATCACTGATCCCAAGGGAAAGGCTGCTCGGGTCTGCAAGCCCTACAAAACCCAGTCAAACCTCCTGCTTTAATACATCCCAAGAGGACAGAATGTGATTTTTTCCCCAAGTGGTTTCCTGCCAGAGGCTGAGCGATTGAGGAAATATGGGATTGGATGGAATAGCATCATCCTCTTTTGGGAGATGGTGCCAGCCAGGGGCTTTTCTGGCTGCACGAGGAAGTTTTACGTGCCAGGATGATGCTGTTTGTTGCACAGGTGTTTGCTCATTGCATTGGGATGGATGGAAGCAGGTCCAGTTTATTTCCAAGCCTTTGCTTTCCAGGGTTTTGGTAGAAATAGAGCTGAGGATGTGTTAAAATTGTTAAACTTGGGAATTCACCATGCGCTGTCCCCGTGGACCAGTGGCTCCCACTATGTCCCAGCTCCCTCTAGTGGGACCTACCCTAGGAACAAGCATACGGGGAAAGAAAAGGTGCAGAAATTCTGGATTCTTTCAAACTGGGAATGGTGGTTTCAAGGAGGTGCTGAAATTCAGGTAGCTCCGCGCACAACCCTACTGTGACACCCTAGAGAATCTCTCATCAGGAGCTGTGATTCCTCATGGAATGTACGTTCCTGCTCTCCCTCTGGCCTTTGTTTGTTTAAAAAATGGGTGGTTTAGGACTTTCCTCCATCGATGCCTCTTTGTTCGCGGGGGTGGAGGCAGGACACAATATGCCATGGCCTTTTCCAAATATTTTAGGATGTTTGAAAATCCCTGGGGATGCTCAAACTCCTCCTGCATCGATATTCCTGTGCAGGGGAAAGCAAAATGGTGGAGTTGCACCCTGAGCCTAATTAAAAAATAAAATAAATCAAGATGGGACAGTTCCCATCCTTCTTCAGGGTTGTATTTCCAGTGTCAGATGGAAAGCTGGGGGAAAAGCCCTTCCCTTGGCCCCCCATCCCAGGTTTGGGGTGCTGCTGAATCACCCCCAAACTGCCAGTGCCGGATCCACTCCATCTTTAGGTTTTCAGGAGCATTTTGCCATGCTGGCACAAGCCTTTGGGATGGGGGATGAGTCCCTTGGCTCCATCCCAAGGAACTGGCATGCTCTTCCCAGGAGGGTTTGGGGTTTTGGGGGAGGAAACACCCAGGTCGGGAAAAAAAACAACAGGGGCTGGTCCGAAAGGAAATCTAAAGGTGTTTACAAAGAGCCGCGCTGCTAAAAATAACCGGCTCATATTTTAGACAGCCCTAAAAATAGGCAGCGCTGTTGGAGTGGCCAAACACTCCCAGGAATTTCCTGTGGGCTGCGGGCCGCTTGCAGGGGGGTCCGGGCTCGGCTGGCCGGCAGCGCTCCGGAGTTTGCTTCCCTGGGTGATGGAGAGGTGACCCCCACCGGGCCCCCGAAAGCACAGCGGGATTCGGCCCGGCTTCTTCTGCCCTGCGCCAGGCAGGACGGGCTTAACCCTTCTCCAGCCATCCTCCCTCCCGTGCCACATCTCGAGCGATTGGGTGGCTTTGAGGGGGAATTCCGAACCCATGGGAGGAAAGCTCAACCTCTCCAGCAGACACCGGAGAATCTCCTTGCAGTGCTCCCGCGGGGAGATGCTGGGCTGGATGAAGGGGTTGAGCATAGACAAGGGTGGCGTTCAGGGAGTAGGAAGGGCCCTCCCGGCATGGAGGGATCGCCCCGGGGACAGGCGGTCCCGG
>NW_008236761.1:1281981-1292523 GCF_000691975.1 Corvus brachyrhynchos | reverse complement strand
TGGGGCTGGGATTGCCAGGGGAATGGGATTGCGATTGCAAACCAGAGGGATTGGGGATTGCAATGCAGATGCACCCAGGTTTCCGTTCCTGATGGGTCCGGGATTGCCGCAGGAATGGGGTTGAGATTGCAACCCAGATGGATCTGGGGTTACAGCCCTAACGGGTCCAAAACTGCGCCCCAGATGGGGCCAGGATTCCAACAGGAATGGTTCTGGGATTGCAGCCCAAATGGATCTGGCATTGTAATGCAGATGGACTCAGGTTTGCTTCCCTGTTGGGTCTAAGATTGCAACAGGAATGGGGTTGGGATTGCAAAAGGAATGGGATTGGGATTGCAGCACAGGTGGATTGGGGATTGCAGTGCGGCTGCACCCAGGTTTGAATCCCGGGTGGGTCTGTGATTGTAACCCAGATGGGTCTGGAATTGCAAAGGAATGGGTTTGGGATTACAGCCGGATGGGTCTGGGTTTCGAACCAAAATGGGCCCAGGATTCAAACACAGATGGGCCCAGGATTGCGAACCAAGTGGGTCTGGGATTGCAACCCCGAGTGTTGCAGTCCAGTTGGGCCTGGATTTGCAATCCAGGTGGATCTGGGATTGCAAACCAGGTGGGTTTGGGATTACAACTCAAAAGCACCCAGGATTGCACACAGAAGGGTCTGGAACTGAAATGCAGATGGACCTAGATTTGCAACCCATTATGTTCTGGAATTGGACCCCAAATAAAACAGGGATTGCAACAGAAGCAGGTTTGCAATGGGATTCTAGGGTTGTATTCCTGATGGATCCTGGATTGCAATGCAGATATGCCCAGGATTGCAACTGAGATGGGTTTGGGATTGCAGCCCAAATGTGTCTGGGATTACCACCAAAATGGATCTGGGATTGGAACTCAGAACAGCCCGGGATTTCAATCCTGATGGCTCTGGGTTTGCAATGCAGATGGATCCAAGCTTGCAACAAAAATGGTTCTAGGATGGCAGCCTAAAGGAATCTGAGATTACATCAGAAATGGGTCTGGGATTGGATCCCAGAAGAGCTCAGGACTGCAATCCAAACAGATCTGGGATTGCAAACCAAATCAACCCAGCATTCCAACAGCTGGGGTGACCAGGGCACTGCAGTTGCAGGAGCTGCTGCCTTGCAAACAGCGTCCTTACCTGGTGGCAATTAGCTGTCCCTCTTCCCTGATCCCTGCGTGCACTGACGGCTGCTGCAGCTCTCATTACATGCCCCGAGTGGTCCGTTCTCTGCCACGCACCCTTGCCGGGGTGGGATGCTCATCATCCTCATTTCCAAGAGGAAATTTACTGGCTGCAACGGGAGGATGCAGCCCTGCTGCACGCCGTTGCTGTGGAAACAGGGTGAGCGGCTAATTAGATTTAATTAACGAAGCAGGAGGGGAGCGTTACAAACATATCTGGGCAGGATGCATCACCCGGCCAGCAGGGATGTGGGTGCTGAGGTGATGATGCCGCGGGGAAAAGGGGGTCTGCCTCAGTTTCCCTGTCTGCAAGGTCAGGGAGGGGGATATTGGCAAGGACGGAGTCCCTAAGGATGCTAAGCACCCCAACACCATCCGCGCATCCCCCCCTCCCCAAAAATCACACGCCCCAAGAAAGCATCAGCTCCCCCCACCCCACCCCCACCGTCGGCCCTGGGCAAAGCCCTTCCAGCAGCATCCCCCGGGAGGATCCGGCCCTGCCCGCATCCGCGCGTGTCTGTGTGGGCACGGCTCTGCCTCCCGCGCTCCCACCGCTGCCTCCCGCCCGTGCCTGGGCAGCTCCGGGCCCGGGGACCCTCGCGTCGCCACGGACGCAGGCGCAGCCTCGCACCCCGCAGCCGCTCTGCGGGAGGGCTTTTTATACATCCCCGTAGTTCCACATCCACACCGAACCCCGGCGATATAAATAGCGCCTCGCTTTTATTCCCCTCCCCGCCGCATCCCGGCGCAGCGTTCCGGCTCGGGCGGACACCTGGGGTTAGAGATAGAGCGATAGAGAGGGAATTTCGGTGCGATTCCTTGGGCCGCGTGGGACGGACCGACCCTCGGGACCCGCATGCTGCAGATGGTGAGGACTCTGGCGCAGTTCACCATCGCGCTGGAGGACATGCGAGACATCGGGGACGGCATCGGGGCTGCGGCAGCCGCGGTGGCACCGAGGTGATGGCAGAAGGGGTCCCGGGGACGGAGGGGGGGGGACCGGTGGGATGCGGGGGTGAGGTAGGGGTGCATGGATGCGTCATGTTTGGACACGTGTGCAGAACCCGGCACCTGTGGGGTCTGGATCGCGATTGCCGTGGCAACGGTGCCTCCATCCTCATCCTCAGCTCGACACCCCCGGGATTCTCTGGATTGCGGGGAGGGGGTTGCTCCCGCCCGGAGAGGGTGATGGGGGGGCTGGAGCCATCGCTGCCACCGCCCCCCCAGTGCTGATTTACACCGCGGAGGCGTCGGCTGATGGGAAATACCCCAATTCCCATGGCGGCAGGGGCTGATCCCGAGGGTGCTGAGCACCTCGGGGGCGGCAGGATGAGGCCGGGGTGAGGCGGGGGCGTCCCCAGGGAGAGCAGATGGATAGTGAAGCATTTTCAGCCCCCCAGCGGAGAGGCTTTGCTGGGATGGGGAATGCAGTGGGACACATCCTGCCTTTGCCCACGGATCGCTTTGCCCTGCTGGGATGGTGCCTTACCCCCAGCTCCTGCTCATCCCAGTGGGAATTTTCCCTTGCCGGGATAATACTGGTGCTGTAACGGTGGAACAAATCCCCTTGCCAACAGCTGGGCCTCATCCTGCATCTCCCCACTGCTGCAAACCCCTCAGCTGCTGGTGCAGTATGTGGTGCTGAGCCTGTTCAGCTCCTGGGTCTGACCCTTTGCTTCGGTCCTGAGCTGGGACAGCTCCAGGAAAAAACAGGAGCAGTAGGGAACTACAGGCTGGGCGAGGGCTGGGGAAACTGAGGCAAGGTGAGGGGTCAGGTACCCCTAAGCTCCATCCTCCGGCGAGTGCCCTTCATCCCATAATTGCAACAAATTGATCCGGCAGTGAGAGTGTTTCTAAACCTTCTAACCAAGTGGGGAGGTCTCAGCTGGTGTCCCCGAGGACTCCAGTATCACCATGGTTTCCTGATTCCCTGGAGAGACTTGGACCTGTCACCAATATTTGGCTCTAGACAACGATTTCCTGCATGATTGACTCCATCATCAGCCTGCTGGGGAGCAGGGAAACTGAGGCACGGCTCTGTCCTCGAGCACTGAGCAGGATGTGGCCAGGATTGCTCCCCAATGCTCCCTGGGGACCACCAGGGACATGGTGGCCTCTCTCCACGGTGAGGATGGTTGGGCTCAGACTTCTTCCTGTGGCTGCAGAGCAGCTTCACCGCTCACGTGTCCCCACTGGGGAGGACACAGCCCCATGTGTCCAGGGGACAGGGGCTCATCCCACAAGATTGAGGACATTTGGGGTGTCTCACATCCAGGGTCTTGGAGATTCTACACATGCAAAACTTTTGGGGTATCTGTGCCCCCCAGGCACTTGGAGCATCCCTGCACCAAAAGCTTTTGGGATTTCTCTGCACCCGGCATCTCTCGGAGCACCTTCACATGCAAAACCTTTGGGGTGTCTCTGCACCCAGAATCTCTGGAGTGTATCCAAACACAAAACTTTTGGGGTATCACTGCACCTTTGGAGCACTTCTGCATCCAAAACCTTTGGGGCCCAGGGCTCTTGGGGCATCTCTCACCAAAATCTCTTGGGGTGTCTCACACCCAGAGACCTTAAGGCATCTCGCACCCAGAACTTCTGAGGTGTCTCTGCACTCAGAGCCTTTGGAACATCTCACAGCCAAAACTTTTGGGGTGTTTCACGCCCTGGGCTCTGGAGCACTGGGCCCCCAGGCTGAGCTGCAGGGGGTGCACTCAAGGGGGGTCTCTGAGCCCCATGGCCAAGAAGACCCCGACCCACCCGCTTCCCAAGGCCGGCGGGCCGTCCCACACTGCCACCTCCCCGTGCCCCCCACCACCCCATCAATCCGCCTCCCGTGGGGCCACAGCCCAGCTCCAGGGTGCCCGGGGTGCTGGGCGGGAGGCGAATTCCTACGGGTCCGCTCGGAGCGGAGCCGCAGGAGAGCCAGAGGGCTCCGGGACCGACCCATGTAGGGCTGTGAGCTCCAGGGCGGGCTCCTGACGCGGCCGCGGAGGAAACCAGGCGTCTGTGCGCTCGGTGTCATGTACTTCCTAATCCTCCCGGATTCCTCCATCGGGGTGGAGAGGGAGCGCAGGGGAGCTGGACGCCAGCCGGGCTCCTCCGGTGTTCAGCCTTCCCAGCCAGCCCCGGTGCCGGCCCCGACCCCCGGCACGCAGCTCCCCCGCCCCGGGTCACCCCAAAACACTCGTGTGTCTTTTTCCCCGGGCAGGACATGAGGAAACACGTCATCATGACGCTGCTGGACACCGAGCAGTCCTACGTGGAGTCCCTGCGCACCTTGATGCAGGTAAGGTGGCACGGCCAGGGTGTGACACCCCAAACCACAGCATGGGGTCACCGTGGTCACCCCAAGTCGGACCCCCGGCTGCGGGTGCTGCACCAGGACCTGTGCGGCACAGGGGTGGGATGGGGTGGTGGGGGGGACGTTGGGGACAGCGGGAGCAGAAGTGGGAGCACTGTGACAGCAGCCCCAAGCACAGGGTGTGGGAGTTACCTCCATCTCCAAAGCGAGCCTGTGACATGCCCAGTGTGTTGTCACCTGGCAGGTATCATGTCCCCAAATCTCCTCCCGTGCTTGCTTCCCAAAAGCTCTTCCTCATGTGGCACCCCATCTTCTGATGGGCCTGCCATGCTGGGGGACCCCTGAGGTCCCCTGTTCCCACGTGCTCCTGCTCGGATCAGCACCTGCAGACCTGGGCCAAAGGTTTTTCCCAGGCCTTTTTTTTGCTGAGCTGGTTCCAACCCCCCTGGAGCAGCCTGGCCGGAGGGTCCACCTCACGTTTCAGATGTTAATGAAGGTGTTTCGGCAGGTTAATGGTGGTCAACGCCCTGGAGAAGTCACCTGATGCTCCGCACCCCTGCCGGGGGAAACACCAAAAACTCCGAGCTCTGCAAAAGCAGTGCCTGTGGGACATCTTGTGCCACAAGGGCATGGGGAACACCATCCCAACACTCTCATGGGCTCTTGCCATAAATCCCCCACAAGGGTGCCCCCATGGTGGACACAGATGTGCTGCAGGAGGGAAGCACCCTCTGAGGCTGCTGCCAGTGCAGACCTTGGCTTAGAGAGGCAAGAGGATCCCAGCTCCGGGCCTGATTTTGGGGGGAGCTGTACAGGGTTTGGGGTTGGGGGCCTTCCCTGCTGGTGTTGGCACGGAGAGAGTCTGTCCCATGGTCTGTGCATCCTCTGAGGTGGCATGTGAGGCTGGTTGGAGAGGACAGCCCTGCTGCGACTGTCCAGTTTCCCTCTGGAGGGAGCGGTTGGACACGGCTGGGAGCCACGGGGTGTTAATGCCTGAGCTCTTGTGCACAGGACCTGTCCTGACACAGCGCAGCTGGGGGGACCTGGCTTTCTGGCAGGGATCACAGGGCTCCAGGTGTCCCCAGCTCCCTGTCTCAGCTGGAATGAGGTGCTCAGATCCTTGACATGGCTTGGTGGCACGTGGCATGGTGGCTGCCAGGGACAAACATCACCTTGGAGCATCATCTTCCAGCCAAGCCAGATGGTGCATGGACAAGCCCTGCCTGCTGTCCCTGTGTGCTGCAGCAAGGGCTGCCTCCGTGCTTTTCATCCCCGTGTGGAAGCACAGGATGCCACAGTCCATCCCAACTCCTGCTGGAGGTGCTGGACATATTAGGGCAGGTGAAGGGGGTTTGGAGCCTCAGGACGGATTTGGTCCTTCTAACTTGGGTCTCCACGAGATATCTGGCATCAGCTTGAGGAACCTGATTCCTGGGGAATGACTCCTCCTTCACCAGCTTGGTTGGAGATGTCCAAGGCCACTTGAGATGGGTCCTGTGCTCAGTGCTCAGCTGCGTGGTCCTCCCAACTTCCTGAAAGCCACCGGCACCCTGTGCTGGTCAGATTGAGGGGGTGGCAAGGCTTGAGAAGACCTTCCACATCCTGCTGCATCTCCTGCAAATCCATCTCTCCTGTTCCAGGGGCACTGCTCCACTCCGCAGCTCTGGAGGGAGGGCGGGGGTTTCATAGCAGAGCCACCCACCCAACCTTGCTGAGGACCTGCTGGCCCTGCATATTGCTCGTTGGCCATTGTGTGGTGGTCCAGGGCATGATCCAGTGGATGCATCCTGCTGGCTCCAGCCCCTCCTGGTTCCAAACACCCTAAATCCCACCAGGAACACACTGGCATTTGGATCCTGGGGTCGTGTTGCCATCATTTCCAAGCTAGGTCAGGCAGATTGAGGTGACAAAGACTCATGACAGCAAAGGTGGCTCTTAAGGCCGTGGGACAGAGGGTCCTGTGCTATGCAGCTTCCTTGTGCAGACCTGTCCCCCTCCCCACACAGCCATGGGTGGGATGGGACCCAGGGAGGCTGGGTTGCAAAACCTGTCTGGTCCTGCTGGTGTGTCCCACAACCCAACATCCCATGGAGGAACCCCCTGCTGCAGGATGCCATCCATCCTATCTACACGGACTGAGAGATCCGTGCTGGGTGGGGTGGGAGAGGAAACCTCCGTGGACCCCGGTGCCTCTGCTTGCCTGCAGGGTTACATGAAGCCGCTGAAGCAGCCGGAGAACTCCCTGCTGTGCGACCCTTCGCTGGTGGATGAGATCTTCGACCAGATCCCCGAGCTGCTGGAGCACCACGAGCAGTTCCTGGAGCAGATCCACGACTGCGTGCAGAACTGGCACGAGAAGCAGAAAGTGGGCGACCTCCTGGTGCAGTCGGTAGGTCCTGGCAGGGTGGTTCCCCCCGGGAATGCGGGTGTGCCCGCTCCTGGGCACAGCCCCGGAGCAGAGGTTTCGGAGCGGGAGGCAGGGGAGTGATGAAAGGATGGGCCAAGCAGGCCTGGGATGGAGAACAGGAGACAATCTCCAGGCCTGCTGTCTGCTTAGCGTAAGGGTGGGAGCTGCTGCTCCCGGCTGGCTCTGCAGCTCCGCGTTTCTGCCTCGGGAGCACAAACGTCAGGGCTGAAAAATCGAGGTGGGCGGACAGTGAGCCCTCCGTGCGCCAGCCCAGAGCCAGAGTTAACCCTTGGGGCAGCTTCTTCCAGGCTCTCCCAGTATGGCCATGCTGGATCTAGCCCTGTTTTTCCCTCCCAGTTCTCCAAGGATGTGCTGGTGAACATCTACTCTGCCTACATCGATAACTTCCTCAATGCCAAGGATGCAGTCAGGATTGCCAAGGAAGCCCGGCCGGCTTTCATGAAGTTCCTGGAGGTGGGTCCTGGTTCCTCTCTCCACAGATCCTGGCCAAGATCTAGAGCCAGGCAGGATGGGAGTTAATGGGAGTAAATTTATTGCCAGACTGGGAATTTTCCCCCCGCCTTCTTGGTTTTGTTGCAAAGAGGGTCACTTGGGATGACCCAGAATCACTCCAGATGGTGTGGAAGGAAGTGGCCCAAAGCCAAAATGGGTGATCCTGGGTTGGTGGGAGGCTGGGTCCCTGCTGTGTCCCACCTAAGGGACTCATCCCTGTCCCTCTCCGGTGTTTTGCAGCAAAGCATGAGGGAGAACAAGGAGAAGCAGGCCCTGTCCGACCTGATGATCAAGCCGGTGCAGAGGATCCCGCGATATGAGCTGCTGGTGAAGGTGGGTGACACGGGGGTGGCAGTGTCACACCGGGAGCAGGGGACGCCACGGCTCTTTCAGGGCTCTCAGGTCTCTCCTGACCCCTTTTCCCACCCCTTGTCACAAAGTTGGTGTCCCCAGGTGTGCACATGGCTCTGCCCTGCTGGAGATGGTCACTCTGAGGACTGTCACCCTGCTGCCCCCCCACTGCAGTCCCTTTACCCTCAGCCTTTCTGCTGGACGCTGCGGTGTCATTTTGGGACCAGTCCCATGGCCACCCCCTCCTTGGGGCTGCTCCTGACCCCTTTTCCCACCCCTTGTCACAAAGTTGGTGTCCCCAGGTGTGCACATGGCTCTGCCCTGCTGGAGATGGTCACTCTGAGGACTGTCACCCTGCTGCCCCCCCACTGCAGTCCCTTTACCCTCAGCCTTTCTGCTGGACGCTGCGGTGTCATTTTGGGACCAGTCCCATGGCCACCCCCTCCTTGGGGCTGCTCTCCATCCCCTGCAGCCAGAGCAGCGTGCGAGGGGCTCGGGCAATGACATTGCCCATGTCCAGGCTTTGCCAGAGGTGACACCCCGGCTCTGTCCCGCGGCAGGACCTGCTGAAGCACACGCCAGAGGACCACCCCGACCATCCTTTCCTCATCGACGCCCAGCGCAACATCAAGCAAGTGGCTGAGAGGATCAACAAGGGCATGAAGAGCGCAGAGGAGGTGGAGAGGAACGCTCGGATTGTGCAGGAGATCGAGTCCCACATCGAAGGGATGGAGGATGTATGTATGGGGGGGCCTTAGATGGGGGTCAGTCTTGCCTTCTCCACAAAATGTCCTCATTTCTGCTCTTTCTGGGTCATCCCAGGCTGGGTGGCTTATTTTCTCCTCTGGGTCCTGCTTTCCCCATGCCTTGGTGGGCTCCTGGAAGGTTTGGGAAGGGACTGGGGTCCCAATTCTGAGCGGGGGGATGCAGGGGTGGGGATGAAGCCCATGAGGATGGGATGAAGCTCCCTGCCATGGCTTCCCACCCACGGGTCTCCTTGTCCCCACAGCTCCAGGCTCCGCTCCGCAGGTTCCTGCGCCAGGAGATGGTCGTGGAAGTGGTAAGAGCAGGGTCTGTGGGGCCATGGGACCACACACTGGGTGGGGCAGTGGGAGGCTGTGATTGCAGGTCCTGGGGTGCCTGTGTGCCCATGGGAAGCTACAGATGGATGGATGGACGGATGGAGGGAACAGACAGATGGAAGGGCAAGGCAGCACATGGGGAAACTGAGGCAGGGCCCTCTCCCAGCACTGGCACAGAGGGAGGGATGGTCATTAACCCCCTGGTGTCTCCCACTGCCCCACAGAAGGCGGTGGGCGGGAAGAAGGACCGCTCCTTCTTCCTCTTCACGGACCTGCTGGTGTGCACCACGCTGAAACGCAAGTCGGGCTCGCTCCGCCGCAGCTCCATGAGCCTGTGAGTACCACCAGGCTTGGGGACAGCCCCTGGGTGTCCCTGCCAGCTGGCCTGGCTTTAGGGGGCTGTGGGTGTGGGTGCAGCTCGGCCATCCCCCCCAACCTCCCAGGTACACGGCGGCCAGCGTGATCGACACTGCCAGCAAGTACAAACTGCTCTGGAAGCTGCCCCTGGAGGACGTGGACATCGTCAAAGGTCTGTCACTGCCTGCTGGAGTGTCCCATCCCACCCAAAGCCTGTCAGTCCCCCCAGCCAGTGATGCCAGGGAGGGAGGGTTTAATGCTGTGCACATGTCCCCACACAGGTGCCTCGCAAGCCACCAACAGGGAGAGCATCCAGAAAAGCATCAGCCGCCTGGATGAAGACCTCAACACACTGGGGCAAGTCAGCAAGCTGTCAGAGACCCTCAGCTTCCCCCACCAGGTATGGGGATGGCGGCCCTGGAGTTGTCCCCTGGTCGGACACGTTCCCAGTGGGACCGAACAGGATGTCCTCAGCATGAGGGGAGAACATGTGGAAGGGCTGGTGGCCATGAGTGTCCAGCCCAAAAGCCACAAAAGGGGTTGGAGCAGCCTCTGAAGGATGCCAGTCGATGGACAGGGGGATATCAGGCATGTGGCTTGTGGTGGCCCATCCCTGAGAGCTGAAGCATTGTCCCCATCCCCAGGGCCTGGATGACGTGATCAAGGACCTGATGGCCGCCATCCACCGGGAGCTGTCGGAGAAGCAGTCCCTGTCCTTCAGCATGGCCTTCCCCCCCAACAAGGTGGAGCTCAGCACCACCAAAGCTGACGGCACCGAGTCCTTCATCTTCGAGTTCCCCAACCCCGACGCCCGACTCGGCTTCGAGCAAGCCTTCGAGGACGCCAAGAAAAAGCTGGGTAACAGCGGGGGGGGAGGTGGACATGGTGGTGGGCTTGGCATCTCCCCCACCCTGCCTTGGTAGACCCCCTTCCTCCATCACTTCTACATCCTCCAATCTGATTTTCCCAGCTTCCAGCAAAAACTGCCTGGACCCAGAGTTCCTCAAAGCCATCCCCATCATGAAGACGCGGAGTGGGATGCAGGTACTCAGAGGCTGGGTTCAAGCATCCCACAGGTCCTCTCCATCCCAGATGCTGACAGCTCCTGCATCAGTCCTGAATAACCCAATCTTTTGCTCCCTTGCAGTTCTCCTGTGCTTCTCCCAGCCACGGCAGCCCGGAGAGCTCACACGAGGTTTGGGTTTGCAACAGCGACGGCTATGTGGGGCAGGTTTGTCTGCTGAGCATCCGCAAGGAGCCCACGGTGGAGGCCTGCATCGCCGTCTGCTCCGCCAGGATCCCCTGTATCGCCTCTGTGCCCG
>NW_008236761.1:1278995-1281895 GCF_000691975.1 Corvus brachyrhynchos | reverse complement strand
GCTGGAGCTCTCGGAGCCTGTGGACGGCGGCAACAGGGAGCTGGTGCCCTTTGACAGTGATGACACAGATGATGAGTCCTCGCCCAGTCCCTCTGGGACACTGCAGAGCCAAGCCAGCCACTCCACCATCTCCTCCAGCTTCGGCAGTGAGTCCTCCCCAGCCCCTGCTTAGGGAAAAATACACTTTTTAGCCCCACAATTACGGGCAGCTCCATTGTTTTGGCCTCTCTGCCTTGTGTTCCTCGGGGAATCTGCAGGTGGAGGCTTTTGAGCCTGGGAAAAGAGATGTTGAGAGGCATCAGCCCAGCACTGGTACTGGAATGAGGGGGCTTTGGGTAAATCCTTGTGGGTTTCGGGCCTCAGCATCCTTACGCCCTCCCCTGGGCTTGACATCACCCCCAGTCTCTTCCCCATGACTTTGGAGGGTGTTGGATGGTCATGGTCTGACCCCTTCCTTCCTCCTCCTCCTCCTCCTCCTCCACAGATGAAGAGATTCCGAGCTGCAAGGAGGCAACAGTGGAGACGACGAGCTCGGAGGAAGAGCAGGAGCCCGGCTTCATGCCCATTGCTGGCACCTACGGGCAGAACCGGCACGGCGAGAGCCCCACGGACGGGCGGGCCCTGCGCCGCTCCAGCCGTGGCTCCTTCACCCGCGGCAGCCTTGAGGACCTGCTCAGCCTTGACCCCGAAGCCCATCAGAGCTCCATGTGGCTGGGCACCGAGGATGGCTGGTACGGCCCCGGGATGGGAATTCCTGCGTGGGGAGGGAGCCGATCCTGGGTGAGCCTGAAGCTTTGCTCTCCTCCTGCAGCATCCATGTGTACCAGTCCTCGGACAACATCCGGAACAGGAAGAACAGCATGAAGATGCAACACGCTGCCGCCGTCATGTGCATCCTGTAAGTGGGGAAGGGGGACTTTCAGCTCTGGGGGGGCCAGAGCAAGGGGGTTTGGGGTGGCTGAGCAGGCTCTGCAGCTGGATGTCAAAGGCGGTCTGCCCCCACAGGTACCTGGATAACCAGGTTTTTGTGTCGTTGGCCAACGGGGAGCTCGTGGTGTACCAGCGGGAAGCAGGTGAGGTTGGATTTGGGACATCAAAAATGCAGCCCCAGGGTGGTGGCTGTTGGGGGGTGGCTTGGGCAACCCCCTGGGGAGGGATGCTCAGGGTGGCTTCCTTGCTTCCACGGAAAGGGACATCCCTGGAGGGATGCTGGAGACACCAAAATCAGAGGCAGGGGGAGGGGGGCATCCTTTTCCTGGTCCCTGCCTGCCACTGGAACCGCATGGTGACATCAGTTTGTGTCCCTTCTGAGGGCTGACCTGGAGAGAGTTGTCTTCTGCCACTGCACCCCATTGTCTGTATCGAGTTGGACTTTTTCTGGGAATGCTTTAACTACCCACCCCACTCTCCCCACACTCATAGGCCGCTTCTGGGACCCCCAAAACTCCAAGTCCCTGTCCCTGGGCTCACCGGGGAGCCCCATTACCAAGATGGTGGCAGTGGCAGGGAAGCTCTGGTGTGGCTGCCAAAACCGAGTCATCGTCCTCAACACCACCACGCTGGCACAGGAGGTACCGTGGGCGCCGGCGGGAGGGCGCGGTGGGAGGTGTGACGAGCATCAGTGGCATCACCGCGGCACCGCTGTGGCTCTGTCCCCCGCAGCACACGCTCCAGGTGGGGCAGGACGGCGGGCGCAGCGTCACCTGCATGGTGAGCGCGGGCACGGGCGTGTGGGTCGCGCTGCAGGGCAGCGCCCAGGTCCGGCTGTACCACGCCACCACCTACGAGCAGCTGGCAGAGGCAGACATCACCCCCCCGGTGCACAAGATGCTCGCCGGTAAGTGCCACCCGTGACACTGCTCCAGGGGTTGCCAGCGCCCCTGGAAAATGTCCCGCAGCATCTGGCGCCACCCGCCAGGGGGGTTGTGGGGTCCCTTCCCCATGTGCCATGTGCCACAGATACCCCTGGGAATGGTGGTGGGTTGGGGTTCCAGCCCCGTGCCGGGCAGGATAAGGCACTGATGGTCGGGATGCTCGGCAGGCTCGGATGCCATTATCCGGCAGCACAAGGCCGCCTGCCTGCGGATCACGGCTCTCCTGGTGTGCAAGGACTTGCTGTGGATTGGGACCAGCGCCGGCGTGGTGCTGACCCTGTCGGTCTCAGCCAAGGCAGCCCCCACGTTGGTGGGGCTGTCCCAGGGTCACACCGGCCACGTCCGCTTCCTCACGGCCATCGAGCTGCCCGACGGCTTTGATGTCCTCTTCCCGCTGCCCAGGGACACGGGTAGGTGGGATGAGTAGCATGTCCCAATCACGACACGTTTCAGGGGCAGTGCATAGTGTTGTGGGGCTGGGAATGCTGTTCCGGATGACCAGGAGTAGCCTTGAAATGTTGCTGGAGTCCTTGTTCCATCCTTCCCTTGTTAAAATCCAGGGTGAAAAATTGGCAGTGGAGGGTGGGGGAAATAGGATGCTAAACTGCCCTCCACCAGCATGAGCAACCCCAGATTTCCCAGGGAGACCCAAATTCCCATGGGGAAATCCCTGTGTGGGGTGTCACCCAGCCCAGCTCCAAGCTTGGGGTGGGATGGGGAGAAGAAGGAGATGGGACAGGGGCTAGCAGTTTTGAAGGGAGGAGCTAGCATGGGTTGCAGGGGCCAGTTTGGGGTGGGAGGGGCTATTGGGATGAGAGGAGATTTTGGGGCCAGGATGTGGTACCTGGGAAAGTGGTGGAGGGGTGATGCTGAGCTGCTGCTGGTGGGGTGCTGGAGGGGACCAGCGGAGTCGCGGGGGCACAGGTGACAGCCTTCGGGGTTCTGCGCTTGGCAGGCGCCGAGAAGCCGAGTGAGGCCGAGAAACGAGACGCATCCCGCCCGCGTGCCCCCGCCCTGGCCCTGTCC
>NW_008236761.1:1276976-1278361 GCF_000691975.1 Corvus brachyrhynchos | reverse complement strand
GGGGGCTGGGGGGCATCAGGAGCACCATCGCCTCGCTGCCAGTCCCTCCACTCCGGAGCTGGGGGATTAAAACTCCCGGTTCATCGCCCTGAGGGAGAGCCTGACCCCACTGGTGGAGCTGGACCACGCTGGTGGCGGCGGGGAGCTGATGGAGGGGGGGTGGGAAGGAAATCGGGCCCCCCCTCCTTCTCTGTGATTCCCAGGGGGGTTTCGCAGCCTGGGAAGTGGGATGAAGGCGCTGCTGCCATTTGAAGCATCTCTGGACGAGAACAATCATCTTCACATTCCCTGCCAGCCACCAGGGCTGTCCCCCCACCCTTAAAATGGGGTGACAGTGTGGGGGACCCTAAAAATGAAGCTCTGCTGGACCAACCCTCCCCCATTTGCCCTTTTTCTCCCCCTTTTCCTGCTTTCACCCCAGGACGCAGGCGAGAGCAGTGCTCCCAGACTGGGACACCCTGTTGTCCCCATGGGAGACGTGACAACCGTGGTGGCAGGGATGAATCAGGGTGTCCCCAATCCCACACAGCTGGGTGAGTGACGGGAATGCTGCCATCCCACATGGAGCCATCCGTCTGTCCGTCAGCAGGGTGAGTGGGTGTGTGCTATAATTGGGATGATGAGGATATTTTGGGAAAGGGTGGGGGGGAGGATTTCGGTCACTTGGGGGCTCTTTGTTATTAAAGGTCACCCGTGCCGGAATGATCCCAGCGTGGTCTCATCCTTCACCTCGGGATGGGGTGGCAGGGACAGGGTGAGGACGGGCACGGCTCCCACCGCCCATTGGCGTCACTGGGAATGTCACCCACCGGTGCCACTGGTGATGAAGACCCCCGGGGGGAGGAAGAAACTGTTTCCACTACTGGGGTGCAGTTATTCTGTCCTGGATAACCCTGAGGGGGATATCGGGATATCCATCCCGTGTGCCACAGCGCATCGGGATGTGGCACTCCCTGGCTGGACAAATGGGACACCGGACAGCTGGAATAGGGGACACCAGGTCGTCCTGGGGAAAACTGAGAGGAACAGAGGGAACACCCGGCCTGACTGCAACAGGCTGTCCCCACTGTGGGAAAACTGTCCCCCCTAGGGAACAGGACAAGGACAAGGCACGGCATGCTGCAGGACAGGTAGGAAAGCGGGGTGCAGCACTCCTGGGTGCCCCCTGCGAGTCCATTTGGGGGAGAAAAAAAAACCCTTATTTTTTTTTTTATATTTCCTGCTGGGCACGTAAAACCCACCCCGATCAGGTTGTTCCCGTTTTCCCCTCCCCAACCCCTCCGCGGGTGGGATGAAGCCCATCCCCTACAAATCCCGCCCCCGGCCCGGTTCCCGCCCGTAATTCCCGCAATTCCCGCGTTCCCCGCCTCGGCCGGCAGGGGGCG
>NW_008236761.1:1276495-1276916 GCF_000691975.1 Corvus brachyrhynchos | reverse complement strand
GGACAGGTAGGGGACACCCCGGCACAGGGACACCCCCTCTGCCCGGGGCGGCTCGGATGATTCCGCCTTAAAGGGTTATTCCCCCATGGGGGGGTCTGGGGTTGGTGTTTCTGCAGCTTTGGGTTGCGCAAGGAGACCGCCTGGTGCTTTTTGGGATGCTCGACCCCCGCTTTGCGCTAAAAGAGGTGGGCAGTGTTGTTGTCTTGGGCTTATCCCTAAAGTGGGGCACGGGGGGAGCTCCGCCTGGAGCGGGATGCGCTGGGGAGAGCTCCGCGGGTCCGGGAGGCTGCGGCTGCTGCAGCGCCAAAGTAGGTTAAAATAAAGGGGGGAGAGGAGGAAAAAGTAGGTTAAGGAATACTCACCTCCAGCTGCCTGGGAAAAGGGTAGGAACCGTGTCGGGTCTCTCTTTTTTTTTTGCCAG
>NW_008236761.1:1274148-1276299 GCF_000691975.1 Corvus brachyrhynchos | reverse complement strand
CGCGGGGTGCGATGATTTCGCTCCATCTGCCGGACAATCCCCTCCTTGTCCCAGGCTGTCTCCAGCAGCTGCTCCCCAAAGTTTTTCCGAACAGTTGCTCCTTTTTCCCTCTGTTTGTCTGCAGGAGCCATCGGCTGAAACCCTGTTCCCCCACAGGGAGGGGAAACCCTCGCTGGAATCCCAGCGGGCAGTTTTAGGTTACAGGCTGTATTAAGGGGAATAAAGGGCTCGTGTGACCTGGAGGGATTTGGGGAGGTTTCCAAAACCAAGTCGCCTTTTCTGGTATATTGGCATTGATGCACCAGTCAGGTGGAGTACGGGGGTGGTGGAGCTTGGAGTGTCCTCAAAAGCAGCCAGGTCTGGCAATGGTGGGGTTATTTTTTGGTTTCCTCTGGTTCTTGGAGGGGCAAATCCTGTCGATTTTAGGAGTGTGTGAGGGCAGCTGGGCATTCCAGCATCACCAGCCGAAGATTTGTGCCTGCATCCCCCAGCCCCACCTGGGATCGCCCCAAGCTGCCCCCAGCCCTGGGATGGCTGTGACTGGGCAAAGCCCCAGTGCCAACCAGGAGCTGGCACCCTCTGGTCCCTGCATCTCCTCCATCCCCATGGCAGCGTCTTGGGCATCTGAGGGATGTCCTTAATCCTTAGATTAAGATTGGTCTCAGATCAACTTTACGCCTGCTCCTGGTGGTGTTTAGATCCAGTTATCATGATCTGGAATGCACTGGTGAGCCGGGATGCTCGTGGTCCCTCAGCCGCGGTGGGACCTCCCTGTCCCCTCCTGAGGCCATTTCTTCTCCAGCAGAGCAGGTCCCCAAACAACTCGGTGTGTCCCTAAAGTGCTTGAACTCCATCGCCCCAGAGGATTAAAATGCTTCATGTTAGGCTTAAACTCGAGTTTATTAGTGCTGGATTAGAGGGTGGAGAGCTCGCACGAGTATGCTGGAGAGGCGCATCCCAAATCCCAGGGAGATTCAGGAGCTGGGCCGGCTGGCTCCATGCTGGCATCCTGAAGGGGTGCTCCTGTACTGGGAGCTACTGGAGGGAACTGGAGCATGGAGGATGCTCATTTCAGGTTGTGCCATCATGTCCCAGTCCATGTCCTGTGAACACCCAGCTCAGCCCCGCTCGCCACCAGGACCCCCCTCATGTGTAACTGGCTGCATCTCAGGGTGGTGCCGGCTACTAATTAGGAGAAACTCGTCAGGCACAGGCTGTAACGAAGCTCTGCCGGGGCTCTCACAGGACCGTGACGACCGGGGGGGAATTTCCATGCGGGCAGCAGGATTTCCATGCGGAGGCTGGATCCGGGTTTGGGTTGTTATTTATTTGTTCCTTCCTTCCTTCTCATGTGCTGTCAGCATAGATTTTAACAGTCAATTGCTGGGCCCAAAGAGGGGGGATGAGACTCTGGGAAACACCTTTTGTTTTGTCCCAGTTTTTATTTAAATACTTCTTAATTTTTTTAGTGGCTTCACTTCTTTGTGACAGATGCAAGAGGATTTCCTCCGGAGCAGGAAAAACCTTTCTTTGACGTTTTTCAGCATCATCTGCTCCTTACCCTGCTCCTTGCATGAATGGTGTGGCTCCACGGCTGAGGTTGGTCCCTCTCCAGTTTGGGATGGAGCTGGGATCTCCAAGGGAAGGGGTGATGCTGGGCATTCCATGAAATCTCTAAAAAAACTTCCTGGGGGATGGTTCAGGACTGCTGCTGCAGGGATATTTAGGCAGATGCCTTGGAGCATCCCACTGGGGAGAAAAAGGGCCCCCATGTTACTTTTCCAGTGGGGTTTTCCCTGGATGATGACCCCGGTGCTCTCCCTTGGGCAGGTCTCCCCTGGTGATGAAGAGGAGCGGGATGCACTGGTGGCTTGTCACCGTCCTGGGGGTGAGTATGGCCTCGTCTGCCCCATCCCACCCCTCTGCTTCTCTGATGCTCAAACACCACCCCATAGCCGTATAGGACATGGGGATGGGTTTGCATCCATCGTGGTGCATCCAGTGGGTTCATACCCCACACGCCACTGGTGAAGGGGGTCCACTCGCTGTGGGGCAAGCGAGAGGGTGGCACCCATGGCATCACCTGTGACGGGATGGCATCTGCCACAGTGCCACCGGAGCCACACCCCTGCCGGCACAGGCCGCGGGGGG
>NW_008236761.1:1266955-1270145 GCF_000691975.1 Corvus brachyrhynchos | reverse complement strand
CCCAGCCGGGGGGACGGCGAGCCCAGCGCCGCCCTCGCTCGGGCCGAGTCCTGACACTCCCCTCCCACCCCGCAGGTTTCACAGCCCTGGAGGGGAGAGGGAGCCCCGGGGCCGGTGCCTGCCCTGCGCCGCTGCTCCCCGCGGCACCCCCGGGCTCCCCGTGGGCCGGGGCTGGGGGTGATGGAGGAGCTTGTGCCGGCCCCAGCCCCGGGGATGCCACTCGGGATCTGTCCCCCCCAGGGATGGGGCACGATGTCCTGCTGGGATCACCTGCAGCTGAGGACACCTCTGCTCATGACACACGTGGCTTCTGCTTCCCCGGTGTAGGGCTCCTGGGGGAACGGGATTTAATCCCAACAAAGCCCCTCTCTGAGGCTCATACCGTGCCTCCTTGCAGGCCACCGGAGAGCCCGCAGCCCCGAAATGCCGGGCCGGGCACTGGGAATCAACGGGACGCGGGTGACCCTGCTGGGTGAGGAAGAGGAGGAGGCGGCAGCAGCGCAGGCGGCCGTGCTGACCATTGTCCCGGTCTTCTGTGCCATGGGATTGCTGGGAATCCTGGTCTGCAACCTGCTGAAGAAGAAGGGTTATCACTGCACTGCCAGCAAGGAGCCCCAGCCCAGCGGCACCGGTGAGCCCCAGTTGGGCTGTGACACCTTTGGTGATCCCACACCCATCTCCTCTCGCTCAGCCCATTCCTGTGGCTCCTGGTCCTCACTGTCCCAGGGCATCCCGCTTGTCCTTGGGGTGCCTTATGCCCCATCACCGAGTTTTCCCTAACTTCTGCCTCCAGGTCCCAGCTCCATCTACCAGCTGGAGGATGCCAACGAGGACACCATCGGGGTGCTGGTGCGGCTGATCACGGAGAAGAAAGGTCAGGGGGTCCCTGAGAAGGGGGAAGAGGGGGTGACCTGGGCCAGAGCCCCATGACCCGCAACTCCTTGGTGTCTTCCCACACACAGAAAATGCAGCGGCGCTGGAGGAGCTGCTGAAGGAGCATCAGAGGCAACAGCTGATGCCACCGAGCTGTGCCCCCCTCAATAAGTAAGAGTCCCCCTAAGGCTGCACTGAGGATCCCTCATGGTGGGACCACCCCCAGACTGATGGCATCTCCCCCCTCCCCAGGCTGCACCTCCTGCCTCAGTTTCCCCCCGCCTGCCACCACCAGCAGCACCTGCACACAGTGCAGGGACCGGCCCCGTGCGCCCGCTGCAGCCAGAAGTGGCCCGAGGTGCTGCCATCGCTCAGTGCCACCAAGGTCCCCAAACCCAGAGCTCATCCCAGCGAGGTGACCATCCTCTCCATTGGCAGGTAAGCAGGGACACCCCCTGGTGCGTATCCCCTCTGCAAGGGGGGACAGGCTGACGTGATGCTCTCCAACAGGTTCCGGGTGTCCCGAATCCCTGAGATGAGGAGTGAGGCAGGGGGAGAGCCCCTCCGTGCCCCCCTGCCCGCCGGCAGCGGGATGTGACCCCCGTGGCTGAACAGCACCGACGGCCCCACGAGGTGAGGGGGTGTGCAGGGAGGGTGGTGGGGAGCCCTGGGGGCCCTTCCTGGAGAAAGGGGTTCTGAAGGCTGGAGGATGGAGCATTAGCGCTGTAGGGACACAGCGTTAACACTGTGGGGACAGCGAGGCAGGAGCGAGGGGGTGTCCCACGCCGCAGGGTGCTGGCAGGGCCTGGCACAGGGTGGCACGGCCGGGGGCTGCTCCGTGACTCATGGGCAGCTGCACGGGCTCACGTGCCCTCGCTCACGTCCCCCCATCCCCTCCTCCAGCAGCGCTGCTGCTGTGACCATCCGGCTCTGGCCCCCTTCCGACAAGGACACTGAGGGGCTGGAGCATGTCCAGGGAAGGGAACAGAGCTGGGAAGGGGCTGGAGCCCCAGGAGAGGCTGAGGGAGCTGGGAAAGGGGCTCAGCCTGGAGCAAAGGAGGCTCAGGGGGGACCTTGTGGCTCTGCACAAGTCCCTGACAGGAGGGGGCAGCCGGGGGGGGGTCGGGCTCTGCTCCCAGGGAACAGGGACAGGAGGAGAGGGAACGGCCTCAGGCTGGGCCAGGGAGGGGCAGGTTGGGAAGTGCCAGCCATGGATGAGTGACACCGAGTGACTCCTGCCACCTTGGGTAGTGCAAAGGGCCCAATCCAGGCTCACCTGTGGTACATCCCTTGTCCTCCACAGCAGGCACCTCCACAGGGGTCAGTGACAGCCACAAAGACCCCGTGGAGGGGATGGAGGACACTGCGCATTGTCCCGCTCAGAGCTGTGAAGTGCTGGAGGTGGCAGCTCAGCTTCTGCTCCTGCCACCAAGGTGTCCAACAGCAGCACAGCAAATCCAACATCTTGCTTGGCTGGTGAGAAGGATTCTCTGTCCCTGAGGTCTGGTGGTGGTCACAGTGTGGTGTCCTGACAGATAATAACTCCGGGAGCTGCAATGCCGGTGGTGGTGGCCACAGGAGTCATCATCTCTGGGAACCATGGTGCCACAGCACAGCTCCATTGGAAACACAGAAGACACTGGATGCCATTTCATGATCACTCTCTGGGTCTGTTGAACTCTCCAGGACCATCATGAACTCCCAGTTTCTCTCCATCACCAAATGCCAGCACTCAGCATCACAGGATAATGAATCACTGGAGCATGCAACAACTCCCCCCTTCCCAACAACCCAGATGGGGCACGGATTGCTCTGGGCAAAGCTGGTCACCTGCATCCATCCATCCATCCTCTCTCCAAAGTCTCAGTTCAGGAGGACACGGTGGTGATGATCACCATGAAGATCACACACTTCACGTTTCACAGGAATTGCTTCTGTGGGATCACGCTGGCTTGGCCATGTTGGGACCACTGGGATAAACCACCCAAGGTTGGGTTGGAGACCATCAACCTCAACCACCAACCCAAAAAAAGGGTTTATGGCCGGTCTCATTCACCTCTCCACTACATCATTGTGCCAAAAAACCAACCACCAAACCCTCCCAGGCTCTTTTATTTATTTATTTAATTTTTTTTGGAAACATTTTAATAGTTACCGAATGTTCTACATCTTACAGTAAATATCGTACAGTTACAAACTCTTGGCTGAAATCTGTCAGGGAGATCACGACCTGATCTTCAGAACCAAAACCAGAACAGAAAACAAACGGGAAAATAACCCCAAATTCACACTTCTGATGGACAAACTGAGGCTGTGG
>NW_008236761.1:1257986-1266902 GCF_000691975.1 Corvus brachyrhynchos | reverse complement strand
CTACACACCTGTGAGATTTAGACTTGGAAGACGTGGTTACTCTTGGGTTTAATTTTTTTTTTTTCTTTTGGGGAATTTCTTTTGGTATTTATTTTTATTTAAGAGGTCCAATAGTACTTAAAAATGAGCTAGTCTGGTGGTCAAAATTAATTTAAAAATTAATTACATAAAAAGAGGGGTGGGAGCCTGGCGTGGGTTGAGGCCGTGTTGTGGGAAGGGGAGGGTTTGGGTGTGATCCTGCACCTCACCATGCTTCCCTACAAATCCCTCCCCTGATCCTGAACCCCTCTGCCCCCAGGAAAATTCCATCTCCCAGCTCCATCCCTTGCAGGAGGATGCAGGGAGGCTGCAGGTGGCCATGTTGCATCAAGATTATTCCCTACAAGCAGCACAATCAAGCATTTCCAAACGGGAATCACTCCTGTCAAACCACGTATTTTGCTATTCCTGCCCTGCAAACATTCCCACAAGTTCTTTTACCTGAATGCCAGAGAATCTCCAAGTGCCATGGTGCAACATGCCACAAAAACACCTTTTCCAAGGTTTCCTCCGTTCCAAGCTCCGTATTTATTTTCCTTTTTTCCCTAAGGGAATGCTAACGCACAACGGAGAAAATATTTGGAGGCTGATCCTGGCTCAGGAGCGAACGGAAGGTGGGCAGAGGGTCACCACAGTTTGGGGATGAGAGTTGGAGGGCCTGAAAACATTGGCAATTCAAAAAACAACCTAAACCAAAACCACATGGATTTATGGGTATCCAGCAGCTCTTATTGCTATTGTTGGCTGGTTGGATTTTACCCAAAATAAAGCCTCAGATGTTGTCTTGCACCCCCCTAAAAAACCAGGATCCCATTTCATGCCCCCCAGCTGGGAACCACATCATCCCACATTGCCTGCGGGGATGCAGGAGGAGAGGAAGGGGGCAGCAAAGGGGGGTGTCTCTTGGGGAAGGACCAGGTTCGGCCGGAGGCCGGTGGTTGGAGGAAAACCCAATGCTCTGAACACCCCCCATTAAAACAAACCCCTTAAATAATGCTTCCTGGGAATTACATCCCAGAACTGCAACAATGCTGAACTGGGTGATTTATTATTCATAAAATGCAGGAACAAATCCTTGCCCGGAGGGTTCAGCCACTTGGAGGCGTGATGGCTTCAGGCTGCAAGGGGCTCCTGGGGTTTGGGGGTCACCACCATCACTAAAATCCTATTTGCCCCCAAATCTTGCATTGCAGCTCGTGTTTAAAGCACAGGTAAGGGCAGGGATGGGTTAATGGTTTGGAGTTATTTTCCTTCCTCTTTAGCTGGAATTTTAATCTCAGACACTTCAGTGGCTGCTAAGGATGGTTTAACCCCTCCTGCTCTTCCCCACTAATGCCCGATGTGATTCTTCACCATGGAAAACCCTTTTCCTTGACCAATGTCAGCAAAGCTTTGCTGGAATGAAATATTTGAGAAGCTGGTGGCCTCCACTGTGACCTTCCCATGACCCTCACTTAAGCCATGACGTGACCAAGGGAAGGATTTGGGATTAAGGAAAGGGCAGGAAGCATCTCCCCACCACCACGGCAGCCCCATGAAGCCACCTTGGGAAGGAGCTACCCAAGCCTGGCACCGTGTGGTGGTCCCAGAGCCATGTGGTGGCCCTGGTTCCACACAGTGGCCCAAGGCTGGTTACCAATGCCCTCACTAAAGCCTCTGGTGCAACAGGTGGCAAATATTTCACCTCTCCACACCTTGGTTAATGAGTATTTCTGCCTGGGAATAATGGGGTGAGGAGCACTGGATCTGCTATTGATCCAAGTGAAGGAATTAAAACCCAACTGCCCCATGTCAGGTCTCATCAGTGGGAACCACACTCAACTCCTGGGGCTTTCTCCCCCACCTTTGATGTTTTTTCCTTCCAGGAGAAAGCCCATCTCCTTTCCACACAGCAGCCAAAACTTTAGCAGTTGTTCCTAAGGTGGTGCAGGGTGCCTGGGACAGTGGTGGGAGGATGTCTGTTGGGAGAGGTCCTTTGCAGAGCCCAGGCTGGGATCCCAAAGCTCGTTGGACCCTGCAAACCAGAGTGCTATTACGTTGGGAGACCTGACTCAACGCTGACAGACAACTCCTGGTACGTAACACAAAGTCAACACGAGAGGAAAAAAGGGGACCTCAGAAGTCTTCACTTCCTGGGATCTACTGGGGGTTTTTTGGCCCAGGTTTAACTGCAACGTGCTACAAACAGTGGAAGGACAATGTAGTGGTGTTATTTCCCAAGGTCCTGTTGCTCTTTACTAATCCTAGCCTTTGCCAAGCCAAATGGGGAACCCGCTGATTATTGGCTCTTTTTTTTCCTTTTCCTTTCCCTCTGTACAAACCTGAAGTACAACCCAAGGGTGCCCCTTCCCCACCCCACAGCACTGCTGTGCAGTCTTCCCCCACTTTGTTCCCTTTGAGGCTGAGGAGGTCAACCAGAGCTTTGCTCTAGATTTCCTTTAAAACCAGCAGAATCAACCAAATGACCCCCAAACAGAAATGCCAATGCCAACACCCAACCTGACAAACCACCTGGGACCAACCAGTGGGAGGAAAAGTCCTCCTGGGATCCCTTGTTACTCCCCATCTGGCCCGTGCTCAAGGGAAGCAGCTCCAGGAGCTCCTCCCAGTGGCAGCAGAAGCCAAGCTGGGAGACACCACAGAGAGCATGGAATACTTTTGGCACACTTGAGGCAAAAATCAAAACCCAACCAAGCTTTTGTCTCAAAAAAACAATAAAATCCCAAAAACCTTGTTTCTATGCTGGGTTTAGTGACAAGGATTTAAAAACAAACTGGCCACAAGCATTGTCTGCAAATCCAAACTCCCTCTGCTGCCCTCGAGACAACTTATTGCTCTACTTGGACACCCCAAGGTGGGATGCCACCAGCTTCCTGTCCCCATGTCCCAGGGTAAGCCAAACCCCCCCAAAACAACCCTGGTGTCCACAGCCTCTGCATGCCTGGTGTCCTCCATCCTGGTCCATGTCAACTGTGGATCACCTTCCCTGCTGTCACCTCTTCTCAGGTGCCTTCCCGTGAAGAAGGCGACATGTTTATTGCTATTGCTTCCTCCTCTCCCACCTCTCCAAGCAGAGCAGCCAGACATCATCCCCCTCCCCAGCCTTCCTCTATGGTGCTGGTATTTGTGCTTGGATGAACATTTCTCCTGGAAGTCTTGGAGCTGTAACCCAAAGAACGGGACGGGGATACCTCAACTGCCACAGAGGCAGCACAGTTTGCTCTCAGCCTTGCCAACACCATGGGTGCAAGGTGAAGTCACCCATCTTCCCCTCACCCTGCCTTGAAGACTCATCTCCCTCAACCCGATGCCCTCTTTTCCCACACCACCATACTCTGGAGAAGCTCTTCAGACCAAACCCTGAACTGGGAGAAGCTCTTCAGCCCTACCTTTGGACATCTCCTTGCTTCCCTCGGCAGCTGCCCAGCACATCTCTGCCTGCAAACAGGAGCCAGCAAGGAAGGAGCCACCTTCTCCCTCCCACCGCCCCAGGACGTGGCTGAGGGGGAGCATCCCGCTTTCCCAAGAGGTGCAAGATGCTCCCAGGGCACGTGTCTTCCCGCTGCTCCCTTCCCATCACCCACGATCCATTTGCCCAGTTGGAAAAAGCAGACCAAAGACCCGCTGGTGACCAGTCCTCGTGCTTCCTAAGACAAGTGTGTTACGTTGCTAATTATATTTATATTCTCTTACTCCTACAAAAAGAAGGGATGAGTTCAGAATTCCACTGCAGATAATGCATTTATAATCTATCACGACAGCTATCTGGAAGACACCAATTTTCTCGTAATATGTTATGGAAGATTGAATAATTTATATTCTTCAACTAAAAATACCCAAACCAAATCGGAATAAGCCTGCCTACCAGCGCTGTGCTTTTCACATAGTACCCTGAACATCAACCACTCTTACTAGCCAAAAAAAATCTAGGCTCTTGTCAACAACGACGACAACAGAAAAATAACAAAAAGAACCCAAACGAACAAGAAGTGGGGGGGATCTTTGCACCACTCAGCTGGGCAATGCTGGAAAAGTGAAGATTCTGAGCTTTCAAATGATAGGACCAAAGAGAGAACTTGACTATTGCTCAGTGTCAGTATGTGTGTTACACAATTCATGTGGGAGAAGGAGAAAGGGGGAGGAGGGGGGAAAAAAAGAGGCAGAAGATTAGAAAAAGCAGCTTTTACAAAAACCACTAAAGAATGCATAAAGTGACCCTTGCACTTTTTTTTTCTTTTGTTCTTGCAAACAGACAAGGCGCTGCAGCCCAGCGGCCGCAGCACCGATGTAAGACTTGTGTAGTTGCATACAATGTTTGACTCCGGATCTGGAAGAGACCAAACACAATAAAAACAGGGAGTTAGAAGGATGTTCCCCTCCTCTCTGCATCCCTGCACCACATGCAGCTGATCCATAAGGAATTTAACCATCCCTGCAGGTGATTTCTCAGGCAAGGGAGCTGGGAAAGCAGCAGCTCGCCGGTGATACCCAGTGCAGGGGATTACAAACATGCAGATGGGATGCTCCCTGCTAATTGCACACCAATTTGGGAGGGGCAGGATTAGCCCAGCGTAATTTGTGTGGCACAGAGATTTTAGATAACCCCAGGGCTGGATGGGATCTCTGCTGCCTCCCTGGGCAGCACTGTGTTCCCATCAGCTGCCTGTCCTGGTAATTGGGCATGATGGGCCAAGGGCTCCTGGAAGAGGCAGTTGGGATTTCTGGGATCCTGAGCATGACAGGAACACACAGGCAGCCGCAGGCAACGCCGGTGCTAACGAACAGCATGATCTCCCAGCAGGGGAAAAGAAATATTCCAGTGACATGAAGATGGGGAGGGCCTCTCTGTCAGGGAATGCAGTGATGGGCCTGGGGTAATGGTTTTAAACTGCCAGAGGGCAGGGCTAGATGGGATACTGGGAAGGAACTCCTTCCTCTGAGAGTGGGGAGGCCCTGGCACAGGTGGCCCAGAGAAGCCCCATCCCTGCAGTGTCCGAGGCCGGGCTGGATGGGGTTTGGGGGCTCATTCAGAGCAAGAGGCAGCACTCACATGGATTGGCCAGTGGTTTACCAGTGTGGAGGTACGTAGCTGTAGGTGGGGGTTCCTTGAGCCCTGTACGTTGGCACGGACACGGGATGTGCTCCGATGGCAGTGTGTTGGGGGGTGGTCAACAAGGTCCCTGCAAGGACACAGAGGAACACTTGTCACGGAGCAGAGGAGGTGGCACCCGAGGGTACAGTGGGGCAGGAACAGCACCAGTGCCTCCTTTTTCCTTTTCCCAGATATCATTCTGCCTATCAGACGTGAATCGAAGGTGTTGGACCCACGTGACTGGGATCAGCCAGCACCACTAACAGAATAAAAACACCTGAAGCTCCAGCAGATCTTCCATGCTACCTTTGGCCCTTAAGCTTAAGGGTTTTCCTTGATTTTCCCAGTGTTTCTTGTCCCTAAAGACCGGCAGTAGAGCTGGCCACAACCTGCTGACATCTACCTGCTGAAAGCACTGGGCTAAACTGGGACAGCAAATCACTGCACAGATCTGAAACAAACTGGAAGGGATGAGGGATGCAAAGCAAGATGAGGAAAAAAGCCAACAGATCTCCAGGGGAAAATAAGATGAGCTTTTTTTTTTGGTCTGCAGTTGGCCAACAGAGGAATTTCAGGTCAGAATTTGCACAGTGCCTTCATGGGAAGGGAGAACAAAGCCCTGGACTACTCTGTTCTGGGAGCAACTGGGTACTCAAACCAAATTCTCAGTTTCTGGGTATCTCTCTACAAATGTTATTAAAGAAATTCTAACACATCCCACGTGCATTAATTACATTTATCCACATCTCAATAGAAGCAACAGTAAATCTCTCAGAGTGGTTCTTGTCACATCCAGGCTGCAATATCTCTGCTTGGAATAGGGATTGTGTCCCATTATAGACTCCTACTTCACAGCTAATGCAGATGCAACAGGATGAATGATGCATTTCTTGGCATAATTCAATATACAATCCTAAGAATTGTTAAGGAGAAAAATACAGGCTTTGGAAAAAATAAAACCTGCCCCTATCCTTACTTAATGCACTATCAATTAATTGCAGATAGAATCTGCCCATAAAATGTAGAGGAACTGGGATAGATAAACCAAGGTTAATATTAATTTTGTCAAACAAAAACATGACCATAAGTGTCTTGAAAACAGGAACTTGAGAGAAATACAACTACTTGAAGATGGACCAACCTGGTTATTCCTTCACTTAAGGAACAGACAGAGGAAAGAATAATATATTTAAGGATACAGAATAATATATCTAAGGACACAGGAGTGAACCAAACCAAAGGTCTCCTCTGCTGAGTCAGATCAGGATTTTGGGGCAAATTACTGGATTTTTGCCTGCAAAGGGGCAGTAACCAGCATGCAAAACCAGCAGGTGAACGGTGTATAAGGGCTGAGGCAGCACGCTGGATGTGCAGAGAACTCTTTGTGCAGGACTCAGAGCACGGGAAGGGTTCCCTCCTTACCTGCTGACATCGCCATGGTGGTGCCAGCGACCATGCCCATGGCCACGCCGTTGGTGCGGGGCGCGGCCACCGGGGCCGGGTAGATGGCCGAGGGGATGCTGTTGGGCTGCACCACCGTGGTGTGGTGGATGACGTGAGGCTGGGCCGCGTACACAGGCTGGGTGTAATAAGCTCCCTGTTGGAGAAGGGAAAACAAAAAATCCCACCATCACTCCAGGTTCTTTTCCAACCTAACGATTCCTCGGTGCTGTAATTCAAGCCCTGCCGAAGGGCTGGTGCTTCCCATGGACAGCTCCTGTGCCTGGAGACCTGGACCAGTGAATATGTGGAATGGATGAGGAGGGAACCAGCAGTCGAAGAGTCAATCCACCCAGGACAAACCATGCCGCCTTCATCCTTTGGTGGGATGAAACAGGGCCTGGACACAAACGGCTGCCGGTGTAGAAAAGGAACAAGAGATGGAAGAAAAGGACAAGCCATGGCTCTCGGATGATCCCAAGGTGCTTGGGACCTTGGGACCAGGAATTGTGTCTTCTTCTTCTTTCCAATGGGGCACCAAAATCCAGGCTGCCAAGACTCACAGGGTTTTGAAATAAAGGGAGAAGGTTGCATGGGAATAAAAGGAGCCAACAGAAAAAGCTTCATGTGCAAAGTAATGAAGGGCCTGAAATGAGGAGATGCATGAGGGAGAGAACTGCTGTTCCCAGGCAGCAACACTGTCAGGATCTGCAAACCAGGGATGGGAGGAAAGAAAACAAGGATTTCAATCAGCAAAAGGGAGATTTTACTGTGTGTTAATGAAAGCTGTCAGAGAACCTCTGAAGGTCTGGATTAAGGGGAGAAGGAGGTGCAAGGCAGCTACTCCATCACTTCTTTCTTTCAGGAGCTACAAAGGTTGACAGGACAAATGGCAGATGCTGTGGCTGGGATCGGAGGAGAACCAGTGTGCAGGGGCGGGTTTGGACCCCAATGGCTTATGCGGTTTCAGGAGAGGCACTGGAAGGTGACATTATGCAATGCAAGGTGACAGTGGATCAGCGAGATGCTCCAGTCTCAGCAAGGCACGGGGAAATCACTCCATGAGACTGCAGCTGCTGGAAAAGTTGGTTATTCAACATAAAGGAGAAGAAAAGCCAGGGAAGTTGTAGGGCCACATTGCTCTGAGAAGCTCCGGATTTTCCGTGGGAAGGGATATCAAGGTGTTACCAGCACCTCCATCACACCAAGATGGCTCAGCCCTGAGTGCAAGGATAGAGCCCTGCAGGAAGCTCTGGTGACAGGAGGTGGCACCTACCTGGGTGTACAGGTTCTGCTGTGGGTAGGCACTTCTGATGGGGTACATCGCGGTTTGGTACGGATTTGGAGACGGCGAGTAGGGAGGAGGGGCGTTGTTGCTCTGGGTCGGTGGCACCTTGTAGGGGGTCCCCGCAGTGTACCCTGAGAGAGACAAGAGGGATCCCAGTCAGGGGCTGGAATGGCTGCTGAGGAATGGTGGCCAGGGCTGGCAGGAGGGCTGGGAGAAAATGGGCCCCAAAGACTGTGTGGGATGGAGAGGAGAAGTCAAGGCTCAGCCCAGCCGGAACGCTCCAATATATTTAACTTAGGTACTCCCACCACCAGTGTTCAGCAATTAGAGAAGGCCAAGATTTCAAGTCTAACATCCCACATCTCCTCCAAGCACTGAAACAGCACGAAGAACACATGGAGCATTTAGGAACTCCCAAACAGCATCTCACCACTTCCTGATTATTGCAGGTTGGAAGAATAGGTGTTAATTAACAAGGGGAATAGCTGTGACCCTTTTCCTCACTCACATTAGCAGGAGAGCAACCATCTTTAACTGAGAGGTGGAAAAGGTTTGAAATACTGATCAGTGCAGAAGTGGAGCCTCCTCCATCAGGACTCCTCCAGGAACCCAACATCACCCACAGACCAACCAACCTCCTGTTTTTCCATCTAATGGACTTTTTTCTCTGTTCTGAGCTCGTTTTTTCAAACAAAGACCTGGGAGGCTGCCAGTTCTCATCATCACACTTCATTTCTGAAGGGTGTCTAGAGGTGTGGACCTGCTCAAGCCTGTGTGGTTTCACCACTTTGAATACCAAGATTTGTAGTGGTTTCCCAATTGATGAATCATGGACAATTTATCTCCTGTACTAAAAAGGTATTAAACATAATAGCCCAGGCAGATGTAATCTGCTATGTTTATAAACTCGGGAAAAAACAGAACAACCTGCAGGTAAAACAATGTGAAATCAAGGCTTAGTGACACAAGATGATGGAGGCTCCTCTCTGTCTGGCAGCTAATTTTAAAACCTAATTATGACTAACACCTTATTAGGATTAGGCTGGCGTGGCCCGTG
>NW_008236761.1:1254821-1257964 GCF_000691975.1 Corvus brachyrhynchos | reverse complement strand
CAGCAGCAGTGAGCCCTTCAGCTTCAGCATTTATTAAAATTGCTGATTAAATCCCTCATGTCACTCGAGAAATCTCAACCTTATTGATCCTGCAGCTCACAAGTGCCCTGGATTGCACAGAAATGCCTTCCTATAAAAGGCTGGTTGGGGGGAAAAAGAGCTAAGTGGGGAATTTTGTGTTGCCACCTCCGCTTGTTTCCAGGGTTCACCACAAGCAGGATTCCTCAGCTGGATAAGGAACTGACTGGATGTCCACGTCCAGATTCTGCCCCTGTGCCCTGCTCAGGTGAGACCCCACCTGCAGCGCTGCTTCCAGCCCTGGGGCCAACAGCAGAAGGAAGTGGAGCTGCTGGAGGCAGTCCAGAGGAGGCCCCAGAGATGCTCCAAGGGCTGGACCGTGCCCAGTGTTCAGCCCCTATCCCAAGGAATGGTAGGGACATCCCTTTTCCAAGAGAAAGTCTCCCAAAGGCTTGTTAAATTTTTTTTTTTTAATAACTCTTTTCATTAAAAAAAAATTATATTTCTTCTTCTCACCTTGCTGTGTAATTGATTTAATTTAGCAGGAAAAGGGAGTCTGGAGTAGCTGGAAGGTGAGGAACACTCTGACCCCACACCACTCATGCCCCAGATTTAGCAGGGAACAGTCAGGCAGGGGCCAGAGGACACCCCACATACCAGGGAAAGCATCCCAGGGTTTATCAGGGAGCTTATCAGCCCTCCTGGAGGCATTACTTACCCTCTTCAGGGATGAGATGACAAGGCTCCACTGGAAAAGCCTGTTTGACTGCGATCCCTAAACAGCACCTCCTCCCCCTGCTCCTGCTCAGCCAGGCTGGGTTAAAAGGGGGGAGTTTCAACCGTGTTCCTTGAAAATCAGGCTTTATTTTGGAATTCTTTCAGTTTTAAGGGAATAGGGAATAATCTCCCTTTGGAGATGAACACCTGTGAACCATGCCAGCTTGCTCCCAGCAATCAAACACTCAGCTAAGAGAGAGGTTTCACCTTCTCTACTGGAATTCCTCCTCTGCAGGAGCAGCAGGAGGGTCAGTACTCTCCTTTTCATGATCCTTCATGGTTTTAATTCATCAAAGCCAGGTTGGATGGGGCTTGGAGCAACCTGGTCTAGTGCAAGGTGCCCATGGGGGTTAGAACAAGATGGTCTTTAAGTCTCTCCCAACCCAAACCTCCCAGTCCACAAATCAACCCCCAGCAGGGGAGGCAAACGGGCACAAACCAACCCGGTAAAACCCCAGAGGAAAAGGTTTATTTACTGAATGCTGCAGAAGAAGCCTGGTAGGTTCTGTTCTCGGTGCCAGTGTCCACAGGGAGGTGGAAGGTGCCCTCAGTGGCACAGGACGAGGAGGTCTGGGGCCAGGCCTGTTTCATCAGAAGTGTGGCTTGAATGGAACAGAGAAGAGGTGTCACACAGAGAAATGACAGACAACTTCCTGCATTTATGTCACATTGGAAGCACCTTGCTAATCTCTTCCCCCCCAAGTTCCTATCCCTGGGGTGCCGAGCCCCACGGAAGGGACTTCACACCTTGGTCGGGGCTTGGAAATCTTCCTGCAGCCCCAAGGCCGAGCAGAAATGTTCCACACCCTCCACATCTGCTCAGACCCTGAATTAACCCTCTCTGAAGGTACCGCTGTAAATCTGGAGTGTCACAGGGCTGGAAGTTGGGAATGAGGGACTGAGGAGGCTGAGGAGGAATTGGCAGCGGAGACACAGCCCACAGCAGCACAACACATCCTAGTGGATGGAAATCCACTTCCCAGAGAGTGCAGGGAAGCACTGCTGCAGGTCTGAGGTCCACCAAACCCTCCTGAGACTCTCCTGGAGTGGGGCAGGAATGGGGAGCATGGAGGACACCCAGCAGTGCTGCTTTACTGGCCATCATCAGCTGGGGAAGATATTCCTGGGTGTGACATCTACCTGGATGCTGCTCCACTGCTGGAGATGTGGAAACCTGCTCCTCCCTCCTCCTCCTTCAACAGAAAGCCAGGAGGTTTGTGGGAAATGAGAGATTCGAGCCCAAGTTCTCCTCCACTCAGTCACTGATCATTTCCTGCTCCAAGTCTCTGCCCTCTCCCAAAGGTTTGGGAGTTATTAAGGATTTCCAGGTTGCCTTGCTTTATTTTCCATGGTAGGCTGCACTCAGGAACATCACACTGGAGAGCAGCTCCCAGTGCTGTGACAGAAACTCCTTCGCTTACGCTTTTATTCAGAATCAGATTCATTTTTGCCTCTGCATTTCACAGAGGTTTTAATCTGCGAGACTGATGAGACAATTCATTCCAATGTTACACGAATCCTTCCTCTGTGGTTTTCCCTCTCCACATTAAATCTGCCACAAAATCAAGGCAATTTGGGTTGGAGATGGCTGGGAGATTGCCACAGCTCTGCATGTTCTTTATTAAATCACGGATCCTCGGAGAATCCATCACCTAAAACTACACAAAACATGGATCAAGGTGGCTTCCAGGACCATTAATACCTCCTGGTCCTTTGCAGTAATTCCCAGGGATCACAATCCAGCCATGACTATTTCGTATCATTTAAGGGCTACCTCCAACCAGTGCCTTGTGCATTTGGGTTATCCTCTCGCCTAAAAAGAAATTAAATTAAAAGCTTTTACTCATTACCAGCTTAATCCCTGGCAAAGCAAGGGGTGGGAACTGAGCAAACAATGTGAGCTGCGGGACTCTGCAGTGCTGGGACCGCTCTGTTTTCCTGACAGGACCTATAGTCAATGTGGGAATGTTCAGGACATATTTTAAGTGGAAAAGACAAAAATATGAACCCTTCCAACCCAAACCATTGTGGGATTTCTTGCTTCCCTCTGACAACCTCATTTGAGATGGATACAGCCTCCAGCCCTGAACAAAGTTTGCAACAAGCTAAATTCCCCAGGCAATCCCGTGCCTGAGTGCCTCAAAACGATGGGAGCACTTATCCTTGGAAAGCCTTGCGAGGCACTACAGGATATTCACCCCTCCAGACCCCAAGATACCCTTTTGGGGACCCAGTGGCGTCCCCAAAGAGTCAGTGGGCCCCCCTAGAGAATGGCTCAGAGCACTGCTGATGCTCCAACCTCCTGCAAAGCAGCATTTCCTGCAGGCAGGATCCAGAAGCAGGGATGG
>NW_008236761.1:1233554-1254738 GCF_000691975.1 Corvus brachyrhynchos | reverse complement strand
TCGGTCCTGTCCCACGACATTGCCACACGGATCCCTGATTTGTGAGGCTGATTTCAGTTCTGCTCTGTATGGGCACCACTGCAAAGCCATTACTTCTGCCCTGCATTATTAATAAACACAGCTCCAGCCTCAGCCAGCCTACACGAGCAAAGTGTGTGTCCTACTTTCAGGAAAATAAAAAGGGAGGCTTTAATGAAGGAAGTTAAAACAAAACAACCACGAGGCAGGCAGAATGCCTGGGAGGGAACATGCACCAGGCTTAATGAAGACATACATAATTTTATTTTTTTAAATTGTGTCTCTGCAGCAGAGTGATTTTAGATGCTCATTTTTGCATACTTAAAAGGGATTTTTTTTGTTTTAAAGAACAGTGTCCTAAAAAAACAGGATTATTGCAAGCCTGAGTTTGCAACGCTGGTGTTTTGCCTTGTGTCTCTCCCTCTAAAAACTGGAAAAATGCAGCAGGAAAATCACACAAGGCAAGAACTTGAATTGGAATGGAAAGGAATTCATAGAATCACAGAACATCCTGAGTTGGGAGGGACCAACAAGGATCATCCAGTCCAACTCACGCCCTTGCTTGTAGGGATAATCTGTGGAATAATCTAACACCTTTTGAGCTCAAACACCAGCAAATATCCACTAGAAACCTGGCACTGTGAGAGGGAGAAATCAAGACTAGCTCCAGTTACCATTTCCCTTCCTCACTGGTGGTGCTGGACCAAGGGGACTCCAGATTTCTCCAAGGTCCTCTCCTTGATTCCTTACCCATTTCTGATGCTGCTACAAAGTTTAGGTCACTACACTGTTAAATTTCCCATGTGGATGACAGGATTTTGGGAACCATGAGGTCAAAAGAGCATGACCTTTGCTGATTTGCAGCTGGGCATCAGGGAGTGTTTGGAGAACAGCAGGGACAAAAGCAGGTGGCATTTGAGAACTGGATTTATCTTCACTCAGGGGTTGATCTCCTGCCAAGACTTTGCATGGAATCCCAAAACAATTCATGAGGTTTGGGGCAAGAGACACCTAAGGAGCACCTTCAGGGTGGAGCAGAGAGGATGATCAAGCTGGGTCTGTATAGTTCTGTTCAAGACCTTGCTTGCAGTTACATCCCACAAATCCAGAAGCCACAAGCCAGGGATGCTCTTCCCACCCTTTCCAACCTCTATTCCAAGCAGTACTAAGGGGCACGTTTGCCTGGTTAATTGACACATGGCCAATCAGATGAACCCTTGGTTTGTGATTGCTTCTTAGTGAGCTGGAGGGATTTCTGCCAGCAGGTACCCCCCCCTCCCCAGCCTGGGAGGTTTGGAACAGGACCTTGTCCATGGATGAGATGCTCAGGAGCAGTAATTCTGCTGGGAATGTGCAGCATCTCTTTCTTTTTTAGACTCAATGTCTAAAATCCCTTAAAAACATACTTAGAATTAGTCTGCTGTGTCACAAGTCCAAGATTTTAACCCCCAGGCCAATTCCCAGTGTGTTTGAAGGACACCGGGAGCACATTCCTCTCCAGGTTGTCTCCAGCCTCCTGTGTGACAGCAGCTCCTTCAATGTGAGGAAACACTCTCCATACTGATGCAGGTTTTAACTCGGCCACTGAACCACAGGATTAGTTCAGCCCAATTCCATTTAACACAGTTGAGGATGCTGTCACTCTGTCCCATGTCCCCACTGCTGGGAGATTTTATGGTGCCTCTTTTCTATCAGTTATCTCACAAAAGCTCTTATTTTTTTTCTCCTGGAAGTCAGTTTTCCATTGAGAAGGGACCACTGGATGTGGTGCTGGGAGGTCCTGAGCAGCAGAGCCTGCTCCTGCTTCCCACAGTAGTTAAAATGGTTTGATAGCCTGCTGTGATATTAAATTGTATTGATTTCAAGAGCTGCAAAATTGTTTATAACAGAACCACAGACTGGCTTGGGTGGGAAGGGACCTTAATGACAACCCAGTTCCAACGCTGTGCCTTGGGCAGGGACACCTTTACCTGGACCAGGTCTCTCCAACTTGGCCTCAAGATTTATGGGAAACTCTATAAAAGGTTCAGCATTTTAACCCCAATTTTAATTTCTGAATCTTAATCTTCATTGTTTCCTTGCGAGTTTAGTGCTTAGCTGTGTTACCCACTGCAAGGCTTTTGCTCTCCATGCAAAACAACCTGTCAGCTCTCTGGACATCAGGAGATTTCCAAGGTGGAAATTATTAAAAGCATTTTTTAAGGATGAGAAACAGAGGAATGAAATTTAAATATCAAGTGGCCATGGCAGCTCTCTGGCTTGAGCATTAAGCTGCGCAACAAAGAGATCTGGTGAGGGGGGACAAAAATGATCAGAGGACTTTTTTGGGAAAGCAAGTCAGGAAAGATTAGGATTGCACTTGAGAAGGGAGCATTGGGAATGAACAAAAGGCTGACTGGCACAAAGAAGACTGACCACATCATGCAAGTCTAAAGCAACAGACAATAATTGGCATGGCTTTAAAAAAAAAAAAAAATCAGCAACTCGAGCCTTAATGAATCTGCAGAGCTGCTTTCTGCAAAGGACTGCAGTGATAGAGCAGAAATCAAAGCATTTTTCATGAGAGGACCCCACAGCCACGGGGACAAAGGTAGGGAACAACCAACATCTTGGAAAAGCTGCTGACTAACAAGGTTTGGGGGGATTATTGCACGTGGAACAATTGTGAGGAAGCTTCTGAAGGCTGTTTTCAGTGAGGGGAGACCAGGGCAGATGGAGAGCTTGGCTCCCACTGAGTGTCCCTTCTGCTGGGTGGAGGGGGCAGGCTGGAACGATGGGGTTCCAGAAGGGATGTCCAAGGGTTTGCTGCTGCCTGCCTGGGAGAACCCCAGTTTTCAGGGTTCTCCCTGTGTTTCCTTGTTCTCTCCTGCTTTTCTCAACTGTTCAGGTTGGAAGGGACCTTAAAGCTCGTCTCCCTGCTGTGGCCAGGGACACCTTCCACTATCCCAGGTTGCTCCAAGCCCATGCAACCTGGCCTTGGACACCTCTTTCTGAGGGCTGTTTCAGTTTGTTTTCTAATGGAACCTCCACCCTCCCAAGGACGGTGTCTAAAATGTACAAGAAGCAATACAGACCCCCCCAAAAATCCCTATCCTGCAGTGATTTGGGGTTTCCTCCCACTTGGGTGCTCCCCTGGCCATCTGCCCACTCAGTGGAAGAGCTGCTGCCTGCATGACTGGGGACAAGTGACATTTTATAATATCCAGGCCAAAATGCTGGAATGCTGCAGTATTTACATTCCTGGCTGAGCAGGGAGGACGTCGCCAGCCTCTGGCAGGACAAGCTACTAATAAATTTATGGGCTTTTTCTTATTCTGTGGAGTTGTTTTCATTTAATTCCTCCCATGTTTTCTCCTTCAGGGGAATTTGAGGGTGGCCAGCACACATCCAGGGGAACAAAACTTGTTTCATGTTTCATGTTAACGCTTTAATGGGAAGAAACACAGCTAAAGACCTTATCAAAAGCACATAAACCCAAACCAAACACAACAGATCCCTTCCAGAATCATCCACAATAAACAGTTTTACGGAATATGTGTAAACTGTGATGTGGAGAAGACAAAATCAAAAGATTTTGGCAACAAACCCCTCATTCCTGTTTCATCAGCCTTGGAAAGTGCCTGAGCCTGGGGATCCACTGATTTTATGACAACTGAGAGACTGAAAACTTGGCAATTAAAGGGAGAGAGGGTTTAGCAAGACTGGCACGAAGTCCAGCTTTGTGTTCCTTATGCAAGCAGCTCTTCCTGCTGCACGCTCAAAGACGGCTTCATTAGCAAGTTTTAAAATCCTGTGGCTCCTCTGAGGCAAAACCATTCAGAATAAACATCCCAAGCAACCAAAAGTTGAATGGGAGGGTGAGGTACTATTTTTCATCTCCAGCATGTGCTTGGAAATGGATGAGCAAGGAACGTTTTCAGGCCCTTTTACGGATTTTTACCTGGGGCGTAGCCAGGGCTGCTGGTTGGATACATGTTGGGATTGTAGGCTGGGGCAGCGGTGGGATAGCCTGTTGGATAACCTGAAATGAGAGAAAAACAGGAATTAGGATTTTATCAACCAAATGGCACCCCTGGAAAGAAATAAACAACCTGTGTGAGCACAGAAGCCACCGAGGGAAAATACAGGTGGATTCTCCAGGAATAGGAAGGACCATGAAGGTGCTCCACAGACTTACATGTGACATCATCAGTATTTCCCCTTTATTCCTGTAGGAAACGAGGATCAGAATGCAGAATGCATGAATTCTCCTGTGCTTTGGAGAGAGCTGCTGGGAAAATCCATACTCTGACCATGGAATTCAGGTACAAAACCCCACCAGTACAGCGATATCGGAAAGGTTTTCCCAGGCTGCATGGCAGCACTTTGGAGAGCTCAGCACTTCCATTAAGCAGAGTTTCGTGCTGAAGGGAAGGCAGGGATCCTGCAGGAAAACATGCCAGCCCTGTATTCACCCATGACTGCACAAGTGCCATTCCCAGGAGGCACCCGATTACCTGCCAGGCCACCCGGAAGGAACGCGCTCGGACCCTTTGGAGCCACGCAGGGTTTAATGGGCACTTTGGGGAAGGTTGCAGAGCATCTTCAGTTTCCACCAGCCTCACTTGGAGCGGTCAGAGGGAGTTCAGGGGAATCGTGTGATGGAAGTGGGGGGCTGGAAATCGTGGCACACCCCAGAGCCTGTGTGCACCCACACAGTGCAGGTGTCCAGCATCCAACTCCTACTTCATTGGAAATCTCTCTCCTCCATGGAGAGCACAGACACAACCTCTGCACCTCGGTCTGCTCCTTTTCCACAGAATCACACAATCTCCTGAGCAGGAAGGGCCCCACAGGGATCATCCAGTCCAGCCCCTGGCCCTGCACAGACCCCCCAACAACCCCACCCTGGGCATCCCTGGCAGCGCTGTCCAAACGCTCCTGGAGCTCTGGCAGCCTCGGGGCCGTGCCCATTCCCTGGGGAGCCTGGGCAGTGCCCAGCACCCTCTGGGGGAAGAGCCTTTCCCTGATACCCAACCTAAACCTGTCCTGCCACAGCTCCAGATGTTCCCTCGGGTCCTATCACTGGTCACCACTTTGCTTTTTGTTTCCTTCAATTTCTTGGAAGTTTTCCCTCCTGAAAAGAGTAACACCCGAGTAACTCCATCCTCCTCAAGTGCTGCTGAGTAAATCGCCCCGGCAGAGTGAACGGAACACGTTAATCCTGCTTTGCTGGTGGAGAATTTGGCTTTGCTGTGCGTCACTGCCCGGTTTATCTGCGTGTCCCCTTGGCCCTCATCCCAGAGCAGAGCCAATGGAATGACCCTTGGAGAGCGTTTCCATGCCAAGCCCCACTGATACTGGCTGCTGGCTGCCAGCAAAGGCTGGAAGGAGGTAATCAGCAGTGGATTTACACCCACCTTTTAAAGTAGTTTATTTCATTAAATAAAAGCGAGCGTGGGTCGGTACTCCCCCCGCTGAGCACCCAAAGAGCCACAGCACAGTCCCCCCTCCCATGCCCCAAATCCCACTGCTCTCAAACCCTGGCACCACTGACTTCTGTGGCAAAATGTTGAGGTTCATTTGAATAAATCTAATTCAACAATCATGACCACTGTACTGGAATAAATGACTGGATGTTCTACCCTCTCATTTTCATCAGTGATATATTTGGCTTCTAAATCAGGTTAATTAAAAATTGCTGTAGTTAATGTTGGATAAGCAGCAGTTTAACAGATTTTTTTTTTTTTCCAGGCTACATGGAACTCTGTTGTCATCATACCCAGGAATATCTAAAGCCTTTCAGCAATCAAGAAGCTCCTCAGGAAGTTATTTGCAGATCCAGTGATTGCAAGCAGAGCATTAATGATGAGGATCTTAAATCAGAAATATCCCTTCTCTCCACTTCATTAGAAGATAACCATGTCTTTTCCAGGACATTCACTGCTCCACACTCTTCCCATTTCCTCCTGACAATCTGGCCAGGGCTGTTAAACCAACTCCAGCTCACTTCTTGAAGCATATTTTCCCTAAAATTCTCCCACCTGTGTTTCTCCATGGGGTTTTACCATCTTGGCACCTGGTTTGGTAGGATCCCAGACGGGTCGGAATAGGAATGGACCTCAAAGATCATCCTAATTCCACCCCCTGCCACGAGCACAGATGATGTTGGCTGTGTGTGTGCCATGGTGTTGGGAAGTCCCTTGCTCATTCCCGAAGGATTAGGATCTAGATGACAGTCTCTCAAGTTCTTCTCATCTCTGCTGCTGGAAAATCCCCCCAGATAAGCCCTGAGTCCCACAAACTGCTGCAGTCTTTAGCAATAATCCTTAATTAACAGTCCTTAGTCACCGGCCGCGACAAACACAGTCCTGTGTGGTCACGAATGTTTCACCTGTGCCCTCTGAGGTGCCACCAGCACTCACCCACTGTCAAATTCAGGAAAAAAGCCCTCCTTTACTCGGACTGAACTTTGCACCATTGGGGTTATACGTTAAAAAGGGCCTGAAATAAATCAAACCACAGGAAAAGTGTGGCTTTGGGTAAGATTTTCCATCCAGACGAATATTGAAGGGTTTATTTCAGGCAGATGGAGGCAACTGTGTATTTACAGAATCACAGAGTTGTTTCACTTGGAAAAGACCTTTAGGACCATCAGGTCCAACCGCTCCCCAGCACTGCCAAGGCCACCACTAACCCATGCCCCAAGTGCCACATCCACACCTATTTTAAAACCCTCCAGGGTTGGGGACTCAATCAGTCTTTCTCCTTTTTTGGGGGTTTAGTTTCTGCTTGGCAGGACTCTTCCTTACCGTGGTATCTTTTGTTGTTCTGAAGGTAAGTTAGGGCTGGTTTTGGAATCACTTCGGCTCGAATAAATACGATTTCTATCAAGGAAGCTTTAATAGCTTTGGATGCAAAAAGAAGCCCTGCTCTGCACTATCTTCCACTCTGATCTCATAAACTTTGATAAGTGCTGACCTCCAGCAAGAAAACTTGTCCTTTCTATTTTAAGGGGAAGCAGAGATGGGAAAGGTACAGGAAAATTCATGTGGTTTGCTCCTTTTTTTGGACATAGTGAAAAATAAGAAAGTAGCAGAATCTGGGGCAATTTGTGCCAGGAGAAACATGCCTGGAAATTCCCAGCATTCAAAATCAGCAGGTTCAAAAATACATGAGACATTTTTTATTTAGCAGGGCCTGTTGTGATTGGACAAAGGGAAAGGTTTCAAACTGAAGGAGGCTTGATTTAGATTAGATGTGAGGAAGACATTTTGTACAATGAGGGTGACAAAACACTGGCACAGGGTGCCCAGAGAAGCTGTGGCTGCCCCTGGATCCCTGGAAGTGTCCAAGGCCAGGGTGGACTCCGGGGCTTGGAGCAGGCTGGGATAGTGGAAGGTGTCCCTGCATGTGGCAGGGGATGGCACTGGATGGGCTTTTAAAGGTCTCTTCTGACTCAAACTACTCCAAAATCCTATAATTTTTATATTCTACTGGTTTTGAGCCTCTAGGATATTTTTGTTGGCTCTTCTTCATCCCCAAATAATCCCAAATCAGCTCCCGCATGGAAGCAAAAGCTGTGGTCGCCCATGACGGTCCCCATGTCTTACATTCCCTTGGGTACAAGGCAAAGTCTGGATCCAACAACCCGGAATGAGCTCAGCAAAGGTGGCAACACCAAAGCATCTGGCATCCTGCTCTGATTTTCCCCCTGGAAAACCTAAGAGAGCTCCTGTAAATCGCTGTTCCTCCTGCTGACACTGCTCCCCTCCTGCCACGTCTGTCCTGCCTCGTCACCTTGAATGAAAAATAACAGCAAGAGGCTCAAACCCACTTGACATGAAAATGTCAGGAACAGAAAGAAAATATCCTTTACTTTCTATGGATCTGCACATGACAGGACTCTGTCTCTGCTGGGGCTTGGGGCTTTGCTGTGGTGCAGAAGGAAAGAAAATGAGATGAAAAATATTGAACAAAATTTATTCGATTCCTCAGAATATCCAAAGATATTTTGTGGCTTATTTTAATTTAATATCATCTCCACAATCAATAGGAGTAAGAAAGGCAGTGTTCATTTAATCTCCTCCCCAAGGAAAACATGCAGCACTCCAGCTCTGGGAAGCACTGACTGAGCTGCTTTAAAAGTCACCACACAATAACCGTGCAAAGGGAAAAGCACATGGGGCTGCATAAGTAGGTATTTTAAAGCCACCTTTAATTTTACATGCATTTTAAATGTTTCTGCATCAAAATCATCTAATAACACCCAGCCAATGACAATCCACAAGCGCTCAGGCTCTGAAGCACTGGGTTCTCTCGAAATCCTTGAAAGAGAGTTTGCTTCTCCTTGGCTACAGGGCCCATGCTTTGGTCCATGTCTCAGCCTCCCACCCACTGGGAATTGCCACTTACAACACTCAATTCCAGCATGTGCCATTTCACTCTTTCAAGAGTAGTTTCATTGACCATTATCTGATCAAGGCCTTAATTGCTACAAGCAGCCGACATTAATTTGCAAGACAAAATATTCTCCTTCATTCTTTTTCTTAACGAGTCTCAAGCAGTGCAGACTCCTGAAAGTGGCCATGTCACAAGGATTTTTACAGGGACAGATGATAAAGTCCCTTATCTAAGGGCAGGACAAAGCACTATAAGACCACACTTCAACTCCTTGAACCGCCAAGGACTCCAGCGCCACACTTGCTGCAATTGAGAGCTCATTAACCACCAACACACCCTGGAAGGAAAAGCCAGGCAGCCACACAAAACTGTCCCTCTTGTGGCATTCATCGCTCCAAGGTGGATAAATACAAGAGATTATTTGGGCCCCTCCCAAAAAGAAGGACCTTGAAGGGCTGGAGCGTGTCCAGGGAAGAGAACGAAGCTGGGAAGGGGCTGGAGCCCCAGGAGCAGCTGAGGGAGCTGGGAAAGGGGCTCAGCCTGGAGCAAAGGAGGCTCAGGGGGGACCTTGTGGCTCTGCACAAGTCCCTGACAGGAGGGGGCAGCCGGGGGGGTCGGGCTCTGCTCCCAGGGAACAGGGACAGGAGGAGAGGGAATGGCCTCAGGCTGGGCCAGGGGAGGTTTAGATTGGATATTGTGAAAATTCCTCCACTGAAAGGGCTGTCCAGCCCTGGCACAGCTGCCCAGGGCAGAGGTGAGTCCCCACACCTGAAGCCATGCTGATGTGGTGCTCGGGGGCATGGGTCAGTGGTGGCTTTGGCAGTTCTGGGGGAATGGTTGGACTCGATGGTCTTGGAGGGCTTTTCCAACCTGATTCTGTGATTCTATTTTACCAATTCTCCCTCTAAACCCTGTTAACCACTGTCCAGCCCTCTGTTTCTGCTGAGTGACAGACAGCTTTGGAGCTGCAGCAGCCCCAGGAACATTTCTGCTTTACGATCACCTCCTCGGGTCAGCCAGATGGAGCCAAAGCATTTTCCCCTGCAAAACACTTTCATGTTCTATTTTAAGCCCATCCAGCATTTCTCATTCTTTATTGCCCAGCCCTCAGAAACTCTTCAAAAATAGGATTTACAAGCACCTTCTCAGGACAAAAACGTGAGAAACTTCATGCCTTCAAACTACACGCCGCAGTAAATCCATTCCCTTTAGACCGATTGGGAATTTATTCCTGCAGAAAATCACATGTTGGGAAATGAATGTGCAGATTTAGTACTTGAGGAATTACCCCAGAAGTGAGAAATGAGAGAGCAGACACCACGTAGGCTCCCTGGCACAGCTCCACCAAAGCCTCCACCAGCCAGACTCGCAGCAAAGGCTCTTGAACGTTGATTGCTGGGAGCAATGACACCGGAAAGAATGTGCCTGGCTATGTGATGGAGAGGGGACACAGGGAAAAGAGCTGAGAAGGACATCTGGGAACTAATTCTGCATCGGAAACCAGCCTCCAGAGATGAAGAGCTCCAGCATTTCCGAAAGGACTCACAGCAGGGGTGTTGTCAAAGCTTGCCTCTCCCATGGCATGAGCCAATCTCATTCCAGAAGGATCTTCCCAGCCTGCTTGGCTCCTCACACAGCTGCAGAACTCCAGGCTTAGGCCATGCATCTCCTCCTGCCTTTTGGGGAGCTGTCCCCAGGGAATATCCCTTGGCACATGGGAGTTAGGCAGGTGACCTCTGAGCAGCTTCTTACACAGGGCATTGCCAGACCTTCCCTGCTCAGTGGGAACTGTTTAAAACATCTCTGAGTGAATCCTGCTCTGCCAGCTCAGGGCAGGAAAGTCAGGATAACCTTTCCCTTCTTCCCTCATCACACAGATCCATTTGTGTGATGGACACATTTCCATGGCAAGTTCTATCCAAACATCTCCTGAGTCCTCTCCTTGGACAAGCAGCCAGGTAAATGCACCTGGATGCTGCAGGAGCCCAGGAGCTGGAGCAGGTTTCATTTCACACTGATCATCCCACATAACCACAGCTACCCCATCACTCACTCACTGCCTTGCCATGAAACTATTCCAGCCCACTCATGCTAAATGGATATAAAAATAGAGGAAAAGCTGAAAGCAAGGGTGGGACTGTTCTGAAGAGCAAGTTAATGGATGGTTGAGAATCCAGCATTTCTGAAGGCTCTGAGGGTAATAAATACATTTGTTCCCATGAAAAAATGCCACCCCCTTATTACTGTTTCAAGCCTCATCAGCCCAAGAGTGGAGCAGTCAAATGAATGTGGAATCAGCGGACACAGCAACGGCTTTAATAAAAGATCTGCTCTCACATTGGACAACCTCACTCCTGAAGACCTTTTACAGGTGATTCTTTTTTCACCTGAAGGGTCCTTCCCTTTACATAAACAGCAACCACATCCTGCTCATTACCCAGGGCCATGCAACACCAACCTTCCCAGGCTGCTCCAGGCCCCGGCCAACGCGGCCTTGGACACTTCCAGGGATCAAGGGCCAGCCACAGCTTCTCTGGGCACCCTGTGCCAGGCTCTCAGCACCTTCACAGGGAATGATTTCTTCCCAATATCCCATCACTCCAGCTCCACATTCCCAGGATTGTGAAGACATTACACAGGGGGAGGCAGGCTCCCCAGGAGGGGAGGCAGCTCTGGACTTGCAGAGCAGAGGATGAGGACAAGTGCAGGTCCTCTCTGCTGAGAAGACGTCTGTACCTCTTTCTGTCTCCTTCCTCTCCCTCCCCAGGATCACAGCTTGATCCAGAGCGTGGTGAATTCCATTTGTGTGAAAGCACACACTCCTTAAGGAATTCTCCTTGTGGGTTATCCACATTTTACATGGTAAGCACAACTCTTGGATCCCAAGGACAGGAGCTCCACAGACATCATGGATAACACAACCGTGCTGCTGCAGCCTCACGGACAAACCCAACCACCCCAAAATCCCGACAAAACCCACAGGAATCTGGCGGGAAATATTTTCTTTTGATGACCATTTCCTTTATACTGCACAGACTCCTGAGAAAGCACGGCTGAGAGTGCTGGGAGTGGCAGAGGTGCCTCTGGCATGGGGTGATGGAGAGAAAACTTCCAGTGTCTGGCAGGACGCTTGGACACGTGGCACTGCCTGTTTGTCTCCATTCCACAGGGTCACAGCGTTGACACAATGGGGTCCTGCCTGCCTGGAGGAGCTTTTCCCAGCTGGAGGTCAAAGACAAGGGGATGGATGGTGGGGCCTCCCTCCCCTGAGGAGCTGCAGAATCCTGGCTGCTTGGGAATTCAGCTGCAAAAGCAAAGATTTTGCACAGAATTCTGAGCTCTTCCATGGAACGACTTTGTGGTTGCATGACGCCATACGTCAGCTCGAAGCTCTCTCCTTCATCATGCCAGGAATTAGGAGAATTTACGAGCCCAAAAAGATATTAAGAAAATGACAGAAGCACTGTTTTGGACTCCCATTGCCCTGATTTTCTCTTGCTCAGACAAAACTTGCTTTCAGACCGGTTTCTAAGGTTCAATACAGTTGCAAGCTATTGGACAAAAGAGATCATTCCCATTTCCATTCTTATTTCAATTCCACCTCAGTTTTGCTTCCCACCTACGTCCAAAACAAACCTCCCAGGCCTTACTGCAGCTGTCTGCATACGGGATGCATTTGGATGAGCAAAACTCATCCTGAAAACTAGGAGCAACTGTCCAAAAATATTAGAGAGATTGTTGATTGCTTAGTGCACACACTATAAATAAACCAGAGTGACAGAACTTGTCAGACTGTCAATCAATATCACTTCTGGGCCAGAGACATGTGTCGTATCCTCTCCTGTGTTCAGACAAGGCTCTGTGGGAAAGAAGTTCTGGAAAAGGTTTAATGTGTGCAATATTGATTCTCCTTGCAATGATTTACTTCCTTCTGTATTTGAAGAATCCAAAGTAGGATATGAACAGCCCCTACTGATAAAATAGAAGGGTTTGTTGCTCCACAGAAAGGGGAAGCCTGAGATAAAGAAGTTCTTTCACAGTTTTTCTTAAATACTCAACTGTGGCTCAACCTTATCCAACAATGATCCCCAGGGAAATATTTAGCTGGAAAGTCTTAAAATAAATTAAGATGGCAGAAGAGTGCTCAGCTTGAAACAGACCATGTAGTATTAGAATCCCAGGATGTTCTGGGTTGGGAGGGACCTTAAAGCCCATCCAGTTCCACCCCCACCAAGGGCAGGGACGCCTTCCACCATCCCAGCTTGCTCCAAGCCCCGTCCAGCCTGGCCTTGGACACTCCCAGGAATGCATTATTTTGCTTTTCAATCATGAATTTGCCATTTCCCTGGATTTGTGGAGGGCGAGGAGAGCCTCACCTGGATGCTCCTGATCTGCTCTGACAGAGTTTTTATGGCAGCTCTAGAGGGGTGTGAAGGCCCTTCCTGGAGCAGCTGGGAACGTAAATGCAGGCAGGACTCCACGCTCTCCATGCCCTCAGGTTATAGGTTACAGCAGGGTATTTACAATAACTGCCCAGAAAACAGCCCTTTGTGATATCCAAAATGCACTTGTTCATCTGGCTAATTTTCAATCCATCCTTTTCAGCTCTGCTCCCAAGCCAGGAGCTAAAAAGAGAATCAGCTCAAGCCCCAGGTTTTTGCTCCAGCTGTAATTCCTGCTCTGTCACAGACAGTGTGGTCCATGCAAAACCTCTGTGCTTCCAGCTAAGGAAAGGCAACTGCTCCAGTCTGCATTCCTGATGCCCTCCTAGATCCTGGAACTGGGAATTTGCCCCTGCTTTCTATCTATCATAATTCCTTTTTTCTGGGGCAAGTTGGTGTTTGCAACAGCTGGTACAAAATAAATCCTGGAATGGTTTGGGATGGAAGAAGCGATGGCAGAAAGCTCCTTGCTTTTAGTTTTTCTTATTCAAGACGCTTGAATTGAATTTGCCAGTGTTGGAACCAACTTTAAAATGGTATTCCAGGTGTGCTGCCAAAGCCAAGGTGCCCAGCAGTGCCCTGAGCATGACCAATTAACACAACAGGAACTCCCCAGTAATCAATCAATTAATTGACTAATTAAGTCTCTCTATAGCACAAGAGTTGTCCCGGCTCCCATCTCTGCTTTTTACACTCCACATTCTCCCCTGGCACTGGCAGCATCCTCCTGACTTCATCCTTGATTCACACCCTTACACAACATCTCCTGGGGACACCAAATTTCCTGTTTCAGCTCATTTTAGTAATAAGCAACTCCAGAACAGTCAAAACAATGTTACAAATCAAATTACTGCCCCAAAGGGCCAGTTTGAAAGCATGAATGCAGTGATTTTCGTTTGCAAAGATAAAAATTCAAAATGATAAAACATTTAGGGTTACCAGAAGAAGCCAAACTCAGGAAGACTCAGGTTTAGGGATCACAAGAGCCTTAGATATTGAAAATTTTAAATGCTCATTAACTTTCAAATGTCCATATGGTATTTTGGACATTTTGGCCTCAGACCGGAGAAGTGAACTGCTCTCAAATCCATTGGCTGTGGACAAACACAGCAGCAGATGGAGCACACAGAGAATATTAACAAAAGCAGGGTTTGGGTGTTAAAAGGCTTAATGGGTCTCTCACATGCATTTGGGCCAGGAGATTGGATTCAAATTGTGCTTGGGGGAAGCTGAGAATCCCTAATATTTGAACTGGCAAAACTCCACCGTGCTGTTTAAAAAACGGCTCCGGTGGAAATAAAATCTGATTTCAGCAGCTTGGAAGTGCAAAGGTTCTGTCAGAAAGGCAGCAGGGATACAGTGATCCCACAAAGAACCCTTATCCCAAGGTTTTTGTTATTGATTTTCCAGCCAAGAGCTGGTATGAGATTCCCTGACTGTTACACCTGGCCCTTGAGAATCCCACCAGCTCCTGCCCAACTCACCGAAACCCAGGGAGGAAGAACAGCACTGGAATCACAGGGCTGTGCAGAATTTACTACTTCTGGTTCATAAACTGAATTTTTCAACTCCTAAAGAAGTGTTATAAACCATGTTCGTGCCCTATAATCCCTCTTCTAAAAAAAACCCCAAGCCCAACCAATTTCTGGGAATACTTGAATTGGAGTTATGTTTTTGCACCAGCTGTTCTGGTAGAGCATTGCTTCAGAAAGCTTGGGAAGAAAAAAATAAATCCAAAAAAGCAAATAGAAATCCCTTCCCTCCATCCTGTAAATATTTTATTCCTTACAAAAAGCCTGCAAGAAACTCCAAATGTAATAAACCCCACACAGCTGAGGGGTGACAGCCTGGGATGTGTTAGCAGAGTTTTTATTTGCTTGCTATAAAGCAAGGATTTCTACGCTGGTCCAACTCAGCAAAGCAATTGCTTAATTAAATAAATTGCATTTTATGGTTGAGGTGCATCTTCCTGGTTGCTCACGCAACTAAAAAGTGATAGATTTGTGGTAGGTCCTCTTTTGCTTATTTTTGACACAGGGAAGCAGCCAGGCTTGTTTAAAAAAAAATTCCAAGATTAGTGTGGGGCAATTATTTCACATGGATAACTGGGAGACCCCTGTGACTCTCAGGATGGGTGGCAGATGGAGAGCGAGGGAGGAGGATGGAAAATTTCTTCATGGAAAGGATTTTCTGGGCTGCCCAAGGAAGTGGTGGAGTCCCCATCCCTGGAGGGATTTAAAAAAACAGGTTGCTCAAAGCTTCATCCAACCTGGCATTGGAGATTTCCAGGGATGGGGTGAATTAAAGGCCCTTGGGGCACTCTCTGCCCCCTCATTTTAGAAGGGCAGTGTTGGGTTGTGTTTAGGGAATAGTTGTGACTTTAACATCCTCCAAGGATCTGGGGATTCCATGCTGTGCTCCCAACAATCCTCTCAGGAATTCAGTCCAGGAGCCGACTTCTCGGCAGAAACGTGGGGATTTGGCAAACCCAAACTGAGTCATCGTGCTGCAGGTAGTGAGGCTGCCTTAAAAATAACACATCCAGCGTGGCTGGGAAACAGCAAAAAGGATCAGCAGCTCCCTCCAGGAGCAGCAAATTAGAGTAATGGACTGGGATGGAAAAGGGAGAGGAAAAAAGAGAAAAGCTCAGAAGTTGAAGGAGCCAAAGGCACGATGTCGAGCAAAATAAAATCAGAGGGTTCACATCACCCCCTCCTGTACTGGGGGCTGCTGGCTTGAAAAATCAGCCTACAAAAGGGAAGATGACTAATTATGGTTTGGGACTCAGCATATCAGCAGGCTCGGTTTGACCAGCAGAACCTAAGGGATGATTTAAGTAAGGAGCGCAGCGAAGGAGAGGGAAGGGGCATCCAGGGGAATCTCACAGATGGACTTTAAAATTGCAACCAAAAAAGCCAACACTATAAAACTGCCATTGACTCGTGGCATCAGATGTACTTCATAAAATATCATTTGAGGCACCTGAAACTGAAAATAGCAATATATCCACATAATTATGGATTATGGACAGAATCATGGAATGGTTGGTGGAAGGGGGCTTTAAAGCTCATTCAGTTCCAACCCCCTGCCACGGGCAGGGACACCTTCCACTGTCCCAGGCTGCTTCAAGCCCTGTCCAGCCTGGCCTTGGACACTGCCAGGGATCCAGGGGCAGCCACAGCTTCTCTGGACACCCTGTTTTCTCTACAGAGCCAAAACTCCTGGCAGGTTTTTTCTTCTGCCTAAAAATGTTAATGGGAACAGTTGAGAAATAAAGGATCGGCCGAGGTTGTGTCTACATTTAAAAATAACTAAAATAGCTAAAATAAACCAAGTTTGTATTTACCCTGGCACAACATGACTGGCAGCACACAGTCCCTCACCAGTGCTTCCGTAGGCAGCGGTGCTGCTTTCCCTTTAGAGCCCCTGAAATCCTCCTCTGCCTCCCACTCCATCTCAGCACATGGGAGACCTCCCATCATCCACAAAGTCCTGGTCTACTTCCAAGCAGGGCAAGCATAAACTACATTTATTTTATTGGAGAGGGTTATTTTAAAAGCTCTGTGTGAAGATTGCTTTTAAATTATTCTAAAGCCTTAGCACTATAAAACATGGAGACAATTCCTCATCTCTCTAAGCTCTTTATGGATTCACACATTACACTGCCTGGAGAAGCTCTGGCTGCCCATCCCTGGCAGTGTCCAAGGCCAGACTGGACAGGGCTTGGAGCAAGCTGAGATAGTGGAAGCTCTCCCTGCCTGTGATGGCAAAGGAGGCTCTGAGGAAGCCTAAAGAATGGCCTAAAGAATGGCCTAAAGAAATCAGCAATTTCCTATAGGAATGTGGTTTTCACAGACTGATGGGAAATGGAGCAGCCTTAGGAAACTCTTCTAAAGATTTTGCTCCTTCTTTTAAACACAGGCAAGTGCCAGGTCCAGGTCACCTGGCAAACATCAAACGCAGTCCTCGGTGCACGGTGACATCTCGGGTGTCCTTGCTGGCACAAAGTGACTCATTTTGGTCAAATAACCACCAGGCAGCTGGTCAGGCAGTGCTCCTGCTCAATGCTAATGAACTTCTGCAGATCTCCAGCACAAAATCAATGCATTACAATTAATTTATCCCAGTCACTGTCCTCACTGCAATAAATTGAGGGAAGCCATGATTGAACATCAGCTTCAGTTCCTAGGTGGAATTCTAACGGGTAGCGCCCACCCCCTGCTTCCCCAGGTCACCCACAGCTCAAATCTAAGCTGCTGTCCTTGAAAAAAATAAAATGAGATCTTAGATCCAAAATCCAGCTGAAGTCAAGCAGTGCCCCAGCACTGCCATCAAGAACTGGGCTTTCTGCCCCAATCCTTTTCAAAAATGACAGGACCAACAGCAAAGAAATTGAGAAATATAACAGCAATTGAAAGACTCACTTTTAGCATTTAATTTCCAGTAAAACAAATTAATGAGAACTCTATTAGGAGTCTAGAATTTTCTAAATTTATGCTGGAAGCATTTCAGGAAATGTATTTGAGTTCAAAGCATCACAGAATCACAGATGGTTTGGGCTGGAAGGGACCTTAAAGCTCATCCAATTCCACCTCCCTGGAGTGGGCAGGGATGCCTTCCACTATCCCAGGTTGCTCCAAGCCCCGTCCAACCTGGCCCTGGACACTTCCAGGGATCCAGGGGCAGCCACAGCTTGGAAAATGTGTCTGACTTGCAAATGTCAAGGAGAAGAAATGACCTGAGGCCAGTTTGTCACCGTCACAACTCTGGTTGAGTAAGTTTAAAAATGCATGAAGACAATCATCTCTTTTTGCAGCAGGTTTTTCTCCCTATCAAAAATAAACCAACACAGGTTAATCTAAAATAGCATTATAAAGGGCTCTTACAGGCTGTAAGTCACAACTAAAAATGCTTTTAATGCCATAAAATAGGAAGCAAAGTTTTATAGCAGAAGATTTTGTATAAAATTCCAGACTGGTTTGGGCTGGAAGGGACCTTAGAATCATCTCATTCCAACCCCCAGACATGGACAGGGACACCTTCCACTGTCCCAGCCTGCTCCAAGCCCCAATGTCCAGCCTGGCCTTGGACACTGCCAGGGATCCAGGGGCAGCCACAGCTGCTCTGGGCACCCTGTGCCAGGGCCTGCCCACCCTCCCAGGGAACAATTCCTTCCCAATATCCCATATAATTAAAGTCATTCCATGATCATATTCCTGTGAGTTGTAGTGCATGGAGAAAGCAGGAGAAAAAGTTCAGTGTTCAGAACTGTCACCAGGCACATGGCAAGTTGCTGGAGAAATCTGTTCCAATAAATACAGGCCTTTGGGATCCAAAACAAGAGTTTGATCACCCTGCCTTGGACTGGTCCAGGGTTATCAGCCAAGTGAAGGAAAGGAATTTCCAGAATGGGTTTATTTAACAGCAGAAGCATTTCAGGAAGAGAATTATTGTGGGTATGATGTCACACATTCCAGAGAACACTTAGATGTGCCCACTAAAAGGAAAGAATGGAATGGAAGGAATAGAAGAGATTAGAGTGGAATTGTTCAGTTGGAAGGGATCTACAACAATCAGTCCAGCTGCAAACTGGGTTCACTTCAAAGGTTCAGTCAGTATAAATTGGTATCTGCAGCTTCAGTGTTTGCCCTGCAGGAACCTGAAGAACTGGAGAATAAAATGTTTAGGAGAACAGCTCTGGGAAACTCCCCTCTCCGCAAAGGTAAGAGCAACAGCGGGATCCTGAGAAATCCATCCCACACACACGGAGCCCATACCCCAGCAGCATCTACTTATGTGCCCCTTTGCCCTTTCCACATGGACAGCTTCCACAGGGCTTCCACAGACTTTTCTATCCCATCCCATCCCATCCCATCCCATCCCATCCCATCCCATCCCATTCCATTCTGTTGTGTCTTTCTCTTCTTCCCAACACCTAAACCTTTTTCTGGTACGATCCCATCCCAAAAAGCCAAGGTAAACAGCCCTCTCTGCACATCCCACCTCCCTTCCCACCTCTGATTCACCCACAGAATACCCTGGCTACACCCAGACAGGTGACACGTGACAGGTCACCAAGTCAAAACCCAAAAGCCACCCCCAGCACGTTTTTCCCCACTACTCCCCATGATCCTCCTGTCAGCTATGACAGATTTTGCTTCTCAGACCACTCCCTAACCTCCCAAATTCCTGCGGTTCCACACCTCTACAGCAGAGCCACCCAGCACGGCAGGCACTGCCTCACCTGCCCCCTCTCTCCTGGCCTCCCTTTATTCCAGGCTGGGAGCTGCAGGCTCTCCCTAGGGACACACACTCGAGTCCATGAGGATCAAGGAATATCCATCTCTACAGACAGAGCTATTAATAGTCACTCACCTCCCCAACTGCAAATTCCAGGCTCTTCACAGCCAATCCTCACCCTCCTTAAATGTCTCTTCTCATCACTACAACCCTCTCAGCCTACTGAAACCCCAGTATTTTAATCTTGCGATATTAAAGACGATTCTAGGAGGCACTTCAAAAGAAAAGGAGCCAATAAGAAACAAACAGTTTGAGGTCAGGGTCTTTCCCTGCTCAGCTCACAAAATAAAGAGGTGAGATTCCTTCCTCCTTCGATTCCTCTGTGCAAATTTTAATTGCTTTTCTGACATCTACAGAATGTAATCTTCTTCCTGTGTTGTTCCTAGGATTAGGGCAGGACGAAGGTAAAGCTATTTTTGATTAATATGGAAATCAGAAATTACTTTCCAGAGAAAACTGGGGACTGTTCCTAATGCTGCTTTATCTTTGGGGAATTACAAATCTGAAGAGTAACAAGAGGGAGCTGGCAGCTCACTGAGCCTTCCAACCTGTGCAAAATATGCTTAAAGACTTTGAAAAATCTCTTCTGATGGAAATATGTGATTAATACAGTTAGGGGAGTGTTCAAGATGAAGACAAAGAGAGTTAAATCCCCACAGAATGGGGAACATCAATTTATCTGGGGGAAAAAAGGTGGGGGTGCCACACAGTGCAAAGAAACCTTCCTATGTTTTAAGAGGACTTTAGTAGTTCATTTAATGGTTAAATTTATTCCCAGTTCAAAGCTGTTCTTGCTGAAGTACAAATATTCCTCATGACCATTCAGCTGAATTTCTTATGGGTGAAAATGTGAAGAATCCGGTGGCATCCAGCTCCTTCTCTTTGTGTGCTGGGAAGAATCTGGAGATAAGTACAAGGGGGTGAAGTGAAAGGACAAAGGGAATGACTTTCAACTGAATGACGGTGGGTTTACATGGGATATTGGGAAGGAATTGTTCCCTGGGAGGGTGGAGAGGCCCTGGCACAGGGTGCCCAGAGAAGCTGTGGCTTCCCCATGCTTGCAAGTGTCCAAGGCCAAGTTGGACGGGGCTTGGAGCCACCTGGGATGGTGGAAGGTGTCCTGCCTATGGCAGGGGGTGGAATGGGACAAGCTTTAAGTCCCTCCCATTCCAAACCAATCGGGGATGTTGGGATTTTATGCCTGGGGATAAAGACTCAAAGGCATGTCAGCAGTCCCATCTTCCTGCCAGGAGTTCCTGCAGGAGTAGGAAACTGGAGATGATTTAGGAGTAAAAAAGGGACATCCCCGCAGGATGGGAAATTTCCCTCCAGTTCCCTGTGAAGTCCCCCCAAAGCCCTGCTCCCACAGAGCCATGAGTGTTCACTGAATAATAGGACACCGGTGGAAAACCAACCATATACTGTACTACTTTTTTATGTTATCGTTGGATGCATGAGATTAATGGGATTTTCAAATGGAATGGCAGCAGTTCAGCTATGCCCGGAAACAAAGGCATTTACTCTGCCTACCAGAGAGGAGTGAAAAGGAGGCAACTGCATTTTATCTTGAAAGCCCTCAGACACTTTCAAACAGATCCAGGAATCAAAAGCTCTGTGTAAAGAGAGGGAAAACCCTCCAGGACCTGTTGGGCCGTGCTCCCGTTTTTAAAAATGACAAGATGTGGGAGTAGGATATTTAGTGTAAAGATACAGTGTGGGAGCACGAGGCTTGGCATGTCCAAAATTGATTTAGATGTGGGAAAATACTGAAGCCTGCAAACTCAGAGGTTCAGCTTTGTGTGCTGGAGAGAAAAAATACACAGTGACATTGTCATGTTCAGTGGGGATGCAGCAGTACAACGGGTTTATATATACATAAAGCCATTCCCTGTGTCCTGTCCCTCCATGCCTTGTCCCCAGTCCCTCTCCAGCTCTCCTGGAGCCCCTCTAGGCCCTGCAAGGGGCTCTGAGCTCTCCCTGGAGCCTTCTCCTCTCCAGGTGAGCACCCCCAGCTCTCCTAGCCTGGCTCCACAGCAGAGGGC
>NW_008236761.1:1219443-1233480 GCF_000691975.1 Corvus brachyrhynchos | reverse complement strand
TGTGGGTCAGCTCTGCAGGCGGGGTCTCACCTGAGCAGGGCAGAGGGGCAGAATCCCCCTCCCCTGCTGCCCACGCTGGGGGATCAGCCTGGGACATGGAGGGATCTGGGCTGCTGGAGCACATGATTGGATTCTCCCACAGGAATACAAATTACACAATTATAATATTATTTTAGCAGTTGGCCATGGTGACATTTCCTGCTGTTAGGTGGCTCTGGTCCTGCCAGGATAGATTAGCAAGGCTCACCAAACATTTTGTTTGGCTAAGGAACAGCTGAAGGGCACTGCCTCCTTATTCTATTAAAAGCGCCGCAGGAACTCGGTAGCATTTTCCTGTTGATCTCCACTGCTCTGATAAATGGAAACCTCATCCCTTCCTCCAGGAGGAGAGGAGACATTTTTAGGAAGGGAAACCAATTTCCTCTCAGTGTTATTGAGTTAAACAAGGTAGTTCAGTTTTCAAAGGTATTAAGGTCGTTTTGTTATTCTCCCACCGAGCACTCGTTGAGCTGTCGGAACAGCCTTCAGGAATGGAGACACAGGAACTTCAGCTCTGCAGGCAAATTCCCACAGATCGTGTGCTGCAGCAGAGAGGGTAGGGTCAGCACATACATCCTGACAGTGATGGAACACATCTGAATGCATGGAGCTTAGAACAACTACTGCTGAGCAGCCCTCAGCACGCCAGGAGCGAGAGAAAGGAAAAAAACCCAACCATCTTCGGAGAGATGAACAATCCTTCTCATTATCAACACTTCATTTAGTATCTTAGTTGCTTAAACCCAATTATATCCAGAAAAGACAACTATGAATGAAGAGGATCTGAGCAACCCCAGATAATGGGAGAAGATAAAAACCCACTCCAAGAGTAATGACCTGATTTGGCATTCATCAGTCGCTCTGTAATGAGCAAACGCTGATTTCAAATCTAAATTCATGTCAAAGGCTTCTGGATAAAATTAACTCCAAGCATATTTCAAAACACCCATTCAAAGTGTCGCTGCTGCTTCCTCCTTTCCCCTCCAGCAGACCAGACTCTCTCCTCTTCCACAGCTCCTGCTGTTCCTCCTTCCACCACTTGCCACATTTTTTCAGGCTCTGGTCACGGAAGTGCCCAAGGCCAGGCTGGACGGGGCTTGGAGCAAGCTGGGATAGTGGAAGGTGTCACTGCCCATGGTGGGATGCTTGGATGAGATGACCTTTAAAGATCCCTTGCAGCCCAATCTGTCCTGTGATTTTATGACTCCGAAAGATTCCTAATGATCATGGACACCCCACCCTCTGCCACTTCCCAGTGTGCTGACCCTCCGAGCAGCAGCTCCGAGGGTGCCTCAGCAGAGGAACACCCTTGGCACATCACACGTACAAAGAATTTGCATTCCATGCAGGCAGAGACAGCCTTGTATTTTGTTTTTATACTAAACAATAAATTCAAGGCTTTAAAAGTGCAGCACAAGTGAAGACAGGCCGGGGTGTCTCCCAAGCTCCTGTCAGGGACTTGTGCAGAGCCACAAGGTCCCCCCTGAGCCTCCTTTGCTCCAGCCTGAGCCCCTTTCCAGCTCCCTCAGCAGCTCCTGGGGCTCCAGCCCCTTCCCCAGCTTCATTCTCTTCCCTGGACATGCTCTGGTCATCCCAGATCCCTGATAGTGTGGTGGAAGTCACCCAATCACAGTTGCTGCAGCAGGACATGTGCATCCCTGGACAAATATGGCCAGAAACCCTTCCTGCCCACCATGGCCACCATTCCCAGATGTGTACATACAGATGCCAACAAAAATTACAGATTTCCATTAAAAATAGCCCTAGCATCGTCCTGCAGGGTGATGAAGAATTGTGGTAAAAGCTCTCACCACCACCTGGGAACACCACAGTGTTTGCAAAGACCACAGAACACCTTTCAGACAGAAAACTCCCTTAATTCTGTGTGCAAAGACCGGTAAAAAAAACCCTCTAAGCCTGCAAAGTGGTCGTGGGAAGGGATTATAGGAACAAAAATGTTGTGGACCACATGTGGAAGACAGGAGCCAAACCCAGCAGCCTCCAGAGGAGGCCTCAGTGCCCTTGTTTCCCACTGTTCCCTACAACTTAGCTACTTTTTGACCTTAAAGAATCCTGAAACTCGTGGGTAATCCAGCTGTGATGAGATTTCCTACTCCTTGATAAGACATTTGAAGCTGCTGTTCAGTTTGTTAATGGATCCTTTTATATGTCTGAAGCTGCTTTTTTCCTAGGGTTTCTTTGAGGATGAAGGGCACCCAGTGGACACTCAGCAGGGACTGCGCAAGCTTCGGAATAACCATTCTGCCAAAAGCAGGAAAGATCTGACAACAGAGGCTGTTTCTCTCTCCTTCTTCAGCCATTCCTCCACTGACTTTTTGTACTCTGGACAGTCAGGCTCCAAATCAAGAAGTGGTTTCTCCAACTTCAGCTTTTCCTGAAGGGGAATTTAAAGCTCTTTAGTCCCTAAGAGAAAACTCAAGTGGTGTCTCCTACAGACCTGACCCATCCTGTCCAAACAATCCTTCAGCTTGTGTCCATCTCCCCATGGACATCAGGGATGCCAATCCATCAGCTGAAGCTCTCAGAGAGTAAAAGTACAGGAGTTTTCTCCACAAGCTCTTGTTACTTCTCCATCAACTTCCAGCATCTTCCCTGTCCCTTGCACCTACAACTTCATCCCTGTCTTCGACTGCTGGTGGGAGATTGCAAACTCTTCGTGTGTAACATCCTTAAACACAGCCTTCCCCATCCATCCAGGAGCCAGAGCCTCTCACATCTCCACTATCACAAGAGCTTTTCCTTCAGCCTTGACTAAAGCTTTGCTATTCCACCACTGTGTACTCCAAGTACTGCTGGAAAGATCATTTCCTTAGCACATGCCCTTCTCCCTTCACCCAACTTGACTCTCTTTCCTCTACCAAAAGTAATGGATTTGTGCTTTATTTCAAGGTTCTCCATCACCTAATCCTCACTCAGCCTCTCTTTTTCCACAGTGAGGCACCAACTCCTTGGTTCCCCCAGCACCCCAGCCTTGCTTGTGCTGCTCTCTCAGAGCACACCAAAAAGCAACTTCGTGTGCTCCATTTCCCAGTAGGAAAATCCAGAAGTCCTCCTAAATATCCAACATCTCTTCCAAAGGCTCCTTTGACTGTACACTTCCCAAAAGTGATTCCAGGCTCCACTTCTCTGAGGCTCCAGGGCAAGGCCTGGGTTTGCTCTGTGCTTGGGGTGCTGCCTGAAGTAGATGTTGAGGAATAGCCCCAAATGCCAAGGTCCCACTAAAAATACAGGAGAGCTGCTATTTCCAGAACCCTCCATACCCTTTGGCTGGCTCTGCAGGAACACAGGTGAAGGAGGGGAAAAACACAGGTTGTAAGCACAGAGCCTGTGTTGTGTCAAGGTTCCTACAGGCCCTGCCACTTCTGGGGGGGCTCAGAACATCCCTGTGAGTCAAACACCACTTAAATCCATACAGGCCAGGTCTGGAGGGGTAAAATCCATGCAGGGAAGGTTTGGAGGGGTAAAGTGATCTGCAGAAGCTCATTCAGCGGCCACAACCAAAGCCCCGAGCAGAACCTTAATCCACCATCTACCCTCACCTGCCCCAAACAAGATCCTCTTATCAGCCTGGCCTTTTAATACACGAGCTAAGACATTGATTGTAAAATATTTCTTTCTTTTCCCAGCCTAAAACTGCTGCAGCAAAAGCAATAATCCACCTGCATGCCCAACACCCAGGAGGAAGCACTCCTGAGATCCACTGGTTTGTAGATGAGCGTGGGACCAACTGTTCAGTGATGCCCAGGAGGAAGTCGGGATCGTGAGTACCCAAAAAAAGAAAAAAAAGGGGAAAAAGTAAAGAAAGGAAAAGTAGGTCAAGCAATTCACATTTGCTGAAAAGGACAAAGAACACTGCAGATTTTTTATTACCTTATGCAATTGCTACCAAATATCTGAAGCAGCCTTTTTTATCTGATTCAAATCCCACATGAGTAATCCATGATTAAATTTAGTGGGTGTGAAATTTCATTAGGTCGTTCAATTTTAAGCAGATTGGATAATGAAGTTCTGTCGTCCTTCAGAATTAAGAAAAAAAACCTAATACCGTAATTTTTATCTCATTCCCAGCCTTCCCCCATCTGTGAGATTATTCTCATTCATGTAAGACATCCATGTCCTGCAGCTCCATCTTTGAGGCACGTGACCTTGGAGATGGAGAGAGGGAACTGCTCAGAAACACCGGCAAAAGCCAAAGCCAAACCCAAACCAGATTTCACCTGGTGCTTTTCTGGGATAAGCACAGGCCAGAAATGTGAGTTTGCCCAGAACAAAGACACGGAGCAGATTCTGGAAGGGATGTCTCCTAAAAGATTGTGATTTCTCAAAAAAAAATTCCTTTGGACTAATTCAGTGATATCACAATGGGAAAAATGTTAATAGGTAGCAGATGCTGCTTTAAGTCTTTATTCCCTGCTCCATAGAGCCAGATAATTCAAGAAGAAGCCACCAGCTTCCTTCATGCAAAAAGGATCCATGTGAAGACAAAATGAGAGGTTTGGAGTTTTTCTTGGTTTTTAGAATTCTGCTTTTTTTTTTTTAATGGTTTGAATTCAGAGTTTGTATGGAATTCCTGATGGGTTTTTAGAAGAGCATCAGTGCAGTGATGGGCAGTGGACTGTGCAATCCATGAGCCCCTCATTTCACTGTACCTCACCCTGTGTTTCCCATGCAGGACCAATAAACTTTGTATATCCACTCCCCTAGAGCTAATAAATCCAATTAAATTTTCAATTTAATCAAAAATTTAATTGTATAATCCTTGGGAAGAGCCGGCTGGGAAGGAGTTAAACGACAGGCCTGATTCATCTCGCTGTGTTTTCAGGCAGCTGAAGCCACTTTGTGCCAGTACAAATAAATAATATCTCTATCCACATCACAACAAAGTATTTTCCTCTTGATGTTGTTCACCAAAGCATGATGACAAATGATGGCTGGAGAAATAGAAGTTGTCAATTCTGCCTTAATTGTGTTTCCTTTCGGGCTTGACAGAGGTTGCCGCATTAATCCCTTTCCCTAAACGGCCACCAGGTACTTCCAGCAAATGAACTGAACACAGCAAGCACCAATCTGCCTTCCATGGTCTTCTGTGCTCTGCTGCTGGATAGGTTTCTCAGGAAGGAAGGAAAAAAACTCCCAAAAATTCAGTGGAGAAGCTGGAGCTTCCCACATCTAGAGAACCCTCAAGGAAAATACACAACTGGAAAGATGACATTATTTGATGGGACAAGATCAACACATGTCAGCCTCAACATTTATTGGAAGTACATCCCAATATCACCCATCTATGATAAGCAACAGCACAAGGATGTGGAGCTGCTGGAGAGAGTCCAGAGGAGGCCCCGCAGCTGCTCCAGGGCTGGAGCCCCTCTGCTCTGGAGCCAGGCTGGGAGAGCTGGAGAAGGCTCCAGGGAGAGCTCAGAGCCCCTTGCAGGGCCTAGAGGGGCTCCAGGAGAGCTGGAGAGGGACTGGGGACAAGGGATGGAGGGACAGGACACAGGGAATGGCTTCCCATTGCCAGAGGGCAGGACTAGATGGGATACTGGGAAGGAATTGGTCCCTGGGAGGGTGGGCAGGCCCTGGCACAGGGTGTCCGGAGCAGCTGGGGCTGCCCCTGGATCCCTGGAAGTGTCCAACGCCCGGTTGGACAGGGCTTGGAGCAACCTGGGATAGTGGAAGGTGTCCCTGCCCATGGCAGGGGGTGGCACTGGATGGCTTTAAGGTCCCTTCCAGCTCAAACCAGTCTGGGATTCTGTGAAACAAATCCTACTAGGAATTAATTCAAGGCTCTCTGGAGTAGGTGTTGCGAGACATCAGTCAGGCATCAACAGCAAAACAAATTAACACCACAAAACAGTGAAAAACAGGGGAGCCAAACCTGCATCTTTAAATAGCCCCAGAGAGCTTTTCCTGTCAGCAGCAATTTTCTGGCCAAGCTCCACCACGTCCTCCCTCTACTTCACCCAAACCTGCATTTTTCCACATGACTAAAATGCTCATCCAAGTCTGGATCAGAGCAACCCTCAGACTATCTATCTCTTGTGCAGTTTCACGTGCACCTTCTCCACCCCACCTCACCTTCCCTGCCTGTCTTGGAGGCTTTCCCTGCCCTCCTCTCCCATGGAACTTCACCACCCACATTACTGGACGTCTCAAGAGTTCAAAGGGCAGAAGATCGACACTGTAGGGAGCAGGAAATCCAATGACTCCAAGTAATCCAGAGACAAATGTGCCGACACCAGTGCTTTCTTGTGGGTCAGGAGTGCAACTCCTGTCACACTTGAATGTCCCAGAGTGGTGGCATGTGCAGGCTGAACAGATGCCATGGATCTGGAGGAGAACCCGGAGGAGAAGCAGGGGAATGAAGTTATTTGATGATGTAGGCAACACTATAGGACTGGCTCTGGGAAAAAGAAGGAATGCCATGCGACGATGGAAAGAGAGAGAGGAACAAAAATGAGGAATATGCGAATTTCCAGTTCAACAGGCTTTGGCTTATTCAGAGGATCAGTGGGATCCTGTGGAAAGCTGTCCTTGGGTCTGTGAGAGCAGAGTCTGGAGAGTGAAGTACAACTGTTGACAAAGGATGGATGAATTACAGACCACTTAAACAATGTGCACATACACAAGTCCATGGTGCCAGATGAGATGGGCCTGAGGGCGCCAGGGGAGCTGGCTGGTGTCACTGCCACTCTGTCATCCCCGAACGGTCACGGAGATGGGGAATGTCCCTGGTGATTGGAAAAAGGGCAACATCACACCCACCTTCAACAGGGGAAATGCCAGCTCAGCCAGCCTCACTCCCTGCCCAGAAATCCATGAGGCAAATCCTTCTGGAAACCACAACCTTCCAAACCAAATTATTCTGGTACTTACTACCCAGAGAGTTTCTGACACAGAATTATTCAATAATTGCTATTTTATGCTTTCTCTACTCCTCTTCTGCACTTCAGATCCTGCTGCTTCTGTCTCCTCTCACCTGGAATGGTGTAAATGTTGTAAATTTGCAATTACAACAAGCACAAGTTTATATATATGAGATAGAAATATATTTTCCACCTGAATTTGGGCACTCAGAGGTGCTGGATTCATTCTGGGCACTGTGCTCTCAGTGGTGCCAAGGACCTCCCGTTATTGGAAGTGACACTGGGAATGAAGAGTGTGGTGGAGGAAGAGCATGGAGTCAGCATGTGCTCATTTGTCTGCTAACAGGGGATAAATTAGAAGTTGAGAACAGCTGAAGCTAATTCACTCTTGATGTTTTGTTTATGTGGGCAGTTCTCCCCTTAATCTTAAAGAAAAAAGTAAATAAACCAGAGTGGAGCAATGAGAGAGGGGCTGAGCTGTCAGTCAGAGCCAGAGCTTCTGTATCCTCTCCTAATGATTTATAGGAAAGGGCTGTCTTAGACCCAAGGATCCAAACCACAAACACAATTCCCACAGGGGGTTACGTCTGCCAGAAAATTACGCAAAACGGAGCTTTATGATTCAATGCAAGACTTGTAGATCAGAAGAGTTTTTCTCCCTGTCCAAGAAGCTGCAGATACTCCGGAAAATTAACTAAGAATTGAGCACAGACAGTCTGGCAGAAAAAAAACTAAGAGTGCAATGAGAATGTACTTAAATTAATCTTTGGCAGGGGATAAAGGAATGAGAGGCAAAATAAGGGGAGAAGAGTTAAACTCCAAACTGACGAATCTGCCCTCTGCAGCATCCTCATCCATTCCCGTGGGATCCGGCCACCAAATGTTCCAGACGCTGCTGCTGCTATCACTGGGCACTTCCATGAAAAGATATCAGCTCCCTGCTGGTTTAAATGGGGGAAAAGGCTCCTTGCCTGAGCTGACCCGGGCTCGGTGTCCTGGACAGGGTGTTCTGTCTGTCTCCTGCTGCAGCTGATTTGTGCTGGTGCTGTGATATCAGCGATCCCTTGGCTCGGGGAGGACACTCCATAAATTCTGTATTAATCCAGGGCAGCACCACATCTCTATTAACTTATGGAAGAAAACCAAACCCATCAAAATTGTTTGACATACGGATTAATAATGAAAAGTGAGTGGGAAAATAGGAAACCTGCCAGTTAAATGTGTTAATAACACCAGCCAGGCCAGAGAGAGCACAAGGAATATAAGGGGAAAAAACACCTGCACAAAGTTGGTGAATAAGCAAAACGACAACCAACAAAATCCACCTGTGACAGGTGTAAAATAATTAATATTGGGGAAAACACTCCAAAGAGAGCTGGACTTAGGACAAGGCATGGAGGGACAGGACACAGGGAATGGCTTCCCACTGCCAGAGGGCAGGGATAGATGGGATATTGAGAAGGAATTGTTCCCTGGGAGGGTGGGCAGGCCCTGGCACAGGGTGCCCAGAGAAGCTGTGGCTGCCCCTGGATCCCTGGCAGTGTCCAAGGCCAGGCTGGACAGGGCTTGGAGCAGCCTGGGACAGTGGAAGGTGTCCCTGCCCGTGGCAGGGGGTGGCACTGGATGAGCTCTAAGGTGCCTTCCAACCCAAACTATGCTGGGATGGACCTTGGACACTTCCAGGGTCCTGCCATGGAGAGAAGGAACCAGGTGGACTCTGAGGACCTGCTCCAGGCTGGTAATTCTTCAGCTGTCAGCCTGTCCCATGCTTGAAAGACAAATGTTTATAATAACATAGGATGTGAAATGAGGAAAACATCTGAGAAATCCAAGTACGGTTTCCATCTTTCAAGTAGAGGTCAATAAACAGAGCAACTTCTTTCTTCATGGTTTCAAACAGCTTGGTAGGATCCTTTTGGTGTTGGTAAATCAAAAGATAAAGAGATTATGAAAAAGAACATAAAAGTGAAGATCTGAAGAGCTTCAGCAGAATCAAAAAGTCCTCCTAAAGCTTCTGCAACAGCACACAAGTTTTATAAATGGCACAAATTACCTCATTTAGCTTTTTGCAAGTTTAGTTCGTTATCTTCCTTCCAGACTTCCACCTCCCATTTTACCTCTCTTCATCCTCAAACCACCCTCCTAAGGTCCCTCTCAGCAGCCTGTTGACTTGTCTTAATGATTCGCATTCCACTTTTTCAACAAACATTCCCTTTTACCATCACCCCGAATTCTCTGTGATTGCGTCGTCAGCTTCCAGCTTGCTCGGGGCATTTATGTTCCAGACCAACCCTCTCAGGTGACACCAGCTCCTTTCATGAAACTTATCCTTCCCTATCCCTTCCCAAGGAATCACTGCCTTTTTCAGTAGAAAATTACCACTGGCCACTGCCTGGTGATCATCCATTGGAATGAGGTACAACACTGTCAGGATTACAGGGAAGCAAATTCCAATCTACAACTCCCTGAGAAGGGTGCAGCTGAGGGGGTCAGGCTCTGCTCCCAGGAAACAAGGGACAGGACAAAAATAAATGGCCTCAAGTTGTGCCAGGGGAAGTTTAGGCTGGGTATCAGGGAACATTCCTTCAGTGAAAGGGCTGTCCAGCCCCGGCACAGCTGCCCAGGGCAGTGGTGAGTCCCCATCCCTGGAGGGACTTAAAGCCATGTGGATGGGACACCTGGGGACAGGGGTTAGTGGTGGCCTTGGCAGGGCTAGGGAGGGTTGGATTTGATGGTCTTGGAGGGCTTTCCCAACCCCAATGATTCCATGATTATTTTACAGAGAAGAGGAGATGCTCCCCACACAGTTTCAGGTACTGAACAGAGCAACAAAGCTCTGTCTCAACATCATCACATCTCAGCGGAGCAACAAGGTACACAAGTTCGGGGGTGTTCTCATGATTAAGGGCACCAAAAAGTGACTCCAGTTTCCAATTTCCACTCAGGAGAGTGCAAGAGAAGGAAGTGCTGTGGTTCCTACAGTACCTGTCTCCTATAACCATCCATAAGCTGTGTAAGTCAATAACCTGTTTTATTGGAGTGGATAATCAAATCAGTGTCAGCGCTGAATTCATTCTCCACGACAGCGAGACCTTGCCTGAAGTAGGTTGAGATGTGGCATTTTTAGTCCAAATCTCAACGTGCACCAATCATTCCACAACTATTTTGTCTCCTGCTCATATTTCTGCAGGTTGAAGTTTGTTTTTTTTTTAAATTTATTATTTTTATTTACTAAAATTAGTATAGCGAGCTGGGAGTGTTCACCTGGAGAAGAGAAGCTGCAAGGAGATGTCAGAGCCCCTTGCAGGGCCTAAAGAGGCTCCAGGAAAACTGGAGAGGAACTGGGACAAGGAGGGACAGGACACAGGGAATGGCTTCCCACTGACAGAGGGCAGTTAAGTGGGATGTTGGGAAGGAATTGTTCCCTGGGAGGGTGGGCAGGCCCTGGCACAGGGTGCCCAGAGCAGCTGTGGCTGCCCCTGGATCCCTGGCAGTGCCCAAGGCCAGGCTGGACAGGGCTTGGAGCAGCCTGGGATAGTGGAAGGTGTCCTTGTTCCTGTCGGGGGGGGAAGGAGATGAGCTTTAAGGTCCCTCCCAACCCAAACCGTTCTGTATATGGAATATATATATATTATATAAAATATGGCATTAGGGATGTCCAGGGAAAGTACTGGAACAATCTCTCAATGTTTCACATAAGAATTAAAAGGAAACAGCTCCAAAAGATGAGTGTGCCTGAGAGCTGCTCTCTTACCTGTCAGAAAATACTTTAAAGCCATTTTCTGTCACCCTTTGGGAGGAATTTGTGCAGACCTTTGATTGAGTCAAAAAATGCAGATTCCTTTCAAAGGAAACAGAAATGAGCTAAAACTAATTTATCAGTGGTCAAGGGCATAGCACAGCTAAGTAAGATTTCAGACTGAAGGTTTTTAACAGAAACTTTGGGAGGAAGCACTGTAATTACTGTAAGAGGAATCAGCTGGATCTCCTGCCCAGTGCTGAAGTAGATGCTTTCAAATTGTCTCATTTACATAGGGAAGAAGGTCAGGAGGGATTAAGAAGGTAAATATATCACCTGATTAGGTATGCAAGTTCAGGGTGTTCCAAGGACTCATGCCATGAATATTCAAGAAGGTCTTTGCTTCCCACAGGTTCAGTCATAAGCAGTAAGTTGAATATGCAGAAGGAGTCTGGTCAGAAAACCAAAGATGCCACCTGTGTGCATCAGTATCACCTGTTCCAGTGAGATCAGGCTATGGAATTTGCTTATTCCCTTTTACCTCGTGAAAATAAAGAATAAGGAGAATATACACAGGTGAGGAAGGAAAAGCTGGGAGCTGACAGGACACCTTCACCACTCCCTGGACGTGCATTTTTAACAGGAGCAGGCAGCACTTCCTAATTATTCTCAATTTGGGCAAAATTTCACACGAGACAATATCCCAGTGCACTGATCCAGCCTTCCCTGTCCTACTTGGGACAGACAGCACAGGGACACGATATGACCATCACCTGTTTTCTTGGATTCGTACTTTGCTTCCAAGGAAGAAGATCATTAATTAGGAAATTAAAGTCCAGATGAGCTCAACTGCAAGACCAAGTCAGCTTTCCAGGAAGAAAACTGAGCTGAGTTTCTGCTGAGTGATGCCCTGCTTCACGCTGACAACCAGGAAGTGTGCCTTGGACTGAGTGAAGGTAGGAAAATGTTGGGCAGTGCTCTTGGGAGAAAGGTGCTCTGCTAGAGAGCAGAGATGGATCCCAAAGAAGAGCTGAGATGGCTCTGGGAGAAAATCCTGCTTTTCTTGCAGCTTTTTTTTTCCTTCCTTTATTCCCTGCAGCCCAGAACCCGCCATGTTCCGGGCTGATCCCCAGCATGGGCAGCAGGGGAGGGGGGATTCTGCCCTGCTCAGGTGAGACCCCACCTGCAGAGCTGCCCCAGCCCTGGGGCCAACAGCAGGAGGACCTGGAGCTGCTGGAGAGAGTCCAGAGGAGGCCCCGCAGCTGCTCCAGGACCTGGAGCCCCTCTGCTCTGGAGCCAGGCTGGGAGAGCTGGGGGTGCTCACCTGGAGAGGAGAAGGCTCCAGGGAGAGCTCAGAGCCCCTTCCAGTGCCTAAAGGGGCTCCAGGAAAACTGGAGAGGGACTTGGGACAAGGCATGGAGGGACAGGACACAGGGAATGGCTTCCCACTGCCAGAGGGCAGGGATGGATATGATACTGGGAAGGAATTGCTCTCTGGGAGGGTGGGGAGGCCCTGGCACAGGGTGCCCAGAGCAGCTGTGGCTGTCCCTGGCCCCCTGGCAGTGTCCAAGGCCAGGCTGGATGGGGCTTGGAGCAGCCTGGGACAGTGGAAGGCGTCCCTGCCCTTGGCAGGGGGTGGAATGAGATGAGCTTTAAATGTCACTTTCAACCCAAACAGTTGCACGACTACAATTCCCACTTTCTCTCAGCTGTTACTCTTTCATTTGCTATCCCAGAAACTGTGAGCAGCTCCAGCTTTTTGTATCCCCACTAATTGCACATCCTTGGAAAACAAAACAAAGCAAATGTTCCTCACACACAACGCGCAGCATCCCAAGGCATTGGTATGAATGAGGATGTGTTTGGGATGAGACAGCACTGCTACTCCTTTCCTGTTCCTGCCAGGTGACTCATCCCCCTGAATTTGGGAGGATGTGGAAATCCATTGAAAAAGCGGCACCAGCTGCAAAAGCTTTGTGTCCACACATTCTGCAAACTTTGGGAAAATAATCCCAACAAAACAACACAAAAAATAAATCAAGCGACCCAGTGTGCAGACTGCTATTGCAGCAAAGGATGCTGAATCTGCCCATAAAAGCCATAAAATTTTCCAAGGAAATTTGTAAGGATGAAAAGGAAGAATTGTGTATTTGTAAGGACTAAAAGGAAGCTTTTGGTCCCGCCACGGAGGAGGAAATAGGGCCAGTTTTGAAGTGCTGCACTTAGATTACCACAGTGCCCACCTTATTCCTGCTCTCTCTCTTCCCCCTTGTCCTGTCCCTCCATGCCTTGTCCCCAGTCCCTCTCCAGCTCTCCTGGAGCCCCTTTAGGCCCTGCAAGGGGCTCTGAGCTCTCCCTGGAGCCTTCTCCTCTCCAGGTGAGCACCCCCAGCTCTCCCAGCCTGGCTCCATGGCAGAGGTGCTCCATGTATAAAAGTGCACACATGCAGCTAAAGCTGGACAACATCCTGGATCCTCTGAAGATCTGTGCTTTCAAAACCTGGCAACAGAGCCAGAAGAACTTCCTTCAGCAAATCTTGAAAACCTGCCAAACATGTGGCTCCAAGCAGTGGAAATCTTCCTTGACTTCTGTCCACTGGAGAAGGCTCTGACCAACCTGACCCCGGCTGGACCTGAGGATTTCCACAGGTCCTTTCCAACCTGAATTATCCAGTGACTCTGCTTCAAATTTATGGGACAAATTCGACTGGAAAAATATCCTGAGGACTGAACTTTGTGGACATTCATTTGGACTCTGGTCCCGTTCCAGTGCTAACGAAAAACGGAGCAGGAGCCATTCTGGAAATCTGTGACTTTATGAAAATTAGCATCTCTCTGCCCTCTTCACTTCCTTTAATTTCCTCATAAATGAATGAAATGAAACATTTGGAGCTGAATGAAATAATTTGTATTAAACTCAAGCAGACTGGCTGGCAGGCAAATGGGGTGTTGAGGCAAGAATAAATATTAATTATTCCTTAAATAGAATGGAATTGTTTTTATGTTTTCACTTTATTTGCCAAAAGAAATGTAACATCACTGTCACATCCTGAGCTGAACAGGCAGGAAAAGAACTGGGCTGAACTGGGACAAAATGGGGAGTTGCAGGAACCCCAGCCCTGAGCTAAGACCTCAAGGAAGGCCTGGAAAAGCTGCTGAAGCAACTCAAGGAGGTGGAGAGGGATTTTCCTAAGCCCTCTGGGGTTTAGGAACAACTACAAACACCAGTTATTCAATACCCAGCCTGGAATTAAAACAGATTTATTTACCCATTAAAAACACCTTTCTTTTTCCTCTCAAAATCACCACGACCACAAAGATTTCTCTTTCCTTTTTACCCTGTGATACATTTTCTGTGTTTTTTCCACATCCTGCT
>NW_008236761.1:1204308-1219415 GCF_000691975.1 Corvus brachyrhynchos | reverse complement strand
TGAACACACCTGGAATGTTTTTAAAGGAAAAAAGCCAATCTGCAACGCTCTATTTCAATTTTAAAATGATGTCGTGCCCTGTTCTTAAGAGAATCCTATTTGCTCACACAGAAAAAAATTCGTGGTTTATACAATATTTATAAAAGGTGACGTAAATCCACAAGCAGGGAAGGGAAATAAATGGGAAAAAAAATCAGTCAATGGGATTAAAAGATAAGGAGAATGTCAGCGTGGATATGGAACTGGAAGGAATAATACCTGCAAGGCTGAGCCCCCTGAAACTGCTGCAGAGGAGCCTTAGGAAGGGACAGGAATGTAAATATCACCCCAATGACAGCTCCTAATGATTTTCCTGGAACTGCTTGTAAAGGAAAACTCTTGAGAACTCCCCACCTGCCCTTGCAGGGAGTCCCTCCATCAGGAACAAAATCCAGGAAAGCACTGCTGTCCCTTGGGACTGTTTGCAATTAGAGATGTTCGTTTATCTTCTGACAGGCCCAGAAAAGCCCGGAATGCCAGCGGGACAGGAGCTGTGGGTGCAACGCTTGCAGGACGTTATCAGGTGTTTCTGGCAGCCTGTGCCCTGCAAGCTCCCTCCCCCAGACAATAATAACCATTCCCAACAAGTTCCTTATCTTATCCCAGCAGCATCCCTGCAGGAGATTAGTCAGGCATCCCAGTGTCATGTTTTATCTCTAAAGCCTTGGATTTAGGCAGAGCATGTCTCTAGACCCAAAAGCCAGGTGTATTCCAGTCAAACAGATGGGGATCCATAAACATTTCATTTTTTTAATGATATGCACCAAGTTTTCAAGCCTGCTTTAAATCAGCCACAGTTCTGACATTCTGACATAAACTGGCCAATGACTAAAATAAGAGGGAAATGTTTAAAATCAGGGAAACATTTCCTGAAAATAATTTCAATATGGTTCATGTGCAAGAGAAATGTGGAGTTTTCCTTGAAAACTGCCCCAGTGTTCTGTGGAGGGCACACATTAATGCCAAGGATTTCACCTGATCCCTGCCCAGCACAGCAGAGTCCTGGAGCAGCACAAAGCAAGACCTGGGATGAGGCTTAAAAATCAGGTTTTATAGAAAGGTACAATCACAGAATATCCTGAGCTGGAGGGGACCCCCAAGGATCCCTCCAAGGATGGGGAATCCAGCACTGCCCTGGGCAGCTGTGCCAGGGCTGGACAGCCCTTTCCATGAAGAAATTTTCCCAAAGTCCAAACTAACCCTCCCCTGGCCCAGCCTGAGGCCGTTCCCTCTCCTCCTGTCCCTGTTCCCTGCGAGCAGAGCCCGCCCCCCCCAGCTGCCCCCTCCTGTCAGGGACTTGTGCAGAGCCACAAGGTCCCCCCTGAGCCTCCTTTGCTCCAGCCTGAGCCCCTTTCCCAGCTCCCTCAGACGCTCCTGGGGCTCCAGCCCCTTCCCAGCTCTGTTCCCTTCCCTGGACACACTCCAGCCCCTCAAGGTCCTTCCCAGAGTGAGAACACACAGCAGCAGCCCCTCTGTGGGATCTAAGGGGATTCAAAGTGAGGAACCCCAACTTGCTGTTGTCCATGACGAAAATCCCACTGGTGGGGATGGGAAAAGGGATGGGAAAAGGGAAAGATGAGCTGACAAAGAGGCCTCAGAGCCGGGAGGAGTTGAGGAGGGAAACTTGTGCCTGCAAAGCCCTGGGGATGAGCAGACCATGACCAAAATGTAATTTATATGAAGATGTTTTGAATGTCTTCCAGCTACTTCCAAGTCACCAATGCAGAACAGCTCCTCGCTGCTTCCACACAAAGGTTTCTGCTGGGAATATTGCTGGATTGTAATTACAGGCCAGCATTTAACATTAATTACTGCAATAGCCCACGTTCAGGTGCACTGTGCAATGTAATCTTGGCAACCCTTGCTGTCCATAGCACCTTCCTCATCCTGCAGCCTGGAAAATGCCCATCCTGGCAAGATGTGGTTAACAAAACTGCAATGTTTTGGGGTTTGTCTGTGGGGTTTTTAATATGAGCATTTAAAACTGCTGCTGGCTACTCCATCCAGGATGAGCAAGGACAGCCTGCACCACTGGAGCATGAAGGATCTTGGTTCCTGCTCCACCTTCAGCCACAAAACCACCCTACGGATGTGGAGTCTCTCAGTGGGGTTAATGACAAAGCAATGGGAACAAAGTAGCACCACTTCTCCAAACACCTTCTCTGAGTGTGCAGCAGCATTTGTCTCAAAAGAGCTCTCTGAGGTGTCATTTTTGTTGATAAGTCTAATTATGATGGTCATGTGCCACTCAGCAAGGCTGAAATCCCATATAGGAAGAGGAATTTCAATGAACCTACAGCAAAATTAATAGCAAAGCCCCAAAGATTTTCTTCTTTTAAAGAGTAACAAGGGATACAGGTGAAAAAAAATACTTTGAAGGTTGTTGAACAACAAGAAAAAAATGCAGAGAAATACCAAGAAATTCCTGGTTTAATAACTTCACAGCAAAGCTGAATTCTGCCACTTTGTCCCACCTCGAGGACTAACAAGGGAGTTTGATGTGAACCTCAGGGAAACCTGGTGGGTTTTCCAGCCATGTGTGTCCTTCACTTTCAGATCAGTGGGATCCCAAAGAAAAAGGCACTGTAAGCCTCAATAAATGTGCAAATGACTTCAAAAGGAGATTAAAGCCTTTCTCCTGTTTATGTGATGAGTTTGTGCACCGGTAACCAAAGGGACGCCGGCTTTCTTATTTTAACCATTCCTTGAAGGTCATTTCTGCACAGAAATGGGTTTTTTTGGAGACCTAAAAACTTGTTATATAACAAAGGCAGAGCTAAACATCAAGCCTGTGGCTGGTTGGAATTAGTTCACCTGTATCCCCCGCCTTCCATCAATAGGCACAGCTGAAGGAACCGGCTTCCTGGCTGGAATGTTAATTATTCCCCTCCGCTTCCAGGAACAAGAGCATGGCATGGACAAAAAGAGATTCCTTTCTCCTCCTCTCATTAACCAGTTTCACTTGCTCAGCACATTAATGCAGAGCTAAGGATGATTATACAGGGGCTCACATGAGCTGAATAAATCTGCTTCCCGGACAGATGAGCCGAAGGCACTCGGGAATAACGAGGGCGATGCCGGAAGGAAACCCAGCGGTCCCCGCCAGAGCATCATCCCAGCCCCGCACAGCAAAGGCAGGGATAAACCTGTGGGGGCTCGGGGTCAGGGCTTCACCTTAATTCTAAAAATAATCTCGCCCCCAGTATTGATTTTAAACTGTGGGCAGTTTAAATCCCTCACCTGAGGGATTGAAATGACCTTGGTTCTGCTGGAAAAATGTGTTGGGATTGACAGCAGGAAAGGAAAGGCTCGTGGTTAGCGACTGGATCAGTAAACTGGGGACATGGAATGTGTGCAGTGCATGGAAATATCTGGACACCTCCCTGTGGAGGCTCTTGATTTACACCAGGAGCGAGAGAAACTGAAAGATTCCTCTAAATATAGGGAATAATAAAATAAAAGACTCTAACATTGCCAAATCCCATGGAACCTGCACCGCTTGCCAACAACATTAGAAGTCCTGCCATCCATCAAATCTTCCCGTTCTGGAGAATGCCAAGTCCTCCCGCTTGGCGAAGGACGATAGAGAAATGCAGGGTGACATTCCCTGCCTTTTGAAGGTGACTGGTTTTGCATTTACTTTGGAAAGTTGCTCTGAAGAAATATGTCAGAAGCCTTAACATCCACACTTCCTAAATATCCGGGAGTCGGGCTCTTCCAATAGGTGACGTTTGCTCCCGTTGCTCCTTGTGCATTTGTTCAGAGTCAAAGCCATTCTGGACCTGCAGACTGACAGGAATTCCTGGCCGTTGCAGTACCTCACCTTAAACACTTCTGAAAGCAGCGATTTTGGGATAAACTTCCCAGGAGAGGTTTCTCCAAGGCCAGAAGAGGGCCAGATGGGTTGGAGCTGCTGCCAGATGGACCTGCTGAGAAGCACCTGGACCACCTTGAGCGGTCAATTAGTCAAGGGAGCCCCAGGGAGCTCCAAGGGTGATTTAACCATTGCTTAATGTGAGAGCTGGAAGGCAAACAGGGGGATGGATCGATGGCAGTTGAGTCAGTGCCCGGCAGGATTTGATCCTGAGCTTAACACAAATGCCTCTGGAATTTCCCTTTGCTTGCACACCAGTTCTTCCCACTTTTTTGCACCAGGCTACGATCCTGAAGACTTTTTTCAGAGGAATACAGGCTCCTTTCCTTAAACAAGAACACACATGGAGATTTAGACCACTTTGTATCTTCCCAGTGTGAGAAGAAAATTTCCCTCCGGAAAAACAAAAGTGAAAATGTTGTCCCTCATTCTGAGCTTCTCCAGGAAGCCCTGGGAGAGCTGACCCCAAATTCAGTTAAAAGCAAGGATGGAAACATCTCCTCAAGCTGGAAATTCGATGTAGTGTAATTTTGCTAAAATATCAAAATAGGCTGAGGAAACCAAGCCTGCTTTTTGGGGTGTCTCATCACAGAGAGAAAATCTCCTGGATGTGTAAAAATTTTGCACAGATTTTTTTTGTTCCTGTATCTTTGTTTACTCCCAAAGGCATTGGAGCAGGATCTGCATTTAGGAGAAGTTACAGAATCCTGGAATGGTTTGGATTGGAAGGGATCTTTCACTAGGTCAGGTTGGTTTGAGTTGTGCCCAGCCTGGCCTTGAACATTCCCAGGGACGGGCAGCCACAGTTTCTCTGGGCAATTCCCATAGGAAAATCTGAAAAATTCCCCCTTCCTTCCAAAATCACGTTACCTCCTGATTTTTCTGCTATGTACAAGTGGAAGGAAACTCCACTTTTCCATGCCTGGAGATTTATCATTGCACTTCCCTGTAGCTGCTGGTCCCAAAGTTAGAGAAAGAACAGATCATGGTGGATTTTATAATCAACACTGTCTCATAAAATTAATTCACTGGTCACAGAAATGCAAATAAAAACCAAATAATAATGCCCTTAATAACATAATCAGCCCTGAATTAGGCAGACAGATGGATGAGATGATTGTTGGAGATCCCTTCCAACAGTAATAGTCTATTCTGTTCTGTTCTATTCTATTCCATGCCATCCTAAATAATGTGAAAAGAACAAAAATCTAAGGAACAAAACCCACTCCATCCCAAAAACATAAGCAGTGTTACCAATACCTTGCATATATTACATTAGTTATAACCTTTATTGCCAATTAACAGCCATTAGAATGAAACAGTGATTGGGGAAAGCTAAATGGCCTCTTAACTACACATGGAAAGGGCAAAGGAATTATTCTGGGAACAGCACGTGGCCAGAATTCTGTGGGAACACTTAAATACAGCCACACACCTCACAATCAACATCAACACAAAATCAGGGTAATTATGCCACGTCCTCTACAAGTAGCAGTGCAAAAAAAAAAAAAAAGGGATTTATAGATTATTATTTCAATTAAGTGCTCCAGCCTCAGCATCAGGATTTATCTTCCTTGCATCTCGCAGGATGCTGAGCAACATCCCCATAAAAATCTTACCACCACTGTTAGTGCTACAAAAATCCACCACATTTCATACTCCCCCTTGCATCTGCAGAGTAGAACTGAGCCATCAACCTTCCCAGGAAATCCTGCTGCCAAAATAACCTTGCAATCTTAGAGATGAGGGCTGGGTTATGCAGAAATCATGTTTTATTTGGAGTCGGCATGGAAAATGCAAACTCAGACACACCAGAGAGCAAAAGGACTCTGATGAGCGTTGATATTCTGCAAGCAAGAGGCATTAAAAACTCTTCTGATTGCTCTTATCAGCTGTAAAAAGATTCAGAGTCACCCTAACAGCAAAAGGATTTCATTATCCCAGAGAGAGAAAGATCTTACACCATTTAAAAAGAGATTTTTACCATCAATGATAAGCTCCTGAGCCTCTCTAGAGGTTTAAAATTATTGATAGAAATAGTATCTGTATGAGAGGCTGTGGCTGCCCCATCCCTGAAGTGTCCAAGGCCAGGTTGGAAGGGGCTTGGAGCAGCCTGGGATAGTGGAAGGTTGAGCTGAGCTCAGAGTTCAGCTGGTATTAATGACAACAATTTAAGATGTCTAAGAAACTACAGAATAACTGTAACAGTTATTAGATGTGGAAAAAATTCCCAAGCTCAGTGCAAACCCTCACTCAAGGCATGATGGATACAGATGAAAGGCCTACAGAGCCTCAGCCACCTTCCAGAAACACTTGGGGAAAAAATAAAAGCCCATGGACAAAGGAGGATCACAAAGAAGTTTAATATCCCTTTTTACCCGAGGTGATTTGTAATATCTTATTTATTTGTAATATATTAATTATAAGCCAGTAAATGTTGAGCTGACTGAGCAAATGTCACTCTGGTAAAACTCCTTTGTAAATTGACAGACAGAAAAGTTAATTTCTGTGTGGATTTTTTCCTAAAACAACCCAGCAACTAAAAGTTATCACTTCATGTGTTCCCTGTTCAAGCTCCTCTATAGTTTTTCATTTTCCCTTGTAGATTTTTTTCCCCGGTGGCCTGTGCAAAATGTGAAGTTTTCAGACAGAATTTAAATGCAAAAAAATAGGGTCACATGCAAAGCATACGATAAAAAATAGGGTAATAGGCAAAGAATGCAAGAGCTTGGGCACTACAGGAAATGTAAATGTGAAAAATCACACGAGAGAACATAATAATAATAAAAAAGAAGGGCCCACAATACAACAAAAGCAGCAGCAAAGCGACTGCACCGAGCAGCCCTCAAGGCTGACGGAGGGATGGGTTGACCTTGGGGGCCTCTGCCTTTCCTGACTTCCAGACTTCTGTGGGGCTCATTAAAGGCTCCAAGCACAAAGCATCAAACACTTCAAGGAAAAGTTGGTCTCCATGGGAATAGAGGACAAACTAAAAATAACCGTAAGCTGGCATTTTAACAATTTTGCAGGAGATTGTCATGGCAATGAAGAGAGTTGTAACCTGTTGTCATGATAACCAAAGTTTTAAATTAATGGGAAAGCACTCCACTTCCACTTCATCTTTATTCATAACAGATCCAACATCCTCCATGGGAGAATTCCACGTTAGTGCTTCAAGGAACCAGAGAGCTTGGGAGAAGCAAGGGAGGGATAAAGGATGGTGGGGATTAAAAGAAAAATTTAAAACTCCACGGCCAAAGTGAAGCACCAACAGGAGGGAAAAGAACCCAGGGATGGAAATCCTTCCACACATGAAGGATATTGGGTAGGAATTCTTGGCTGGGAGGGTGGGGAGGCCCTGGCACAGGGTGCCCAGGGCAGCTGTGGCTGCCCCTGGATCCCTGGCAGTGTCCAAGGCCAGGCTGGACGGGGCTTGGAGCAACCTGGGACAGTGGAAGGTGTCCCTGCCCATGGCAGGGGTGGGACTGGATGAGCTTTAAGGTCCCTTCCAACCCAAACCATTCTGGGACTTTGCGAATCAAGTCCCATCTTGACAATCTCTTCTCAAACCACAGTTCACAGCACATTAAATATCACAGAATATCCAGTTTTTCAGGACACCCAAGCTAGGGGAAAATAATCTTGATTTCCAGTCCAGAGGAGGCCAGAGGATGCTCCAGGGGCTGGAGCCAGGCTGGGAGAGCTGAGGGTGTTGGGTGTAAGTCACCAACCTGCTGCTCGTGCATTCAATGAGACCCTCATTATATTAATGGGCTCAGAGCAAACCATGCCTTGTTTGATGACAACATAATTGTTATTTTTGTGGAAAATTGCTCTGTTCACCCTGACATTACTATGATAGTCCATTATACTACTGTTCCCTTAACTGTTTTAAGGGGAGAGAAAAACTGTTCTGGCAACAGAGTGCCTGAACAGAACACTCATCTTTACACCTTCAACCCAGCACAGAATGGTCTTCACCTCAACAGAGTCCCTAATTTGAAATAAAAAGAAACTAGAAGTAAACAGAAGTTCAGAGCCTACACACATTCAACTTTCTGAATGAAATTCTTCATTGTTCAGCTGTAAAATCAAGGTTTTCCCCTCTCTGATTTCATTTACAGTCACCATGTGCTTTGCGTCTCCGGGGAATGCCATGGAATGGACCTCTTCTCCCCGGAGATGGATGCCATTGCTGCCAAACATGAGGTCTCTGATGACGAGGCACAGAAATGTCATTTTTAAGTGTAAATACATGGCAACAAATCAAGCATAAAATGGACACTTCCTTTGCTTACTTACTAAGGAGAATTTTGTAACTATGAGCTCCGAAGTTTCTTCACCTGTTATTACTCCAGGGCTTCTTCCTTGTACTTCTCCTCCCAAACCCTCCTCTTTGCTGCTCTCAGTCTTCTGAGAGCTCATCTTTTCGGCCCAATTTCTTCTTTATTCTTCTTGTTCCCGAAAATAATTTTGTTGACGGAGTGAAACAACTCAGACCTGCTCTTGGGAAGGGCTGCTGGGCTGACAGTTCTCTGGAAGGAGGGGCTGGGGAGCAGCTTCAGAGAGGAGCATGGCCCAGCACTGGCGTGGTGGACACACGCTGCTGCTTTTCCCGGGAATACTGAAGTCCTGGCTTTCTTTCCTCAGGTCACTGCTAAGACAGGACCTCAGAAGAGGAAAGACAAGACTCTGCTGGAGCAATTCCAGAGGAGGCCCCAGAGCTGCTCCAGGCCTGGAGCCCCTCTGCTCTGGAGCCAGCCTGGGAGAGCTGGGGGTGTTCACCCGGAGAAGAAAAGGCTCCAGGGACGCCTCAGAGCCCCTTCCAGTGCCTAAAGGGGCTCCAGGAGAGCTGCAGAGGGACTGGGGACAAGGCATGGAATGACAGGACAAGGGGAATGGCTTCCCACTGCCATAGGGCAGGGAGAGATGGGATATCGGGAAGGAATTCCTCCTGTGAGGCCCTGGCACAGGGTGCCCAGAGCAGCTGGGGCTGCCCCTGGATCCCTGGCAGTGTCCAAGGCCAGGCTGGACAGGGCTTGGAGCAGCCTGGGATAGTGGAAGGTGTCCCTGTCCATGGCAGGGGGTGGAACGTTTAAGGTCCCTTCCAACCCAAACCATCCTGGAATTCCATGATCTTCCCTATGTACCATCAGTTCATCACCAGGAGCCCAAGCCTTCCACCCTACCACAAAAGCTGATTTTTTCCCAGATGAAGGATAGCAGCTCCTTCTGGGAACTCAAAGGGATTTCCATGACGAGCCTGTTGACAAACACATTCCTGTAAAAAGACACGGAGATGGCAACTCCTGCAAGGAAACGAGCACTTCTCACCATCAGCAGAAACCCAGGGGTCAGGTGGGGGAAAGGAGCGGTGAGGGCGAGGGGAGGGGAGGGGAAGGGAAAAAAGGCTGCAACACCAAAGAGTCTTTCAGGACTCATTTATTCGAGCAGTGCCAAGGCAGCTCACTGCTGCAATATTTTCTTCCTGCACTCAGAGCCAGGGCTTTGGGATCTAATAAATCATCGCTGGCCGCAGAGACATTAAAATTCTAGCCCAGTACTGCATCAGATGAAACGAGGCCGAGTGCCAGCGAGCACAGGGAGAGGGAAGGGCAGCCACACACACTTTAAAACAAGTATATGAATGCATTTGCATATAAGCAACACCTGATTTTGGCTTCACACCAGGCTAAATCTAATGAAACAGAACAGCGAAACAGATCTGCAGCTGGATGATCTTTAAGGTCCCTCCCAACCCAAACCATTCTGGCATTCTGTGATTAATAAACTCAACCGCTCCACTTCGGGAAAGCTGATCCCCATTAAATTAGAAATAAGATATTAGGTGTAAAGCACAGTAGGAAAACAGACTCAGTAATTAACAGATCTGGTACAAACCAGGGAATTATTTCTGAAGCTTATAAAAGTCTTTTCCAAATCTGGCCCAGCTCACGTTTCTGTCTGTACAAACCTCTGTGCTGGATCACATTGACTGCGCCCGGTGTGAGAAATAATTGTGCACCAGGAGGGAAGAAAAACTCAATATTTAATCTGAAAACATTTTTGCAGAAGTCAAGCCACTAAATTTTAATTTATGACCTCCAGCCTGAAAAAACATAACGAGGATCTGACCACTTATTTTTCTGTGCAAGATGGAAAAAAAAGGTGTGGGGGGGAGGAAAGGCAGCAAATATTAAGGGTTTTCAACGGATCACGAGGCAGCCTTGGAGCTTATTTGCAACCATTTAATTGAAGCACCTGGGGATTTAAGAGGTATTGAATGTGTGGGGTGCAAACACGCACGGAGAAAAACAAGCCAGGATATGAATTTGAACTGCAAGTGGCAGAAAGAAATATGCAGGAAAAGGCATTTATTTTAGACTGGGTGCGATTTTAACTCCGGCTGAGAGATTCCCCGAAATGTGGGGTGCCAGGGCCAGAAGACGTTTCCCTCCTGGTTTATGAACAACCCCCATCTCCGACTCACACAAGGACAAGTTCACCTTCCAGCTCCATGGGGTCTGTGGCAGAAGTTCCCAAAGCCTCCATCCCTGGAGGGATTTAAAAGCCACGTGGATGTGGCATTTTGGGACATGGGTCAGGGGTGGCTTTGGCAGTGCTGGGGAACATCTGGACTTGGATCACATTAAAGATCTTTTCCAACCTCAATGATTCTGTGAGGCTGAAATAGCCAATGTGATTTTGACTTCCTACACAGAGGCTCCTTGTTCAGGAGCAGAGTAAGAGGAACTTAGAGGAAAAGATATGGAAGTGAAGGGAACATGCAGAAAAAGAGGTTTTAAATGGTGGAAAACAATTGGCCATGGCTAAAACAGATAAAAAGGAGATGGCTCGGAGACACATTAGAAATTAATAAGCCACCCAAACACAGTTTCATTCTCTGATATGCAAACACTAAGAAAGAAGACAACAAAAAACCCCTCAGTTACCAATTTTAATACTGAATGTGTATTTAAAGGGCAAAAGCAGTGGCTATAATTTGTCTATATGCAATTTAAGACACAAATTTGAGAGGGCTCATGCTTAAAAATAAAGCTTCTCTTTTCCCCAAGTGAGTGAAGAACTTCACAAGATGTGCCTGTACTCTATAAAAGCAATTGAGACACAAGAAAATTCTCTGTTCACCTTTTATTTTCTTTAAATGGAGCACTTTTCTCTTCAAAACATGTTTCCAAGGCCATTTTTTTCCCCCACCTATGCTTTTTTGCTTCTCTGCCTCACAGTTTTTCCCTCCTCAAGCGTGGCCATTTAATCTTTTCATTTCTTTTCCACCACGAGGAAAACCAAAATCAATATTGCAGCCAAGAAATGAGGCAGAAATAAACCAGTTGCACGGACTGACCCGAGCCTGGAGGAGGAGACGGCCCACAATGAGGTCATTTGGGAAAACAGAACATGAGTTTTGTTTGCTTTTAAGATCCGAGACTATTCAGTTTCTTTACAACACAGGGAAACTCAAAAGCCTGTAAAACCGTCTCCAAACAGTTACAAAACAAGGGGTGAGGGATGTTTCCCAAAGTTCCTATTAACTCCTTGGAAGGATGGACCAATCTCCAAACAAGCTGAGTGGATGTCATGGATTATTTTAGCACCACAGAGTCATTAAGGATGGAAAAGCCCTCCAAGACCATCGAGTCCAATTGTTCCCCAGCACTGCCAAGGCCACCACTGCCCCATGTCCCCAAGTGCCCCATCCACACGGCTTTGGAACAACTTCAGGGACGATGACTCCACCATTGCCCTGAGCAACCTCTGCCACCCACAAACATCCTTAATCTGACCCAAACCCCCTCTGCTTCCTTCTCCCCAAACAAAAAACTACTCCTCCCTCCTTCCCTTAGTGGTTTTACGCTTTCTACAACGTCAAGGAAGTGCCTGAGTTAATTCATTACGAAGATGGCCATTTATCCTTCGCTGATCTCAGTGCTGAAACTCAGCAGCTTCCAACACTGAGGAATGCAGCAAGTTGTTTGGAAGTATTCCCGTACTAAAATCACACATTTAAACATAAAAACAAGTCACAGCTCATTCTTCTCCCAGTCAAGTAGGATTTTCCTGTCTGCTCTACACACACCAATTAATAAACATGAAGAAACGCCAGAGGAAAAATATTCACTGTATCCACTTCATACATTTTTAATCACCCTGAAATCAATTCAACACCCTGAACACGGTTTAGAATTCCTGTTTTACAGACCCGGTAAGCGATGGATCGCCTAATTAAATCCAGGAGTGGCATTTCCCAATCAATGGAAGGGGCTGACATGCATGCACATCCTAGAGCAGAAGGAAAAGTAAGGAGACAGCACCTCTACCCTGCCATTTGCCTCGTGTTCCTCAGTGCTCCTCATGAAAATGCTGAGGAATGCCAAAAAAAAAGGGCAAAAATATAAAGTTTGTCCTCTTTGACAGAGGAGTTGTGAAAGAACTTGGTTTGTGAGGCCAAAGAGCTGATCTGCCATCAAAGGCCCAGCATTTCCGAGAATAATACAGCCAAATTACAATTGTAAGTTAATAAGGAAGGCTGAAATCATGCCTAGAATTATCTTTGTCCCACAAGACATATGCAAAGGAGGATTAAAAGCTGACAGCAGAAGTTCTATGGGAACATCCTTCCATCTTCTACAACATCAAAGGCCACTGACTCTCAACATCCCAATAAATGAAAGGAACAGTCAGGAGTAAATGAGGTCACTCCTCATATGTGCAGTTTTGTCTGAGGTTCAACACTGAATACAAACGACAGGGATTAGGACAGGGACACACGTGAGAATCCTTCACCTCCTGTCCTGCCAACAAAACCAACGGCTGGAGGGCGCAGATTCCCTCTGTTCATCATCATGTCCAAACAAATGTTGTGGTTTCACCTCGGGGAAGAAAAAATGACAAAACCTGGGAATTTTTAAATTGGGAGTGCTGCAAACAGCCCGACTCAGGGATGTGTCTTGCTCTTCAGGAGCATGCAGGGGTCCTGTGCAGGAAAGTCCCTCTGCTCTGGAGCCAAGCTGGGGGTGCTCACCTGGAGAGGAGAAGGCTCTGAGGACCCATCAGAGCTCTTTTGAGGGCCTAAAGGGGCTCCAGGAGAGCTGGAGAGGGACTGGGGACAAGGCATGGAATGACAGGACAAGGGGAATGGCTTCCCACTGCCATAGGGCAGGGAGAGATGGGATATTGGGAAGGAATTGTTCCCTGTGAGGGTGGGGAGGCCCTGGCACAGGGTGCCCAGAGCAGCTGGGGCTGCCCCTGGATCCCTGGCAGTGTCCAAGGCCAGGCTGGATGGGGCTCAGAGCACCCTGGGATAGTGGAAGTTGTCCCTGCCCATGGCTGGGGATTGGAATGAGATGTTCTTCAAGGTCCCTTCCAGAAACCAGTCCAGGATTCTGTGAGCATCTCTTCCGAGCCGCAGCATGACCTGAGAAATGCCGTGTGCTGGAGCGATGTGACACAAAGCCCTTGGAGATTTCCCAACCAGCTCTGCACCTTTGGGCCCTTGGATTTTATTACCATTTATTATTTAGGAATAACTCCGCCGACCACGGAGTCAGCCTAGCGGAGGTTCATGAATCACAGCATCTTATCAGCATATTAATCAGCTCCTGGGAGGGAGAGGGAAAATGGTGTGAGCTATCACAAACACTTTATAGCTTCACGCTTGAAGTCAAACAAGCTCCAGGAGAGACTGATTCTTCACCCCTGATTCCACACCAATGGGCTAATCTATTTACTGCAGCGTTGGTGCCTTCCTGGAGTGGGTGCAAGGAAATGGGAAGGGTAATGTGCCAAAGGAAAACCAGGTGGCTGAGCAGCTCCCATTTGGGGCAGGTAAAGTGAATTCTACTAAGAATAAAAAAAGCAAATGGGAGGCCTTAAATACATTTTAAAATTAGCCTCAACTAAAACAACAGCTTACATGAAGATCCAACTTAATTACAGTCTGGTTTAATTAAATAGTAAACAACACCGAAACACTGCTGCTGACGGTCCAAAATCCATGGAATTAGCGGAGTGGAAGCCGTCACCAGCCGGGCATGAGGAGCCAGGACTTGGAGCACAAACCTGGCATTGTGCAGATGTAGCTCTGTGTGCAGCTGGAATATTCTCCCCATGTCACCTTCCCTCAACTCAACAGCTGCTCATCCAGCAGCAAGGAACACTGCCAGCAGAAGTTATTCTCCTCCTCTTTCAGTTTCCGATGGAAAACGGGAAGAAGGGTGCAATTCAACAGATCTGGGAGTTCTAAGGACCCCAAAAATGAGACACAGGAGAAGCCACCAGTGCTTAATAAATCCCTTAGGCCAAACGCAGGGATTGTTTTCATAAACATTGCTCTTATGAATTGAACAATTCTGATTTTATCTCACCAAGTAACTGTATTTTAAAACTTCCTTTTTTAAACTTAATTATTATTTTCCATAAAAATCCAGCTAATCCAGACCACACCTGAGAAATGATTTAGGAAATAACTGTCCTTCACACTTCCATTAAGGAAGATCAAAATGGAAAAATGAAGAATCTGAATAAATGGATGGTTCATCAAGTACTTGAGTATGTGCCAAGGATTTCCCATTCTCCCTAACACAAGGATTTCCTATTTTCCCTAACAGCCAATCTGGCAGAAAAAATTGGATTATTTATTTTGCAATGGACCTCTCTCCCTACTCCACCAGAAAACAACACAGAAATGAGAATGAGAAGAAAATCAGATTAAAACTCATTATTTCAGTCTGAAACTACCAAATAAATAAAAATAATGAACCAAGTATTAAGTAGTATAAAGCATTCGCATTTAGCACAAAAACCCCCCACAAAAGCATAGAATTCAATCTGCCAGTATCCTGGTTACCATCCCTGCTTTCTTTTTGCCTCTATCCCACCTGAGTTTTATTCCACAGCTCTTTTCATAGCTGCTGAGACCACCCTCAAGAGTTGCCTGTCTTTTCTCTACAGAGGATAAAATTTAAATTTTCTCCTCCTCCTTTGCTACAGAACTTTGGGTCTTTCATTACATATTCAAATAAAGTCGGATTTAAAGGGGTTTGTAACACTATTTGCCCAGGAAAAAAACCCTCTTCTGTTAAACACTTTTTAACTTCTATTTTGGAACTCCACTGTAAGAGTTCAGCCCACTGACTCCTTACCTTCCACCTGGGCAATGGAAGAATCCAGCAGG
>NW_008236761.1:1193323-1204280 GCF_000691975.1 Corvus brachyrhynchos | reverse complement strand
TATTTCTTTGTTTTACCATTGACAGAACTGAGGACCTTGTTTTAATTTTTCCACTCTGAACTGCCTCCAGCTTTTTCCTCCAACAGTATCCTGCACATCCACCATTGCTTTCTGTGCATTTACCACAAATTCTGGAAGACAAACGCCTGAAGGACGGTTTGGGATGAAACCGGTCTCTGGGGGCCACCTCGTCATGATCCCTGCATGGATCAGAACTGGCACAAGCTGGCCAAGTCAAATTTTACAGATTTAAGTGCACAGTAGAAACTTCACAGTGATCAACCAGCAGGTTATTTTAGAAGACAGCATCCCATTAATGCTGGCACTTGACTTATTCCAAATGGAGTTCTGCAGAATTCACGTGTTCAAGCCCAGGTTGGATGGGGCTTGGAGCAACCTGGTCCGTGGAAGGCATCCCTGCCCATTGCAGAGGGTGGAATCAGATGAGATTCAAGGTCCCTTCCCACCTAAACCATTCTGGAATTCCATGAATTCTTTCATCTAAAGTAGATTTCCCCCTCTAAAATTCTTCTAGAAAGGTCAAGGTCCAAATTCTGACCAATCTGCACCTCAATATTTAAATAAAATTGTCTTATCAAGTGCCAGAAAGCAGCTTCTAAGACACCCAGGATTGTCTGAAAGCAGATCCAGAAATGTACACTGAATGGATATTAAGGCGGAGCTTTAAGCACATGCCAAAAAAAATCAAAGTAAAGTGGGAGAGAAGTAGCCTCTTGTGCTGGAAAGCCACAAAATTCCTGTTATTTGCAGAGCAGGAAAATAACTGTGCACTTATGAGCTCATTCTATCACCCAAGCGCTGCTGGAGTCCACAGTCCTCTCACAATGGGGAGATTTTTGAAGAGACTGTTTCACAGAGATTGTTTTTTTTTCAAGCCTCTTGTGCTTTCACTGTGAGACCAAAGTTCCCCCAAGCCACAGTATCTCCAACAAAGCAGCTGCATAAATTGGAATGGGAAAGAGAAAGGATGAATAAAAATGGGGCAAAACGCCTTTGAGGAACTCTCTGCTCTGCAGAGTCTCAGACAAGGCTCCTCACAGCCCCACTGATCCACCAGCTGGAAGATCTGCCAAACTCAACCAGAATATTCCATGCCCAAAGGAGCTGAGAGTATTTGATGCTCATTCCCATTTGCTGGTGACCACCCTCCTCCACAAAAGCGCATTCCCAAGTAATTCCACACGTTAGGTGAAAGTCAACACATCCAACCGGTAACGCAAATAGAAAGCAGGAAGCCCTAACACAACATGATACCCAATAGCTGATTACATTCCCCAAAATGGCATAAAAAGAAGTTTTCCAGGGCTGATTTTGTAAGGGGGTTGCAAGATCAAAACAACTCGAGGTGAATGTAATCCACAGGGAAAACCGGATACACCTGAACTGGGATTTTCTTTTTCCAGAGCACCATTTCTCTCCCAGCTGAATTCTTTCCATATCAGTACGCTTTAGTTCCCCACTAGTTACATAATTATGGCAAACATCTTTCAAGACCTTTTTGGAGTGTTAAGGAGTACATTTTTAGACAAGTCAGTTCTAAAGAAGGTTTCAAACGGACATCAGACTTGCTCTTCAACTTAAGATTAACTCAACCAAAGCACAACTTGAAATAAAAAAAAAATCACTCAATAATGTAGCTTAAGTCACCACCTATCACAATAACTGGATGCTCTCCAGCCAAGGGGCTCTTGGCTGTGGGATGTTCATTTCCACAGCTGGATTATTCCAGCACGTGCCTCCAAGTCACTCAGTGCAGCTCCAGAGGGGAGCCTTCCCACTGACTGTCCCAGCACCTTCTTGCACATTTTGTTAATCTAAAGAAAACCCCTTTGGATCCTTTTCCTTAGGATTTCCAGGGCATCCTCTCTGCGTGAATTCAGGCCCAACTCTTCTCACCACCCTCGCTATGCTGGCTTTGCCGAAGGGTTTTTGCCACGAGTCACATTCCCATCCGGTTCTCTGATGTGGAATCTTTCTCCCTCATTAAGGGATTAACCACCACCACACACAGACATCCAGGAAAAGCCACCAACCCCTGTCCTACCTGTATAGGCCATGTTCTTCGGGTTTCCGTAGGGAGCCCCAGGTTGGACGGGGCTGTAAACAGGATTCATGGTGGAAGATCGGGAACTCTGAGGACAAAAGAAAAGCAGAGTTGAGACGGTTGCCTTACGTTGGCTCCCGAGCTGCCACCTGTGCAGAGTCCTGATAGCATCACCCTGTTAGAATTCCAGACACAGAGAGCTGTGAAGGAAGGGATTTACAACCAGACGTTACAACCAGATAGCATATTTAATAATTCAAGTTTTGGATCTCTCCGTTAATTCCCACAACTTCTCCGGTGCTGCATATTCTGCCTACAAATGTACCCGGAGCAGATTCATCTTCCACATCCCTGCTCCAGGGCAGCTCAGGATTCATGACCTCCCTTCCAGCTTGCAATGAACAAAGAGGAGGAGGCACAAAGTCAGGCAAGGAATTCTCCCCCTTGGAAGAGCAACAGTTCTTGGGTGATAAAACCAAGCCCGCTGAAGACCTGACCTTTCCAAAAGCAGCAGATAAAAGGCCATTTGCCGCTGGCGAGATGGAGAAGGGCAAGTATTGGTGCGCTTTCAGCGTGAGCTGACTGTGAAAACCTGGAGACCAAGGCTTGGATCCTGTGTGGGGCTGGGCCACCCCCACAACCCACCCGTGTCCCACAGGGAATCTCGGTCACAGAGCTTACGTGAGCAAGGAGATTTCGACAGCCCTTGTGCTCCTCTCTCCAATAAAGATGATGAAGCCGGGTCAGCCTCTTGCGGGTTTTATTAAGAGGAAAGCAAGTAACTTGGGAATTTGTGTCTCCTAACTGTCAGTTAAGCAACTGGCTCACTTAATTATCTTAATGAAGCACATTCTCAATTCTGATTAATGGGAAAATCAGTCATTAAGCTTTATTAGGCGACGCATTTGTCTCCACAGTTATCCAGTGGTAATTTCACACCAGAACCAAGCCCATCTTGCTTCAAAATCTGGGGTTTTTGTTAAAATGTGTTATTTTACAGTTCATAAATAACAGCATTCTCTCCAAACAAGTCCCTCATGATGGACACACAATTTGTTAGATCATTAACTCCTTTCGTTTTACCTTTGGAGAGTAAACAAGTCAAACATTAAATGTTAGCACCGATTGACTTGACAACAATTAGTGCTTAATTAATTAGCTGTCCCTCCACCCCCAAGTTAGCACAGAAGGAGCCGTTCTCAAAGCAAAGGAAATCATGGTTATAAAGCAAGTGGGAGGACAAGGCTACAGGGAGACACGGAATTCCATCAGTGGCTTCACTAACACACAGCAGAGCATTAAGAAGATCTTTAGGAAAATCAGTGTAAGACCAGGCTGTCCAGAGCAGCTGTGGCTGCCCCATCCCTGGAACTGCCCAAGGCCAGGTTTGATGGGGCTTGGAAAATCCTGATCTAGTAGAAGGTGTCCCTACCCATGGCAGGGGTGGGACTGGATGAGATTTAAGGTCCCTTCCAACCCAAATAATTCCATGATTTTATGAAATAAAATTTAGGAGGGTCACTCTTCACCTTTCTCTTGTTCCTCCCCAGAAACCACCCAGTGACAGCTGGACCTACTCCCAGCAGGGCTGGAGTCACAGCTGCTTTTCTAAAGTGCCTTTTCAATGCCAGCATCATTTCATTTGTACTCTTGTGTGTGTAAAGAGTACAAAAAACCACATAGTTTTGGAAAAAAAAAAAGACTGTGTATGTGTGGCTTGCATTAGGTGTTGTACCAAATGGTAAAAGCAAAACACTCTTATTGAGAAGGATGAAAGAAAATGCTTTTTATCCCAGATGAAAAGGTTGCAGTCATGGTGGGGACTTGAGAGCTTGTGAGGAAGAGGTTTGTGCTTCCTCCCTGCTTTGTATGCAGGGTGCGATTTCCAGACAGCAGGAAAGAGCCCCTGCAAACGGCACTTGGGAGGGATGATTTTCTCTCCCATTCTGCAAGACAATGCCATCCAAAAATACATTTGAAATTCATTGCAGGCACCATGTTGTGGCATTGAAACAGCTACACTGAAATGGGAATAAAACAGGATTAGCAAAATTAAACCTCCTGCACAGCCAGAACCTGCAGTGTTTGCTTGTGGCCATGAATACCCAACAAAAAGAGTACTAAAAATTAATTATAAACAGACAAACACCAGTGTTGCTCTATTGCAGGAGCTTCCAGTGCTTCCTAATCTCTGAGACAGCGACGCTCAGTTGCTCCGAGAGACTCCAGCAAGGAGTAATTCCCGCAGGAATGCCATGGGAATAAGCTCCTAGCAAACAGTCTCGGGATACTTGGTGGCCGTAACCTGGTTACGTTTTCATCTATTTTATCCTTCCTGTGAAAGTGCAGGACACACTCCAGTCACATGAGGGAACTGCTCCACGTGAAGGGCAAACAGATCCACAAGAGAGGTCAGGAATGGCGCTGTCACTGCACCGGCACCGGGACAACGTGCCCAGGAAAACACGCCTGTGCCGGGGATTTTCCAGGCAGCAGGGAATGGAAGTGTCTGTGCTGGGAATGCTGAGCTTGAACTTGGTGTGCTGTGAAGTGGTTGCAGTGCTACTCTGGGATGGTTTTCACTCAGAGCAGAGTTGGGATTCATGCTCTGGAATTGCGCTCTCCCGATCCTGCCAAGCAAGGGGACAACAGGAAACGGCGTCCAGCTGCAGCACGGAACATTTGGGTTGGCTATTGGGGAAATGTCTTCACTGAAAGCGTGGTCAGGCATTGGAACAGGCTGCCCTGGGCAGGGGTGGAGTCCCCATCCCTGGAGGGATTTAAAAGCCACGTGGATGTGGCACTTGGGGACATGGAGCAGTGTGGCCTTGGCAGTGCTGGGGAATGGTTGGATTTCACGACCTTGGAGGGCTTCTCCAACCTGAATGATTCTGTGATTCAATCAGTGCGTCCCCAACCCCTGGGAATCAGGAATCGCCACGTCTCCAAAGTCCTACAGACACAGGACACTGGGAACATCTCATCCTGCTGTTTTCCTCCGTCACTGGTTTATTGTGTGCTTTGGGAAACACCATGCCCAGATCCCCCCATCCCCATAGAGGGGTTTGCAACCCCCATCATTATGGTTGGAAAAGACTTCCAAGATCATAAAATCTAACCTCTGACCAAACATAAAATCTAAAAGAACAAAGCAGGCATGGAAAATCCAGGAAGGTAACAAAGTTATTATCAGTACCTTTTCAGAATAAAGGAATGAAATCTTAACAAACAGAGAAATAAATATATTTTACAGGGCTTTTAAAACAGTGACATGGACAGGTGAGTCTTCCAGGCTCTCCAGAAATTAAATAGTAGCTCTGAACTTGACAAGAAAAGAGTAAACAATGGAAATGGGAGCTGTTCTGAACGACAGACATTTTTCCCTTTTCTTTCAAGTCACTCCTTGTGTCAGGGTGATTTTCCCTTTAAACTCCCTTTGCTTTGTTTTTTGTGGCACTGGGATGCAATTGCTTTTGAGAGACCCATTCCTTACACTCTGGAAAGAGGGTGGTATTTCCTCTGTGCCAAAAGGCATTTATTTCACATCAGGTAGCACAGAAACAACATGAGAGAGGGTGAACAAAGAAAAGAGATACGTTTCTTCCTTGATCTGCACATCACCTCTTTAAATGAATTTTATACAAATTGCATGCTAATAATATTCAGCCAAAGTCTCCTTGAACATGAAAAGGACTCCTGACCTTACACTCCATGCAAATTCCACTAATTTTCTGACAATTTTTCACTTAAGTCGTTTGAAGTTTGACCCTCACTTGGGATCCGCCAAACAATAATTAAATTACCTTCCAATTCATCTGCTAAAGGTTAATGTAGGCAAGTTACAGGGATATATCCCACCTTTCCCCAAAAAAGTCTGGGACAGCACACACAAGCTTGGAGATTTGTTTCCGTAGCAGGCAGCTTCTTCTTTCATTTATTCTCTTTTCAGCAACACCTTAACTAAGAGTTGATTGAGCATCTCTCACGTGAAACAAAATATTGAACCTGTTACAGAAATGTAACAGGTTTTTATAGAAGGTGAACACATCAGGCTGACACATGGAAACCCAGACTGGTTTGAGTGGGAAGGACCTTAAAAATCATCCAGCTCCAACCCCCGCCATGGGCAGGGACACCGTCCACTATCCCAGGTTGCCTTCTCTTCTCCAGGTGAACACCCCCAGCTCTGCCAGCTGATGTCAACCTCCCCAGTGGAGGGAAAGAACTAAACCCCATGGAAATGCCTTGGAGTGAGGGATTTCTCTACAGCACTTCACCTTCCTCATCTCAAAAACCAGCAAAGGGAAAACAAAGCTGATCCTGAAAACCTACAGTCCTACAGCATCTTCCATCAGATCCACCTCCAAACCAGGACAGGAGCACTCAGCTCTTCACTGAGGAGACACAGGAGAGTGTCCTGGGAGACAAAACCCTAAGGAGCCACATTTGCATGACCTACTGCCTCCTCTGAGATAAAGAATTGAATAAACCCGCACACTTCCAACTGAGAAAAGCCTGACATCTCTAACAGCAACAAGCCCTTTTGTCTTCGTTGTATGAAAAACGAAATGGATGATTTATAAGCACAAAGCAGCCCTTGACTTTGGAATTTGCTGACCTCACACTGCCCAAAACATAAATGCTGAGGCAAGAAAAATCTCAACCTTTCGTTTGCTGAAGTTTACAATCTGCTTAAAAGCCAGAGGATCAAAAAATGATAATTCAGTTATTAATTCAATTTAATAGGCTAGACTCCATACTGCAATATAGTAAAGGAAATCTCTGTCCTCCCTGGAAAGGACTAGGAAGATGGGGTCACTTGTTGCACAGGTGAACCTGAACGTGGGTGACAAAATATCTGGACATTGTGTTTGCCTATTTGAATTAGGCAAAGCTTACCCAAACACCCCTTCGAGCCTAAATAAATGAGAAGTGATTGAATCATAGACTCACAGACTGGTTTGGGTTGGGAGGGACCGTAAAGCTCATGCACTTCCAACCCCCTGCCATGGGCAGAGACACCTTCCACCAGACCACGTTTTTCCAAGCTCTGCTCAATCTGGCCTTGAACCAGTTCCCTCAACAGAAATTTCAGAATGAGAAAAACCAAAAGATTCTGGCACAGCTGGGGTTATATTAACTTGTTTCCAGAGACGAAAATGTCTTAATGCAGATGAATTCTGTGCTGCAAATTCCCAGCTTTTTATCTGCAAGTCTGATGGGTTTCACCAGCAGGTAACCAATAAATACATGTATTTTTTAAAAGATCTAACATATCTGCCCCAGTGTGTCCCAAACCATTCTCAGCAGTTCTCAAACGACTTCCTTGATATATTCCTATTAATTTCTCTAACTTGAGGCCTTGCTGACTTCCCCACTGGAGATGAACCCTGCTGTACTCTTGTACTCGGTGCTCTCCAACTGAGCCACAGCCTCCTCCAGCTGATGATCTCCATTCTTTTATCCTCCCTATCCTACTTCATTATGTTCTGCTGAAAAGGCTTCTTGGAATACGCAGCTTGAAGACACTTCTCTCTGTTCCTCTCTTTCTACAAGCACTGCTTTGGGAGATTTGGGTTGGCCATCAGGAAAAGCCTGGATTATAAACATCTATCCCACAACATCACCCAATCCCTACAAAAAACCAAACAAAATATTCTTAGTTTTCTTTCTTATCTGAGCCTTCTTGAGCTGCTTTAGACCTTTCTCCCAGTCAACCATTGCTCCTCCTAAGAGAAGCTGCACTGTAGGAGTCAGACAGAAAAACCAGATACAAAAGTAATATCCATAAAAAGACAATTTATGACACTAATAAATATATTCTTCCCCTCTTCCAAGCTCTTTAAAAATATGAAATAATTGATCACCTCTTTGGCTTTGTTTTACAGATGCAGAGAAGATGCAGAAGAGGAATGGGCTCAAGGGTGAGCTCCCAGGAAGCACTGGAATAGGTGGAATAACCATCCCTGGAAGTGCTCAGGGAACACGGGTCAGTGGTGGCCTTGGCAGCGCTGGGTTCACAGCTGGACTCAGTGGTCTCAGAGGACTTTTCCAACCTAAACGATTCCATGACTCTAAGGTAAACCAGACCATACTGGCAGGACCAAGATTCAGGTGTAATACATATTTTCCATCACATTATCCTCAAACAAGCTTTAATTTATGTTTTGCTCCAAAATTTCCAACCACTACCACTAAATACTCTCCCTCCATTTTTATAATTACTCCCCCCAAAATGGGAGAATCCCTTTGCAGCCAAATATTGAAAACATCACTCCTTCCCACAGATTGCAGCAGGATAAAGATCTAAATTTGTCTGGGAGTCGATCACACCATACAAAGTCGGCACATCAGCAATACAAGACTCCTGGAATTAAAATCAGATGAGGGCAGAGATGTCCTTTTAATGCCAGATGGGTCTGGCTTCCCTGGGCTTTATTTGGTCAAATCCACTGTGCTGCAGGTTTTGGCTGTAATTTGTCACTTCCAGCCATGGCTGTTCCTCATTGTTCTCTAACAATCTTCTCCCAGGTTCTGTTTTCTGGTCACTTCTGGGATTTCTTCTCCGGTCAAGACTGGAAACCCAAGGCAGGGTTGAGGAGCAGCTCCAGCCCCACTTTCCCATCAGGCAGCACAGCAAATCTCTCCCTGTCCTCTTCTCTTCCTTTGCTCACGTTGACGGATGGACGCAGATGGGGTTTAGAGACTGGGAAACAGGAAGATGAACAGTGCAAACGGAGGGGATCAATCCTCCCTAATAGTCCCTTCTTCCTTAAATATTTTGGAATCTTTGTTCCGAAACAAAGCAGTACCAGGGAAGATGAAGGAGGGCCCAGGCTAAATCTGTCAGCAGAAAGGGAGCTTTGGCAAGAAGTTTGTTTATCATCGTCTTTTTGTAATTTCGTGTTGGCAAGAGGCACTGTGTTAACGAGCCCAGGAGCCTGAAAGTCTTTCCCATCCATAGGACAGGCAGACGCTGGCATTCCCTCACTCCATTTGGAAACCAAGCTGCATGGAAGGAGAAAAACAGACTCCAGATTTATGCTGGGCTTGATGTGCCCCGTGCTATTAAGGACCACCAAAATCCAGAAAATATATGGGGCAACTCGGTACCACTTGAAAAATAAGCAAAAGAAGTTGCTGACTTTTTGGGGGAAAGCTGCCAAGTGATGAATAAACAGAACTCAAATTAAGAAATTAAGAAATTCACAACAATCACAGGCAGAGCTCAGGCAGGGGTTTAACTTCCTAAGGAAATATGGGATAGCACAGGCTTAAAAAAGAAATAGGGATGTGCACCCAAAGGCACTGGTGTTGCAACTATTAATGCAAGCCTTCAAAATAAAGATTGCTCAAACTGAAAATATGAAATTAAATAGTTGGTTTAGATGTTAAAGACTCACTTCATCACTTCCAGCTCGCAAAGACTGAAGTGGAGTGGGAGATCAGGTGTTTTACAGCTCGGTGCCCACAACAGCTTGGCACCATTTTCCTGAAGGTTAAGCAGTGCTGGTGGGGATCACTGCCTGGTCACCACATCCCAAATCCAAGGGTCTCCATGACCAACCTGTGCAGTGCTCCTGGGCAAAAGAGCCATCTTTCAGCATCCTTCTCCCTGCCAGGAATGCTTACATCCTTCCAGGCCAGGCTGGAGGGGGCTCGGAGCAACCTGCGCCACTGGAAGGTGTCCTGCTCATGGCAGGGGTGGCACTGGATGAGCTTTAAGATCCCTTCCAACCCAAACCAGTCTGGGATTCCATGATTCTGCACCTATGCCCTACTGCTCTAGTATTTCTCCAACTCACATCCTATTGGAATTCTGTCCTACTTGGCATTTTGTTCATAGACTCTGGGCCTAATCCTGCAGAAATAAGCAGTAAAACAACACATAACCAGCACAACAGAAAGAAAGCTTGCACAGATGACCATGACAGAAATCTTTAAACAAAGGCTATGGATATCTCTAAAGCTGTCCAAGGCCTCAAACACAAGTCGAACATTCCGTACAGGAATTACCAGAGGTTAGTGGCAGGCACTTTGTTAGAGACAGGAGCCAATAATCAGGGCATGTATGGCATGATTCTCTAACACATGCAATATGCACTCAATTAGCATATTCATTTCATAACCACTGTTAAAGCCAAGAATTTTCCAGCCTGCCATTACAGAGGATTTTGCAGTGCTTTTATTCACCTACACACTCGTTCAGCTTTCCAGTGAATACACCCAGCCCAGGAGGCCAAAACCAGGACTGCTTTTGCAGCAATACAAAGGAAAGGGCTGAAAGGCCACAGCAAGTCAACAATTAACACTTTTCACAGATTTCTGGACATTCCTTCCCAAACTAAAGAATGGGAAGAGAAGTTTGAAGGAGCTTACAGCTTGCAGTTTATATCAGGAAAAAAAGAACTGCTAAATCCCTAACCTATGATGGCTGGAAAACCCGGCTTTGCTTCCCTGTTTTCCATCAGGGGGATAAGACTGGTTTGGGGAATGAATGGCACAGCAGAAATTGGAGAGCAGCCATTCCTTCCTTCCTTACAATAACAGTGAATGCTGACAGCATAAAAACAGTTTTAAAAGTCCTGGGAGTCTCTCGGAAATGTTTAAAAAGAAAAGCTTAGTCTGAAGCAGCCAAGCAAGTATTTGCATTCCCATGTGAACATTTGTACTCATCTCAATTCGATTCCTCCTGGCTGCAAGGTCAAGGAGCCAAGGAGCCACTTGAACAACCAGGGCTTCAGCATCCGTGTGTAGGTTAAACAATCACAAAATCATGGAATGGTTTGGGCTGGGAGGAACCTTGAAACCATCCAGTGCCACCCCCTGCCACAGGCAGGGACACCTTCCACCGTCCCAGGCTGCTCCCAGCCCCAATGTCCCGCGTGGCCT
>NW_008236761.1:1166339-1193283 GCF_000691975.1 Corvus brachyrhynchos | reverse complement strand
CACTGCCAGGGATCCAGGGGCAGCCACAGCTGCTCTGGGCACCCTGTGCCAGGGCCTCCCACCCTCACAGGGAACAATTCCTTCCCAATACCCCATTCATCCCTGCCCTCTGGCAGTGGGAAGCCATTCCCTGTGTCCTGTCCCTCCATCCCTTGTCCCAAGTCCCTCTCCAGCTCTCTTGGTTCAGTGCCAGGGGAACATTTGGACTCAATGTTCTTGGAGGCTGTTTCCAACTTTAACAATTCCATGATTGTACCTATGACTGATAATTTAATTATTCTTAGAATTCAGTGTTGATTTTACAACACACTCAGGTGTAGCCAGAATAAACCCACCTGCTTTAAGCACACAGAGCTGTCTGTAGCCTCACCGCTTCATATTATAAACTCCACAGAGAAAAAGCCTCTTTATATTGCACAAAAGATCCCAGCACACATTACACAGCAATTCCATGATTTACAGTGCACACCCTTATTTGTGCCTTTTTGAAAAAGAAGAAAAAAAAACAGGCCTTTGATTTGCAACCAATTTGTGACACATTTCTTTTCATGCTGATAAGCCTCATCTCTGTACATAATAAGGCTTTTTTCTGCCATCATTTCTCCCTAACAATTCAATTTTCATCTTAAATGAACCCTATCAATCATACAACAGGTGCATATCACCGACTCAAGAGACAGATTTCCTTTCTCCAGATTTCTCTGTCCTCTGACAATGCCCAAATTGATAATAACTGTGATAAAACCTCCAGTCTGGTAGGGGACTAATTTTGGTAAGATTTGCTCTACTTTTTAATGAATTCACAAGTTTTTTTTCCATGCTTGGAAAATAAACTCAGTATTCCCAGAAGATGTTTTGTGAAATACTGGTGGCATGTTTTTTATTTCCTTAATAAACAACAGAAACTGAGTTCCTGGTTTCTGTTCAATGATTAATTCAGCTTTAAGAGATGATTCCAACAGCAAGGAAGAACTAACAGGGGATCTAGAAGGAATGAAGTATATAATAAGCAGCCCAGTAGGCAGCACACGCTGTGGGTAAGACAGAAACCAGGCTGGATGTGCATCCTCTGGAAGTGCAGTCCTAAGATGCTGGACAATGTGATCGGCACAAGGGACACAGGGAAAGCACAGAGCAGGGCCTGGGCAACCTTCACAGGAATTGCCAGGCAACAGGAGCGAAAAAAATGTCGTTGAGGGACAGAAAAGGAGGGCAAATTGTGAGAGTAGCCACGACCTCTACGATCTGGAGAGCCTGGGAATACACACTTCAGAAAGAACAAATGTTACACAGCAAGACACTTCCCCAAGGTCCCCCCTTTCTCTGCATTTTTTCCCAAACTGACTTCTTTCAAAAACTATAAAATAATCTGGTTATTCCTTTTCAATTAATAATATGCATTTAATCACATTTGCAATATATATTTTATATTTTCATTTCTTTACCTACACAAATTTAAACAGAATGGTGCCTGTATTGAGAATCAGAGCACAGTGAATGACACTCCACTAAGTATTTCTATAGAAATTTCCCAGGGCACAGGTGCCCCTGCATTACTGGGGCTGTGCTATCCCACCAGCATCCCTCAATGTGCTTAACACCCCTAGTGCAATTCCAAAGGAAGATGGAAGATACACAAAACAAGGAGAGGAAGATGCACTTCACACCTCTCCATTTTCTCTGGAAATTAAAACCCAGCTGTGCCCAGATTTCGGTATCAGCACAACAGTGTCAGATTTGTCCTCCCAGTGTGGCTGAGGGCTATGGAAATGTAATTACAAAGCATTTTAGGGTGGCACTTCTAATTTCCCCCTCAGGCAGCCTGTTTGCCACAGGCACCAGTTCATGTGTGTGTTCTGTGGGTGGTTAAGCCTTTGGCAGAGGAAGCCCAGGTTTCCCCCTGCTCCCACTCTCAGTTTTTAAATGAACACAAGCCTGCAGGTATTTCCACCTCGGTGTGGATGAGCTGAGGTGAAGCTGCCATTGATGCTCTCACATCCCTCCTTTGTTCAGCCCAGCCAACACTGAAAGCAGCTCTAAAAACATGAAACATGTGCCTGCACCTCTCTGGTCTTTCATCTGATGTAAAATACCTGTCACTGGCTGAAAAGAGAAAGGGAGGTCTGATACTGAAGGACAGGAATGACATTTTGGAAGGATTTTATTCTGCATTTTCACAGGAGAACACAACATCTTGGCAGAAGCAAAATATTATTACTAGGGAAAGGTTCTTCACCCAGATGGAGAACTGAACAGGCTCCCCAGGGAATGGGCACGTCCTCAAGGCTGCCAGAGCTCCAGGAGCATTTGGACAGTGCTCTGATGCACAGGGTGGGATTGTTGGGGTGTCTGTGTCCTTGTGGGTTCTTTCCAGCTCAGAATATTCCATGATTCTATGATTTGTCACGGCAGCCTTGTAGAAGGAACGGAGCAGAATTCCCATCCCCACCACAGCACCAGCTCCATAGTTACACTCCTCAGCTCTTGCTGACCCAAGACTTGTAATCTCCTTCTGCTGGAGTATGTTTGATACAAATGCTAATCCTCCTGATTTGCAATTCACTGTTGCCATCTGATCCTGAAAATCTTCTGCAGACATCAGAGCAGGAAAACAGAGAACTGAACATGAGACAGAACTGCTCAGGCTGTGCTGCCAATTACCAGCAATTAAGAGGGCACTCAAAAAAATCCTCATCAGCCGCTGAAACACCCTGGAATTCGGAGCTGGCATCACTGACAAGCTTCCCGTGTCTCTCCAGCCTTGTGCATCCTGCTGTGTGCAGCCTGTCTCAGCCCGTGGCTCTTGGACAATGCGTGCCGTGAGTTACTGACTCCAGCCAGGCCACGGCCCTCAGCACGGCCCCAGCAGAGGACAGTCCGTGCTGGGCAGGAAACTCCCGAGGAGCTTTGCTCCACAGGGGCTATGTGGAAAAGCAGGATCTCCCTAGAGCTCCAGAGCACCCAGAAGAACAGTGCAGTTCCAGATCTGTCACGTGTACATTGAAATGCCAGCTGAGGGCTTTGTGACAGTCTAACAGCCAACCGGATAGGGTGCGTTAGGGAATCCCAGACTTTGGACTGGAAGGGATTTAAAGCTCATCCAGTGCCACCCCCTGCCATGGGCAGGGACACCTTCCATTAGCCCAGGGTGCTCCAAACCATGTCCAACCTGGCCTGGAACACTTCCAGGGATGGGACAGCCACAGCTTCTCTGAGCAATCTGTGCCAGGGCCTCCCCACCCTCACAGACAGAAATTCCTTCTCAATTTCTAATCTAAATTCACCCGCCTTCAGTTTAAAACTGTCCCCCTTTGTCCTATCCCCTGTGCTGAATTCTTCTTCTGCTGCCAATTTATAAAATACTGTGACAATCTTGAAAATCCTGGGATCAATAGGAAAGCCATGTAAACTGAAGAAAGCTCCTTGAGGAATGCAGGGGGACCAGATTAGAAACTTAGAGGGGGAAATTACAGAGGCGGAGGGAACGCAGAAGCGGCAAGTGCATCTCTGAATCCAAAACCAGGAACAGAGGCTGAGTCATGGCAGCTATATTTGGTATAAATCCAGAGGAATCATTCCTAAAATAGGTTAACGAAATACTAAGAAGCAGCAAAAGGAAATTCCATCTTGAATACAGAGTGAAAAACTCCATCTCGGAGAGCTTAACGTGGTAGGGGAAGCCCTCGGGTCACCAGCGTCCAAAGGGAATGAAATACTGGTGTAGCTGAAGAGGATCTTTGTTAAACATAATCCTGGAATTACAAAAGAGCCACATAAAAATACAACTCCATTTCCCATCTTGTAATCCAGTATTTAACACTTGCTTTCATCAGGAAAGAAAAAGCATCCTGTTCTGTTGGGCTTTTAAAGGCTGTGCAGTGTTTGCTCAAAAAACAAAGTAGGGCTTTAGATGACCAGCAGGAACTCCGGGGTTTACTTTCCCAGGGGTGATGAGAACAGGGAGTATGTGCAGCCCTGGAAAGGTTTGGGAACTCTCAACATTCCCAAAAAAAGAAGCTCACAGCTGCTCCAGCAGCTTCTGCCCACAACCTCAGATCATTTCCTGCTAAGCCCCTTCGCTGGATGCTCTCCACACACCCTGCTTGGTATCCTACACAACCTGGGCAAATCACTCAATTAAGTGGCTGTTAACCATGGCTGCACATCACTTCTTTCTCAGCATCAGCCTTGGGGCAATTACACATCTTACCCTGCTCTAGTTGGTGTAACCTGATGGCTGTGCCCACATCCCACTTCCCAGGAGAGGGCTGGAAGTTGTGCTGCAGCTGGGGTGGGTTTGGCTCCCTCCTGACCAGGATTTTGGGGTGATTGGGTTAATGAGGTGATCTGCTGGTCCATATCCCACATATCCTACATATTCCTGACATAAGCTGGAGACTTCATATGGGTCTGTGTAATCTCCTGACAGAGCCATCACCAGTCAACACAAAGACATCAACTACCAGAGGTTTCAGGTTAATCCAAAGCTGCTCCATAGAATTAAACTTGTCCAGATTCCTGAACTATCTCCTGAAACCTTTGCTGGGGAAACCTATGCAATAAATCAGGAATATGGATCTCTGTGAAGCACAGGCACTGGTTTAACTGGAAGCTACACACCCGAAGGTGACATTATACATGAAGTCCCAGGTCTAGTTGAGAGGAAGATGGGAGAGATGCACTGAGCAGGCCCTTCGGGCATCTAAAAACTTATTCCTCTCTTCAGCAGGGAGGCTGAGGAAAGCCTTCCAGCCAGGGAATCCAGGGAATGCCACTGCCGGCGCCTTGGCAGCTCCCCCACTCTCACCGTCAGCAACTGTCAGGGCTTGCTCTGCTCTCTCGGCTGCTAACAGCCTGGAGATGAATCATTATGGATCCCTAGACTTGCAGAACAAGGGATCATTTTTCCAGCTCCAGTCTTCTGTAACTTTTGGCTGGCTGGATCAGCAGTACCATGCCAAGAGCAAGTATTTCACCCAGAGATGCTACAAAGACATTTCCAGGCCTGGACTCAGTAAGAGGACAAGGAGAGCTATCGAATCCCAGACTGGTTTGGAGTGGGAGGGATGGGAGGGATGAGAAGGATCAGCCAGTGCCACCCCCTGCCATGGGCAGGGACACCTTCCACTAGCCCAGGTTGCTCCAAGCCCTGTCCAACCTGGCCTTGGACACTGCCAGGGATCCAGGGGCAGCCACAGCTGCTCTGGGCACCCTGTGCCAGGGCCTGCCCAGCCTCACAGGGAAGAATTTCTTCCCAGTATCTGGTCAGAATCCACCCTCTTTTAGTATAAGTGTGATTTACTTTGCTTTTCACACCTCTCTCAATGATCACTGAAAATTCACAGGTTAGCAAGTAAAAAGTTCTTGTTCACAGCATTGGAACCACATTAAAAATATCCGTAAACTTAAAGCAAAACTCAAAAGAAATTACAGAGATCTGCTTTGTAAAATACAGAAATTTGGCTATTCCTAAATGATAGGAAGAGGCTACAGAGACGCTCCCAGGGCTGGAGCCCCTCTGCTCTGGAGCCAGGCTGGGAGAGCTGGGGGTGCTCACCTGGAGAAGACAAGGCTCCACGGAAACCTCAGAGCCCCTTGCAGGGCCTAAAGGGGCTCCAGGAGAGCTGCAGAGGGACTGGGGACAAGGCATGGAGGGACAGGACAAGGGGAATGGCTTCTCACTGCCAGAGGGCAGGGAGAGATGGGTTATTGAGCCATGGAGTCTTAATCCACACTGAGAGCTTCAGAACAGCCCATCAACACTTGGTCCCTCTCACTCCCTGCTTTCCTTGGATCCACGGAGCTGTTTGGGCTGAACGAGCAATTAGAGTATGAGAAAACAAATGGCTCCATTTGGCAACTTCTTGCAAAGTGTCGTTTTGAGACAAGCCAGGTCATGTCACCACTAAATGACTCCAGAATAACTGCCTTCAGGAGAACTGGAATAAAGGGATGAAACTTTTCAGGCAGCAGAGTCTAGGATGGTGAATCAGATTGCACCAATTCAGCTTCCATTGGATTTTGTAATTAACAGCAGAGTTGACCATTCCTCATTATCAGGGCCACAGAATCATCCACAGATTTGGGTGGGAAGGGATCTTTTCAAGGTATTTAGTGATTGCAGAAAAGATGCACATTGGGTAAAGTATTCATATGCTGAGTGTGTCTATTTCCTTTTCACTTTTTATTCAAAATCCCAAAGCTTTTCCACATACGGAGAACTAATCCTCTGCTAAAATGCCTTTGGGACCACAGGGATGCCACTGGCCTGTTGCACTGCTCCTGGGCTAATCCAGACAAATTTTTAGCAACTCTGAGGGCAGGAACTCCAGTGTACAATCAATCCAATGGTGCTACAATTAATTCTTATTCTCTTCAAAGTGTTCTTGGTTCAGAGCAGTAAAACAAGACCAAAACATACTAAATCAGCCAACTGCACCACTTAGAACTCATTCCCTGGCCCAGAAATCAGCTACAATCTGAGAAAGGGCTCGTGGCTGTCATGGCTTTGTTGGAATTCACTCTGCCTGATCCCTCGGATTTCTGTTATATCCAAGGCACCCTGGACAGGGCAAAGTTTCTTTGTGCTTCACTGAGATGCCACTTTGGGACAGCTGTAAGAGCCCCGCTATTCCAGAAGTGTTCCAGTGGTTTGAGCAGCATAAACAGTTGATGTTTCCTGGGATGAGACCAGCTGGGATGACCAGTAAACACCGTCCTGTTTAACTGCTGCCAACACGTGTTTCAAAGTCCCCTTCTAAATCAACCAGCATAACCTGAACTTCCAGAAACACAAAACACATGGGGGAATTTTCCACTGGATTTTATGTTCAGCAGTTGCCCACGTCACACAAACCACCAGAAAAACAGACAACAGGGCCCAAATCCATCCTTCATTCACTCAGCCATAGAAGGGCACCGTGAACTCACTGCTGATTTCAAAGCCAAAGCTGCTCTTTACAATTCAGATGAGAATCTGGCAAACACCCTTTTTTCCAAAGCATGAATCCTGCTTTTCCACTGCAGTCTCATCACAGACAGGGCCAGCTGGGGGAGAGGTAATTGATATTTTTTTCTGAAAGACAGGACCTGCATTCTATGCAAATTAATGTTTAAAGTACAGTTTTAGGCTAGAGTCTGCAGTTTAGTGATGCCACCTCAGAGAATGTTCCTTCCCAACCTGTCACTGCCAAGTGAGTTCTAGCAGCTCATTTAATGCAGAACTAGAAGAAAATTGGATTCTTTAACCTGAATTTAATATTCATAATTAGCTTTTAACTTCAAAACGAGTTAAAGATGAAAACCAATTTTAAAATGTAATTCCAAGAACATATTTACTTATGGCTTTTGAGCTATTCCAAGGCCAGAGATTGCTGGGTCCTTATACTAGGAGCATGTCCTACAGGGTATTTACCAAGAAATTCCAGGGGATTTCTAGTTATTAGAGAAAGACAATCTGACCTGACAACTCCCTTTTCAAAGGTTTCCTGAAGCACAGGTGAAAGAGCTGGGAGTTATTCTGGGAGAAGGATTTAGCACCGGTAGGGTTACAAAAGACATCCCAGCATCCTGAGGTTCAGCATCCAACTGGCACCAAGAGGCTTTGCCAGCCCCAAATAAAGTTGTTAATACAGCAGCCCTCACCCCCATCAGTGGCACTTTCCTTAGGTATCCTCACCACAGTAACTCCAAAAATGAGGAATTTTAAGGCTAAGTCAGAACACTCAGTTCAGTTGCTTAAGGAACTTCAGATTCTCTTTTTCTTTCCCCAGCTTCCTGCAGGTTTCTCTCACGATGTCCTTCCCAGCCAAGAGCAGCAAATGGAAATCTGCTCCACATCCGTGTGAGATAATGGTCTAATACAAGTGGAAAGTATTTCCTTACACCAGGAGAAAACAGCCATCAACAAGACAAATAGGTGGAATTGCTCATTCCTAAGTGTTTCCGGATGAGCAGGAAAAGGAAAAAAAAAGAAGCTCTGGCTCTCCCTGAAATGAATCTGAAAGATATCATTTCTCCTACATCCCAGCATCAAATAAACTGCCACCAAAAGCCACACATGGTGTTCCCATCTTGGGAATACTGTACATCCCCTGCTTTATTTCGGGATTTCTGATGTATTTTTGCAATAGCAAGAGCTGTGTTTACCATGAGGACTCTGAGGGCTGAGCATGCCGTCAGTCATCCGGAAATTCTGCAAACAGCACTTCAGCTCTTCCCTGCCAAGAATAAAATCCTATTTGGGACAGGGGAAAAGCCAATGTTCTCTAAAATGAGTAGGGTGACATGGAAATCTGCATCTGTTCACTGGAGGATTTAAAATATGGATCATTTCATGTAAGAAAAGTCCAAAGGTGGGAAAATTAAAGGCAACAGACTCTGCCTGTGGTCTGCTTGAGGAATGTGAGAGAACCTCCAGTGGGAGAACAGGAGAGCAGGGAGGAGGATGCTCACTGGAAAACAAAATAATGGGAAACAAATGAGTCAAAATCCAAACCAAGGAGAGCTTAAACAAAACTACAGAATATCTTAAACAAGCTAGAAAGTACAAATAGCAAATATGGATGTGTTCCATGTTTATTCCCATACAAGTGTGGAAAGATTGGGACTTTCCAGAGAATTCAATGAGGAGAGAGAAACCAAATCTATATGGAAGTCAATAAAACCAAATACTGTTTGCTTAAAAAGTCAGGAATGTCCTGTCCGTGATGTGCTTGAAAATCTTTATCGCATTCAAATCGCTTACCACGTAACAGCAGAAGATTTGCCCTTATCTTTAACAAGTGTCCTAAGGATTATCATGGAATTAGCCAACGTCTCCTTTCCCATGAAGCAAAGTGGCTGGAATGCTGCAGTGCCCGCACTCAGATAAACAGACACAGCATGGGAAGCAAAATAACTCAACCCAAATCCTTCAATTGCGGCTAAAGAGTCCAGAACCGGGGAATAAACCACCTCAAAAAGCTACTTTAAAAAGCCCCAGTGAGACACTGTTAAAAAATTAAAGCTACAGGACAATAGGAAAAGGGAATGTTACGGATTAGGGAGCAGCTAAGCAATAGGAAACAGCCTGGTATTAAACATGGGATTTTCAGGCTCCCAAAAGGGTGACAGCAAGGTGCTCCCAGAGCCTTTACAGGGACCAGCAGCTGAAACTGTGAAAGAGACAGAAGAGACAAAGCAATGTTTGTGGGGATTAAATTATTCATAATAGTCATAATTAAGTTGGGAGATTCAGAGAGACCTGAGAGGAGTGCAGAGAGGGAAATCATCTGCTGAGAGATGCAAGGTAACGTGTGTGTGCTGAATAAAATAATAAATCCTGCTCCTATTGCAGTGGCTGACGTTTTAGAAAGATCCCCTAGAAGCAATTTTTTGGCTATCCAAAAATCACTTGTGATGGGGCTTCTGGAATGCTTGATTGAATGCTGTAATTTTTGTATCCATGCAATGAAAACCAAACGGCCAAATGATTAAAAAAATGCATTAAACACTGCACTTAATTATTTTTTTCAAAATGAACAGCATTTCTGAGTTAAATTCCAGGGCCTAAAGGGGCTCCAGGAGAGCTGGAGAGGGACTTGGGAGGAGGGATGGAGGGACAGGACACAGGGAATGGCTTCCACTGACAGAGGGCAGGCAGAGATGGGATATTGGGAAGGAATTGTTCCCTGTGAGGCTGGAGAGGCCCTGGCGCAGGGTGCCCAGAGCAGCTGTGGCTGCTCCTGGATCCCTGGCAGCGTCCAAGGCCAGGTTGGACGGGGCTTGGAGCACCCTGGGCTAGTGGAAGTTGTCCCTGTCCATGGCAGGGGGTAGGACTGGATCATCCTGGGATTCTCTAAAATCCAAAGGTGAGGAGGTTTGGTGTGTTACTTTGATCAGGTGGCACCACTGGAAAAAAAAATCTGAGGGAAGAGCAGCATTTGAAACTGGTTTGGTTCTTAAAAAAATCGCTTGCAGCTCAGCTCTGGAATTTTCCAGATGACAGAACTCCAGGATGGGTCAGGCTGGAAGGGACTGCAATGGCTCGTCTGGTCCCAGCTCCCTGCTCCAGCAGGGCCATCCCAGAGCACAGGGCACAGGATTGTGTCCAGAGGGTTCTGGAATATCCCCAGGGAGGAGACTCCACACCTCTCTGAGTGATTTGCTCCATGTGTGGTCACTGCCCAGGGAAGAAGTTCTGCCTCATGTCCAGGTGGAACTTCCTGGGCATCAGTTCCTGCCCGTTCCTCTTGTGCCATTGCTGGGCGCCATGGAGCAGATGTGAGATACCCTTTCCCAGATGCACCTTTACCTTTTAATTCCCTCTGCTTTAAATTCATCAGCCTGCAAAAACATTTAAGAGTCAGTAAAATCCATCTGTGTCCATTCTGAGGCCAACCCTCATTTGTGAGCCACAGCAGAGCAATACAAAAACCGGATCATAAACCTGGCATTTGGGTTTTCTTTTTTTAAACCACACCTCTTTCGCAGGTGGGACTGGAAAAGGATAAAGAAAATGGCACAAAAGATGACAATGGTGACAAGAACTGAAGGTTCAGCTCTGTGTGTGGCTTTCTGAGGAAAAAGCAGAATCAAAGGAGCAGGAAAGAGGAGGAACTCTATAAAAATACACACAGTGGAAGGCAGAGCCACAGGGAATCCCGCAGTGCTCTCTCCTTGTGCTGGCAGCACGCTCTGGAGCAGGGGGATGAGAACAAGGACAACGTACGTGTAAGGATAATTTTCTCCTCTCATTTCACCAACAGATATTCCTATTATAAACTGATTTAGTTAAATTATCAGGAGAAAAGTGATGATCTTACATTGCCCACTCTGCTCACATTATTGCCCATCCCCATGCCTCGGTGAGGTGCTAAAGGCAGCACACCACAACAATTTCTCTAAGCAATATTTGACTGATAACCTCCCATGTCCAAGCAATTCTGATTTTTCTTTTAAAGCAACATTTGCACCAGTCAATTCCTACATGGCATTCAGCTGGGATCCTACAGACACAAAACCTTCATAAAACAAAAAGCGCTTTTTTTCCCCTCAATGAATTATTTTAAGGTCGCGAAAAGAAATTTTTTTCCTCTTAAAGCAAGTTGTCTTTTTGTTTGAAGGAAAAGAATACACACATTTCCTCTTGTGTGGAAGATACTCTCATTGCACTACAGAGATCCTGCTGATGCACTTGCAGTGCCAAATAACCCTCAGGAAAATGAAGTTTTCAAACAGTAAAATCTATGGATTAACAGTTTGGAACACCCACACCCACTCTGTAACCCCCAGGGCTAAACCCAACAAATTCCTAGGCTTATTAATTAGCTCCCATGCAGGAAAGCAATGCCATGGATGCAATAATGTGCAGTCAGGATGTGTTTTATCAGTGCGGGGGCTCCGACAACAATGCAGCGCCTTGGCAGAGCGCCGCAAATTCCGACTGAAGGCTCTCCAGCCCAGCCCGCTGGAGCTGCACGTGACAAATAAAGCAATGATTCACAACTGAACTGCAGTGAGATGCTCTGGGAGGCCACGAGCACCGTGGGGATGGGAATTTGCCATTCCTGCACTCTGGCAGCTGGAGGAAGGGAGCCTAAGGGTGCGCTGGTGACATTCCGGGGTCATCGTTCCACCCCAAGAAGAGGATAAATGGAGGGGAGGAATAACGGTGAATAAGCTGCCATGGTCTTCCCATACAGCACAGTTACACTCAATTACTGTTCCCAGTCTGCAAACTCTCTGCCTGTAATCCTTTGTAAACCAACAAGAGAATTGGCTCCTCACTCCGAAATCCCACGTTATTTCAATATTTAATACAAAATATTTAGGGGTCCAGCCCGAGTCCACCAGAGGAACCAAAGCTATCAGCTTGTAAATCCCTATCCAAGCCTTTAATGAACTGACAAAGATAATCCTCGAGCAGTACCTGGGAACAACAGCAAAGCTTTACTGTTAACTTCCGATGAATAATCAGCTCTTTTCCAGGCACTTTTGCTGAAGAAACACCTTTCAAACCAGACCTACCCAAAGACAAGGCAACAGCAGCGCCACGAATGTAGAGTGCCGCTTGTTTCCATAGAATGCCAGAGTGGTTCGGGTTGAAAGGGGCCTTAAAGCCCATCTCACTCCCATCCCCTTCCATGAGCAGGGACACCTTCCCCTGGACCAGGCTGAACTCCGAGGAGAGCCTAGAGAAGAAACAAGGAGCTTCACTTTTAGGTGGCTGACGTTGTAAGTAATTAATTATCCCCCAATTGCCATAGCCCTCGAACCAAGACACCTTTCATGGATGAATGACTTTTTAGGGAGAGAATCCTGGACAGAAATCCTGCTGATAAGGCCTCACATAAATATAGAACAAACTGAAAGTGCAGTTACTGACTTCCAGCCCTGTTCTGCTTTTTGACCTTGCAATCTTGACATTAAGATGTCTTATTTTTAACTTGAAATGACACACTCAACTGTATAGAACACACAAAACACAACCATTCTCCTTGTTCCCAGCTGTGACAGCCACAAAGACTGACAGACAGGCATGAGGAGCACGCTGAAGTGCCAAGGAATCATCAGCCACAGTGTCCAACAGGCAGTGACCTGTGCTGGCACTGCTGGGATACCTCCAGTCCTGGGGGCCTTCCCAAAAAGAAGGACACTGAGGGGCTGGAGCATGTCCAGGGAAGGGAACAGAGCTGGGAAGGGGCTGGAGCCCCAGGAGCGGCTGAGGGAGCTGGGAAAGGGGCTCAGCCTGGAGAAAAGGAGGCTCAGGGGGGACCTTGTGGCTCTGCACAAGTCCCTGACAGGAGGGGGCAGCCGGGGGGGTCGGGCTCTGCTCCCAGGGAAAATTTCTTCCCCAAAAGTGTTGTCCAGTCCTGGCACAGCTGCCCAGGGCAGGGGTAGAGTCCCCATCCCCGGAGGGATTTAAAAGCCATGTGGATGTGGCTCTGAGCAGCATCTCACCTATTTGCAGATCCATGCCAGCCACGGGGCTCAGTGTGGGGCTGAGCATGGCCAGCTGCTTCGTGGATCTGACAGGAATTCCTCATGGATGTTGACAAACTGGGAAAAGCATTTTACACCTGTGAGAGGATCCATTGACCGTTTTGGTTGAGGCAGAGAACATTATTTTCACACTTTAATACAAAAAATGGACAATAAATGTGTGTAAGGAGCCCAACTCCAAAATGAGAGAGAACTTTGGGCAGAGAGAATTTGTGATTTTGCTCTGCTATAAATTTGTCTTCAGTTTTCCCAAATTTTTTGTACCTAACCTCCTCTCCATTACACAATCAGACCACATCCAATGCTAAACATGATCCTAATGATCTCCCATTAGCTAAACTTCCCAGCAGAACACTTCCAAAGAAAGAAGAGGTCTAAACCTGCCATCAGTAGAAGGAAAATTTCGAAGGACCGGGAAACCAGCTAAATTTCCTTTTCCTACTCCAAATCTGTAGCTTGTAAGGATCCATTCCCCCATGGAAAAGCTGCACAACGTGGACCCAGGGAAAGGGAGTCCTTCAACCATATGGTCCAGTAACCATAAAAGAAGTAAAAAAGCTTAACAACAGCTGCTGTGTAATATCTCCTGACTGGATACAGCATCAAAATGGGAAAAAAAGAGAGATTTTAAATGCTTGGTGTGTACAGCAGTAAGAACTCACGCATCCTGTTTCATTGACTCTGCTCCAAAGGGGCACAGACCACCAACTCCCAAATTGGACACATCCATCCCCAAGTGTATGGGGGATTTCACCCACTGAGCGACGGCAGATTAGGAGGCTTTGAGGACAATTATGTGGGATGAAAAGGAGCGAGAGGGAACCCTCAGCCTTGAATGAGCACATGGAACACCAACGTCTAGACAGTGCTGACACCTTTGTCTTTGGGAAGAGGGATTAGGGAAGCAATCTGGCTGTGCCGTCCCTTGTTTGATATGAAACCAGAAGACACTTTGGGCTAAAGGCCTGGCCCTGTTCCAGAAATCACTTTATTATGAAGGAGCTGAAGAAAAGGAGGTCTGTAAGAGCGAGAGTGAGGTTTCTGCCTGGCAGTCACAGCAATTAAACGAGCTGCCTTGACGAGGAGGTAAAAACCATCCGGATAAAACCCACAGGCTCCAAAGAGCAGAAGAAAGTAATTTGAAGAGTAGGTCAAGCCTCCCGAGGGGATTTCCTTTCCAGTTTGAGACTTAATGCTGGAGACATGCTTGGGAAAGCTGACCAGAGAGATCCTGCTGATCCCACGGATGATCCCGTAACGTCTGGATGCTCCAGCACAAGTCAAGTGTTAAAAGGGAATCTTGAAAACCGTGCGAGTTAGGATCAAAACTGGCAGAACTAGAAGGTTCCTTCTCCTTCCTCCCATCCTCCCTTTCTCCCTGCATCCCTCGCTCCCTTCCTTCCTCACTGTGAGATTGCTGGGTTAAAATGTGTCTCATCGAATCCCAGATCACATAAGAAACTTGAAAGATCCACTTCAAAGAGCTACTTTGGCAAACAAAGCATTTAAGTCAATTTAATGCTTCTCACACTGGAAAGAACCACTTCCTTCAATGGGAAAGGAAAACAAATAATGGAGATTCAAAGCCAGGAACATTTGTGGGAGCTGGGAATAACCAAGCCCAGGCTGTGGCTGTGAAGAGACGGGGGGCTCACGCTTTCCTGGCTGTTCCAGTGCTTCCAACACTATGGACTTCTCTCCAAGGATGTGCTTGAGAGTGAAAAACTAAACAGAAGCTCAAAGGCTTTCACTCTTACCCAAAAATCCATCTGCCAAACACAGCAGACGCTGGAAACTCACTGACCCAAGGACCTGGATGTGTTCAGGGAAGGCAGGAGGGAATACAGGTCTTAGGCACCTCCATGCCTCTAAAGATATTTGTCATTTCAGATCTGTGCTGCTGTTAGTAACCAATTTTTGCCAAACATGTGCTTTAAAGGCAGTTCCCATTTCCCTGAATATGCAGAGGGTATTTCCGGTTCAATACTCCGAAGTCCTCTGGTACCACCATCACCCCTCCAGGCATGCCGGAAGAAGGAAGGCAGAAGGAACCTTCTGGTTCTGCCAGGAAATGAAGGCAGAGCTGGAGAATGCAACTGTTGGCTCCTTAAGGACAAGTTGGGATGGAAACCCAATCCAACCTTCTTTTTATGGAGCAGTTAATGTGATAATATCTGAGAGAGAAGGAAACCTTACACAGACAGAGGGAAATCTTAATTCTCAAGCAGACCAGAGGCAATTACCAAAACTATAGCAATGGAATTGTTTTTTTGCAGTCAAGCACAATTATGGAAAGTGTATTGGAAAGAAAGCTTAGGCTATGATTTGCATTTCAACTAATTTTCAAACTTTTGTGTGGAGAATTGATGGCCAGAATTGGGAAGTACAGGAACTACCATACACTGAAATACACTCATCAATGTTATAATGTAGGATTTCCAAGGATACAACACAGACAGTGTTCCAGGGGTTAGGGGTTTTTGGTTTATTTTTCCCATGAGCCTGTAGAAAATGGATAAAGATGCAGAGGAAAAGAAAAAAACCACCAGTGCTACCACCTGGCTCTGCTGGGTGGCACAACAGGATGAGAGGCAAGGGGAAGAAACTGGAATGAAAGAAATTCCACCTGAAGAAGAGGAAGAACTTTACTGTGAGGTGACCATGCACTGGAACAGGCTGCCCAGAGAGGGTGTGGAGTCTCCTTCCCTGGGGATAGTCAAAACCCAAAATCCCAAGGATGAAGGACACAATCCTGAGTTACCTGCTCTTGGGGATCCTGCTTGAGCAGGGAGGTTGGACTAGATGACCTTAGGTGTCCCTTCCAGCCCCAGCCATTGTAGGATTCTGGGATTTACATGCAGCTGAAGCATTGCACAATGGGCAAATCCAAGGCTCCTGAGAATATTTTCCTTCCTGAGGTTTACCAAGGGTGCCCAGGGCTCACAACTAACCCTCGGGATATCGTTCCTGCCAATCTGACAATCCCAAGTTATCACATCCACATGTTAAAAAGGAACATTTCTGTACTGAAATATCTGCAAAGTTCTGCCCAATTGCTTTACAACTTTATTGGTTGTAATTGGCTCTTGCTCCTTCAGCCCAAGAATTTCACACAAAATTCCAATTATACAATCCACCATGAGACAGCCAGAGATACAGACCCTCTAACAAGCTTAGGCAAAAATCAAAGGGCTAAATCAAAAACTGGCTCACACCAACTCTATTCTTTGTGCAGTCAACCAAGACTAATTAATGCTTTTAATGGCAGTTTACCCCTTTTGGCGCCATAAATCAGAGCAGGCAGCTTTTCTGAATTAACAAAAGAATCTGTGAAAGGTGTAGCTCATTAAGCACACTCCCAAATTCAAATGCACTTAATCAGAACCAGGTACACTGAGCAGGACTGTACTCCAGGAGCAGGGTAATCTGCAGGCTGTACACAGGGAACATTCATTCATCAACACAAACAAGGCTGGCACACTGGGAAGAGAGGCTGAATTATACATCTGAGAGAAAGGCCCCTGCTTCCAGCACGGCTTTTGTCAGGGCAGGAATGTGGAGCACACTGCGGGAAGGCGCTGTGGAAAGGTGGAGGGAAAGGGGAGGATGTTTCCCATATCCTCACCTCAGCCACAGAGTGCTTGAACGGAGCACGCTGCTGCTGCTGAGCTGTTGGAGCAGTTCCAGACAAGGCACCAAGTTGATCAGAGGGATGGAGCTCCTCTGCTTCGAGGAAAGGCAGAGAGAATTGGGATTGTTCAGCCTGGAAAAGAAAAGCTTTGGGGTGACCTCATCGTGACCTTCCAGGACCTGAAGGGAACCTACAAGAAAGACGGAAAGAGACTCTTTACAAGGGCCTGGAGTGACAGGACAAGAGGGAATGAAGCTTACTCTCAAACTGACAGAGAGGTTTAGACTGGATCTTAGGAAGAAATCCTTCCCTGTGAGGGTGGGGAGGCCCTGGCACAGGTTGCCCAGAGAAGCTGTGGCTGCCCCATCAATGGGAGTATTCCAGGCCAGGTTGGAGCAACCTGGGATAGGTTGAAAGATGTCCCTGCCCATGGCAAGGGGTGGGACTGGATGGGCTTTAAGGTCCTTTCCAACCCAAACCATTTGGGGATTCTGTGATGCACCTAAATATGCTGTAATATCACATAGGGAAACTTCTTCCTCACATAAGGTGATGAATTTATAAAGATTAATGACCCAGGATTTCATCCTAAGAAACGCTCTTGCAAATACTTTTCTTAGTCAGATCCACTCCTCTAAAAAAATTCCCTTTTAAAGTGTTTTTGCTACAGTTTCTTTCTGAAATCCCATCTAATCCTGCCCTCTGGCAGTGGGAAGCCATTTCCCCTTGTCCTGTCACTCCGAAGTCCCTCTCCAGCTCTCCTGGAGCCCCTTTAGGCCCTGCAAGGGGCTCTGAGCTCTCCCTGGAGCCTTCTCCTCTCCAGGTGAGCACCCCCAGCTCTCCCAGCCTGGCTCCAGAGCAGAGGGGCTCCAGCCCTGGGAGCAGCTCCGGGGCCTCCTCTCAACTGGCTCTAGGAGCTCCACGTCCTCCTGATGTTGGGGGCCCCAGAGCTGGATGCAGCTCATAACTTGGCTTGACATTTTCCATATCACATGCTCTCTGAAAAGAATTTTGTTCTCCAAAACAGAGCTGGCAATGCAGGAAAACTTCAGATCTGTGAACAAAGGATTTGCTCCTGCACTAAAAAAATTCACTAAATGATGTTCCCAACAGCATGGAAGTGTCCAAGAGCTGCTGGCAAAATGCTCCACTTCAGCACTGGCTTCAGTGCATCTCCAGCCCAGTGAAGACCCCACCAAACTGGCAGAAATGCTCAGGAGACTAAAGTCCAGAAATTTTCCATATGAGTTCAGAAATGTTGAGGAGCAGAAGCATAAAGTCCAGGCCCAGTTCCAAATTCCACTCACACACACTGGATAAAAACCAGCCTAATGTAAAAGCACATTTAAAAATATTTACATCAAACCAAACCATTACAGAGATAAGAGAGGTATTCATAGAAACACATGGATTTTACACACACGCCGTGTTTAACTATTTAATCGCTGGAATTTCAATCAGGATGTGAGGGAGTGGGGTACTTCCCAAGCAGGAAACAACCTAAGTAAGCTAAGACATGGAGCACTCACACATTCAAGTTTAACTCAATTTCCTCCACCTTTTGATTTCTGAATGAACACCGAGTCTAACAGGGAGGGGTTCAACTCAAGACAAAGTCACCCAAAAGTAAATATCTGGAGTGGCTGTTGGAGATCCCCAGCAGGGCAATCACAGCCTGGAGAGCAACCCCGATCTGCTTCCTCAGCCAAGTCTCCACAGCCTCCATCAATTCCACTCTTGAGCTTAGAATTTCTAAATCTGGAGCTGGATTGGACCAGGAACCCTTGGAGCAGGAGCTTTCTCATGCAAAGCCAACACGTCACATATTCCCACTTGAAACACCATCTTGTTTTCTGGATTTCCCATCAGTTCCAGCCTTGCTTTGTCTCCCTTCTCCCATGTTGCCACCCACCAAACCCACCCTTGGCTTTGCCTCTCCCCTTCCACAGCCCTGGATTTCTGCTTCTCAGACCCCAAAAAAGCTGCACAGCCCCAGTGCTGTGGGAAAACATGCAGAAAAAAGGGACAGGAGCAGCATCAAAGACCCTTTTTTTTCAAATGTATCCTTTTTTCTAGCATGAAGAGGGGAAAAGGGGGAAGCAGGAGATGAACAGATCACTGTTGTTGCCTCAAGGCTGGCACAAGCAAGGAAAAGCTTCTCTGAAATCCTTGGCATTTTCTGTCCCATCCCACCTAAGCTGGGGTGAGCTGCTGAGGGCAGAAGAAGAAATACCCAGATTTTGTCTATACCCAAAGAGTAGGCATTGATTTAGAGCAGCTTTTCCCAAAGCAGGGCTGGAGTGCTAAATTATTGTGAGGACAAGGGTCAGAGTGTGCCCAAGGTTTGATCCCAATGCAGTGCAGCGGACCCAAGAGCAGCTGACACTTAAAGTTCATGTCATTAATGAGCAGCAAAACATATAAAATGGAAAAAGCATTGAGTCAACCCTGGTTTTTCCATACTCCTGCACAAGAGCAGCTGGATGGGGTCAGACACTTCAGCCACCCCACTGTTTTCTCTGTCCAACATGGAAGTGTGAATCCCTAAGGGAAAATTGAAGGGCAGGCACACAGGGACATTTTCCCAGCATACTTTCCAGAAGGATTTCATTCCTGTATCACAGCTCCTGTAGATCATGTTCTCCCACTGTTATAACATATTAACATATTCTATTCTCATATATATATATGTACACACACATATGCATATATATATATGCTCAGAGGGCTTGACTGGCTCAGGTCTCATCAATCATGCTGGGCACTATAAACCAAAATAAAGAGTTAAGACAGAACCTGCTCCAACCAAATTACACTGCAATGTTTCCAGCTTTCCTCTCCCAAGAAATAGAAACTATTAGAAAACAATTTGCCTGTCTCCAGGAAATGACAGAAGTTTCTACGCCTGGGCCAACCTGGGGATTTTGACCCAGCTAATGAACACAAGTCTCCTTTTTAATATAAAACAAAAATGTATTATTTACTAGGAAGATATTAAGACTAATAAACACTAAAAAAAGAAACCCTCTCACAATTCTTTCTAGGAGCAGCACGTAAGTACTCTGTGTTTTACTCAGGCTGCTGAAGACCTGATGCTTATTAACTTTCTAAATCAACACAATAAAATACACCAGGCACAGAGTGTTGCTGGAGCTTCAGCTTATGCATTTCTTGACCCAGAAATCACTTCTATTCTAAAATGTAAAATGCTTCTGTAGCAAAGTTCATTTAATAGACAGAAGAGTCCAAACCGTATCAAACAGCAACACCTACAATCCCCACGGCATCCAAGGTTTTCTGTCTGGAGGGAGCAGGGAAAAGGTCTTGGGAGCAGTAGCTAAACTAAACTGTAGCTAGAAGTGCTACAAGTGAAGGGCACAAAGACAGGATGAATTGGTACCTCTTGGACACGAGCTTCCTTGGGATGGAGATAATCCGGAGAGGAGTGTGCCTGGGCAGGGAGTCTTCACAGCATTCCAGAGCTCTGCGGCAGCAAGGACAGAGAGAGAGAGAGAGAAACACCCGTGAGGCTCTGCAGAAAACCTGCCAGAAGAAAACACGGCTCTTCCCAGCTCAGAGTGCTCTTCACCTCCACTGGGGCAGAAGGAGGAAAGGGACATGTAAGACATGCAGGCAAGGAAAGGAGGAGCGCTGGAGACACAGGATGAGAGGAGAAGGAAGGGGTACCAGAGCTGGCAGTGAGACCAAGGCCTTCCCAGCTTTCCAGAGGGAGAAAACAAAGTCCAAGCTTTCATTTAAATACTTGTTTACCAGCTGCTTGTCAGGATTTGGGACTAAACAGGTTTTAGCCTAAGTTTTACAGTTCCTACATTCTTCCTTCCCAGCTGACACAAAAGCGCAGAGAACTGAAAATGAAATCCCTCAAAATAAAATACAGCACCCCGAAAAAGCTCTCAGGGCACTCCACATGCTTTATGCATTATAGCGAGGAACAGAAACCCTACTGTTCCCACAGCAGGACCAGCTCCTCGGAACAGTTGTTTATTTTAATCAACCCAGTACCAAAAGGTTTACATTAAATATTTTTTCATGGTTTCTAACCACTGATCCTGTATTAGTTCACATTCACTCAAAAAACACTCTGGGGGAGAAAGCAGGAGGCAGAAAACATTGAATCCAGTACAACAACTGAGGTTTTTTTTGGGAGTGCTGGCACATCCCATCCTTCCCTGTAGAATTACACCACGAGACCCTTCAAGCCAGCAAATGAAACAGCACGAATTTGCAAATGAACAGAAAACAGCAAAATCTTCATTTTTATTGAATCTCTTTTTTTCCTGCCTCCTGCAGGAAGCCACCACCTGCCATCAGAGTTGGCATCCTTGCAGAGAAGTCAAAACCCACCCTGCTGATGCTCCAGTGTCCAAATAATCCCAACACTGGTGCTACCAGGAACATGAGCACACTCAGGGAAACAGGTCAGGAACATCTCCGCTCGTTGCTTCCACAGGTGCTGGACTTATGTATTTCTACATTATAAGAAGCATATTCATTGCTTGGATTTTAATTCTGGTTTCAGGCTTTTTGACTTGTTTTTATGGCCCTTCAATTCAAAGAAAGAATCCTAAAATACCTTCAGGAGAGAAAGAGTAAGTGAATTTCAGCAGAGACAAGGACTTGACAAATCTCATCCCACCAACCTCTGCAGTGGCAAATTAGTCTCTCTCTGAGCACATTCTGTACTCAAAGTAGCCTCAGTGCTTCAGGAGGTACCGAATATAACACAGCTCCATTTTAACTTCCTTCCAGGAATACACACACTCATTTATCAAGAAGACGTGGGCTGCAGCTCCACTTCCAACAGCTTCAGTAACATTTTGTAAAATTAAACAAATTACTCCTTTTGTGGCAAGAAAGAAGCCAAAAATAAGTTCAAGCAAATGGGGGAGAAAACCACCTCCCTCACATCTTCCTCCTCCCTTGGATTTCGGGAAAGCAAGCCTTGCCTGCTGCACCAGGCTCAGCATCAGCCACGGGATCACCAATCACTCCTTCTGCTGCTTTCACACCTTAATCCCCACACCTTTATCATTATTATTTCATTTCAGAGCTGCTTTGATAGCTCAATTTGCTCCAAGTCCCCATTTTGGAATACTTTTACATCCTTATGTTTGTATAAACCAAGGAAGTCCATAGGCTCTTGCTTACAAACACTAAAGGTGTGTGTCCAACGGCGCTGAATGTCCGGAAGGCTTCCAGGATTTGGCAGGAGGTCAGCACTGCCTCAGCCTTTAGTGCCGAGGGATTCTCCAAACATTCCCCCTTTTGTTCAGCTCTGGCTGCTACAGGAGAAGAACAGTCCCCACCTCTCATTAACCTCAGCAGTGGATCTCTCTTTAGCTGCAGCAGCATCAATACCCACTTGAATTGTGCTGCCACTCAGCAGATCCACCCTTTTGGGATTTTTTTTGCTCCTTTTCTGTTTTTTCTTGACCAGAATTCAAAATGATTCAGTTCAGAGTAAGTGGATGCTGCTGCTGCAGAGAGAAGCTGTGATGAGCTGCAGAGAAGGAGGCTGTCCAGCTGCCAACACACATCCCTGCCCTCTGCCACCGCTCAAAAACCAGCAGGGAACAGCCAGGATTGACCAAATTTGGATGTATTTGCAGAAAAACAATCAGCCCCAATCAGTGTCTTTGAGTGGAAGTGCAAAGACATTCATTAAAGAACGACAAAAACTAAATGAATTTGTGAGGAGTTATTAATTTGGAAAGTGTAGGGGAATAGCAGAACGTTGGGAAGTCCTGCTGGCATTAAGTCCCAGATTACAGGCAGGGAAAACTTCAAGAACACAGAAAAACAAAGCCCTACTTGTGGGGCACCCTGTGCCAGGGCCTCCCCACCCTCACAGGGAATTATATATTGGGGTATTCCTTCCCAATATCCCATCCATGCCTGCCCTCTGGCAGTGGGAAGCCATTCCCTGTGCCCTGGCACTACAAGCTCCCATAAATAGCCCTCTCCACCTTTCTTGTCAAGTGAAGCAAAGAAACCAAAGGAGGCTCCTGCAGCCCAGAATTCCTCCCTACCCTCCCACTTCCTTCTTGCTATGAAAGAGATTAAATCCCTTAATATTTCCCAAGATTACTGCAGCTACTAAGTAGGGAAGCTTGTTCCCTAATATCTTCATTAACTCCATGTGCTATTTCAAGCATTAAAACAGGATTTTTAATTCTATCCTCCCTTCTATGCCCCAAATTTAGTTTTCTTCTTTTGTTTCAGTAGCTACACTTTAATGATGATCTTATTACAATTATTCTTCTACATTTCTCCTTTTTTATCCATTGTTTTCATTCTTCTTTCCATAACATTGGACTCCAGTGGTAGGAGCTGGGTAGATGGATTATAAAATAGATTGATTTAATTAGGATGCAATGATTAAAACACCTGCTTTGGTAGATTGCAGAGGGTTCTGATAAAATAGTGGTAGTATAAAAATACACTCCACAACTGCTTATCAAATGAAGATAAAAACATTCAGCAAACGTCTGACATTCTGCAGGGTCAAATCCTAATCCGCAATATCTTGCGTTTAGCCCTCTGAGCAACCAAACGACACAAAATGGAAAGGGAAAAGTTCCCCAAAAGTCAATGTTCAATTTGAACATTGCTGAAACTGAAATTTGTTGAAAACTGCCTGTTTTCAACAATTTTTCCAAATTTCTTCTAGAATTGACTCTGGAATAATTATTCTCACTTGTGCAATTTATATATTATAAGGCACCTCGGGGTTTCTAAGTCACAAACGACTTTGTAATGAAAAGAAAACAGTTTCATTATCTAAGATTATTGTTAATTGAAGGACATATTAACTGTGCTACTGACAACAGTCAACCTCCAGAAAGTGCAGCATTAAAAATTATATGCAGCCGTTGTCTTAGAAATAAAAATAAACCTTTCAGTGAGAGCAGCCTCAGTGTGACCTTTTCCTCTACTTAAAAAAAAAATAATAAAATCGAAGCAAAACACTCCAACACAACCCTTCCCGGCATTACAAAAGAGGGATTAATGAGAATCTATTTGGACACTGGGAGAAGCCCTGGCAGGTTCATTGTGAAGGTTAATTCAGACACCTTTACTCACACAGGGAATAGAATTAAAGGCACAGAATTCAAAGGCGATAGTGAAGGGTGTGGTGTTGAGCTATGAGCAAGAAGACACCACAGAGAGGATACCAAAGACATTTGTAATGGAGCCTAATGCATTTAGGACCTAAATTCTGGAAGAATAGGGAAAAACGTTAATGAATATATACAGATTATCCGGAACGGACCCGAATTCCAGTCTGCTCCAGGCACATTTAAAAAAAAATTTAAAAAACCTGAAATCTTGAGAAACCAGAGTTACTGGCAAAAAAACCTATCCAATGAGATCCACCTGGAGCAACTGGAAGCGAAAACATCTGTGCAAATACCTAGCAGGAAATAAAGGCATGGAAAGAAATAATTTTGGAAGGCAGAGAACATTGCAGGAAACCACAGGGTCGTTCCTGGCTGGAAGCTCCTTCCTGTCTTCCCTCTCCTTAAAAACTGGCAGGTGCCTTTGTGCCACCAGGACTGCCCCAGAGCCTTACAGAGACCCGGATTAGGGAAGGCATCGGGGTTAAAAATAACCTGGGTTTGCTGTTCCCTGATCTGGTTCACCAGATGGCCCTGGCAGAGCTGGACCGGCACATCCCAGGCAGCTCAGCACCGGGAACAGGCAGCACAGGAGGAGGGAAGCTCCCAGGGAAAGCTTCACCCTGGAGTTAGGAAATACAGGGCACAACACTGATGCTGCTCAGGAGGGAAAGGCTCCCTGCTGCTTCCAGCTCCTGAGCTTCCTCCTGCCAAAGACCCATCCCCAGCACCCGGTGGAAGAATTGGAATTGTTCGGAATCACCAGCAATGGCTTTGGCCAGTCTGGACAGGAAGGAGCTTTTAAGGAAGAGGGTGAAAAGGGCCATGTGCTTCAGCAGCACCTTGCACACATCCACCATGGGAGAACATCCCTCCAGGAAAACTCCATGGAAAAACACACAATGATTCAGCGTCTCCAGGTGTGCAAAGAATTCCTAAAATTAGAGGGTTCTGCAAACTCTGGAGTATTAAGTATCCCACAGAGCCACCTTGGTTTTGTACAGGCAGGATAGAAGTGAGAACTCAAGAGGCAGGAAATCATTAAACTGGAAAAGTTGGGCATCGTTCTTCCTCCAAGAACATCCCGTTGGCTCAGCCCCCAAGACAAGTGACACGTGTCAGGATTCTGAATGTCACCCCCAACCACACCTCCCTTTGACATCACTTCCACTGTATCCTTAGAGTAACTTTCCCACTTAGAGGATGCCAGCAGAAGGCCAGAAGGGCAGAGCGAGCTTAGGAAAAGAGGCAAATCCCATCCGCATTTTTACTTACTCACCAGTTACTGATTAAAAAAAGGAGTCTAATCCCCTGGGAAACTGGAGGGGTTGCTTTTGGAGCCAAAGAGCAGGAAAAGGACAACTGCTACTGACATATCAGCACTGGGCTCCCTGCTCCTGTTGAGCCCTGGATTTTCAGATGCCAAGCTGGGAGTCGATGCAGCAGCAGGATGGGTGGATTGAAGATATTAAAGTCAGACACTCTAATCTGAACTCCTATCAGCAGATAAGAGAGACTTAAACAGAGGGAGAGCTGGTTTGCTTTTATATTTAGCTTTATTTAAGAGAGACTCATTTCTCCAAGGCCAGTCTTTCAAACATGCCAGTTTGCCAAGAAATACCGCTCTGCCCCACATCTGCCAAAGATTGTAATCCAGAAAAACACACTGAAGATAAATGCCCTCATTCTTGATTTTCACTTCATTGGGCTCAGAAAACGAAAGGGGAGTAAATTCTAGTCTAGTTTAGTAATCTGGTGCAATTTACACGGGCCAACAAGGCAGCATTGGAATCTTTTCTCCAATGTCCTCAACAGAAACATGCCAACAAAATCAATTTGGAGATTTTTGTATTGACAGAGACACTTCCTGCTGCAGTTATTTCCATCTGAAAAACCAACTGAGCCACACTGATGAAAACATTGTTTAAACTGTGATTCTGCAAGGAAAATTCACCCATTCCAGTTCTCATGTATGTCTTGGGAAAAGGAGTTCTGGGCAAAAAAGGGCTTCACAAAACTGACTGGTTTTATTTTTACTTATCCATAAACTTTCTCAAAGCAACAACTGACTATTTATCAGGAGTTTTGCCTTCCATTATACCCAAAGCACACACATTCTGCCATACCTGAGCAGCATCCCTGCGCTGAACCACACTTCATTAAGTAATTAATTGAGCGATTCAGACAGATTAGGTAGCAATAAAAATTATTTTAAGGTGAGTAACTGCCTTTCCATAAAGGTGTTCCCAAAGTTCCCCACAATCTTTCAAGGCCTTTAATTACTTTTCAATAACAAACTCACTTAAGAGCTTAAAAGCAATTAAAAATGAGTTAAGTCAACATTTCTTTCACTGGGGTTCATTAAGCACTTGTTTGAAGCAGTCCCAATCTCTCCTTCCTTTAGAAGTCACTGGCAATTTCTGTCACTGTAGACTTAATTTTTATTCACTTAATCCCCTATGCCACACAGGGACAGGTATTACAGTGTTGGTGGAAAACTTACCAAAATTCAGAGTAATATCCCCCAGTCTTTGAAGACATCATGGGGGCCCCCCCAACACTCAACTACTTCACCTTCCTGAATACTGCACCTGGATTATAAAAATTCCTGATAATATTAGAGCAAAATAACGAGCTTTCCTCCAGCTTTTGCAAAGGACTTTAATCATTTCCTGTTCCAATCCCAGTGCAGACCTTGCCTAAGGCACATTAATCCTTACCCCACACATTTGGTTCCTGCAGTCGGGTCAGGTCACCAAGCAGGCCAGAAATGGTCCCTTATTAATTATTTAGTCACTGCAGAGTGTGGATTTCCTCATTTCCGGCGCTGCCATTTCCCAAGTTTCTGGTGTCTCGTGGTGCTCCTGAACTTTCCCGTTGCCTCCAACAAATCCACTTTCTCATTCCAAACCACTCCGCTCTGCCAACATCCCCCCAATGCTGTCCTCCTCTGTCCTACCCCAGACCTACATATTCCACATGCTCCTCTATTTTATTTCCCAGTGCTGACTGCTATTTGAAAAGCACTTTTCCTTGCACAAAAAAACCCCCAGACTTTGATTCAAATAATTCCTAAAAGTGTATCTTTTTTCATTCTCCTTCACACAACAGGCTGTGTTTCAACTGTCACATGATAAAACAAGGGGGAATGGCTTCCCACTGCCAGAGAGCAGGGTTAGATGGGATATTG